>NW_026285487.1:325000-683479 GCF_023373465.1 Oncorhynchus keta | reverse complement strand
CCTAGCCTAGCCTAACCTAGCCCTAGCCTAGCCTAACCCTAGCCTAGCCTAACCTAGCCTAGCCTAGCCTAGCCCCTAGCCCTGGCCTGGCCTGGCCCTGGCCTGGCCTGGCCTGGCCTAGCCTAGGCCTAGCCCCTAGCCTAAGCCTAACCTAGCCTAACCTAGCCTAACCTAACCCCTGGCCCCTGGCCTGGCCTGGCCTGGCCTGGCCTGGCCTGGCCTGGCCTGGCCTGGCCTGGCCCTGGCCTGGCCTGGCCTGGCCTGGCCCCTGGCCTGGCCTGGCCTGGCCTGGCCTGGCCTGGCCTGGCCTGGCCTGGCCTGGCCCTGGCCTGGCCTGGCCTGGCCTGGCCTGGCCTGGCCTGGCCTGGCCTGGCCTGGCCTGGGCCTGGCCTGGCCTGGCCTGGCCTGGCCTGGCCTGGCCTGGCCTGGCCTGGGCCTGGCCTGGCCTGGCCTGGCCTGGCCTGGCCTGGCCTGGCCTGGCCTGGCCTGGCCTGGCCTGGCCCTGGCCTGGCCTGGCCTGGCCTGGCCTGGCCTGGCCTGGCCTGGCCTGGCCTGGCCTGGCCTGGCCTGGCCTGGCCTGGCCCTGGCCTGGCCTGGCCTGGCCTGGCCTGGCCTGGCCTGGCCTGGCCTGGCCTGGCCTGGCCTGGCCTGGCCTGGCCTGGCCTGGCCTGGCCTGGCCTGGCCTGGCCTGGCCTGGCCTGGCCTGGCCTGGCCTGGCCTGGCCTGGCCTGGCCTGGCCTGGCCTGGCCTGGCCTGGCCTGGCCTGGCCTGGCCTGCCTGGCCTGGCCTGGCCCTGGCCTGGCCTGGCCTGGCCTGGCCTGGCCTGGCCTGGCCTGGCCTGGCCTGCCCTGGCCTGGCCTGGCCTGGCCCTGGCCTGGCCTGGCCTGGCCTGGCCTGGCCCTGGCCTGGCCTGGCCTGGCCTGGCCTGGCCTGGCCTGGCCTGGCCTGGCCCTGGCCCTGGCCTGGCCCTGGCCTGGCCTGGCCTGGCCTGGCCTGGCCTGGCCTGGCCTGGCCTGGCCTGGCCTGGCCTGGCCTGGCCTGGCCTGGCCCTGGCCCTGGCCTGGCCTGGCCTGGCCTGGCCTGGCCTGGCCCTGGCCTGGCCTGGCCTGGCCTGGCCTGGCCTGGCCTGGCCTGGCCCTGGCCTGGCCTGGCCCTGGCCTGGCCTGGCCTGGCCTGGCCTGGCCCTGGCCTGGCCTGGCCCCTGGCCTGGCCTGGCCTGGCCTGGCCTGGCCTGGCCTGGCCTGGCCTGGCCTGGCCTGGCCTGGCCTGGCCTGGCCTGGCCCTGGCCTGGCCTGGCCTGGCCTGGCCCTGGCCTGGCCTGGCCTGGCCCCTGGCCTGGCCTGGCCTGGCCTGGCCTGGCCTGGCCTGGCCTGGCCTGGCCTGGCCTGGCCTGGCCTGGCCTGGCCTGGCCTGGCCTGGCCTGGCCTGGCCTGGCCTGGCCTGGCCTGGCCTGGCCTGGCCTGGCCTGGCCTGGCCTGGCCTGGCCTGGCCTGGCCTGGCCTGGCCTGGCCTGGCCTGGCCCTGGCCTGGCCTGGCCTGGCCTGGCCTGGCCTGGCCTGCCTGGCCTGGCCTGGCCTGGCCTGGCCTGGCCTGGCCTGGCCTGGCCTGGCCTGGCCTGGCCTGGCCTGGCCTGGCCTGGCCTGGCCTGGCCTGGCCTGGCCTGGCCTGGCCTGGCCTGGCCTGGCCTGGCCTGGCCTGGCCTGGCCTGGCCTGGCCTGGCCTGGCCTGGCCTGGCCTGGCCTGGCCTGGCCTGGCCCTGGCCTGGCCTGGCCTGGCCTGGCCCTGGCCTGGCCTGGCCTGGCCTGGCCTGGCCTGGCCTGGCCTGGCCTGGCCTGGCCTGGCCTGGCCTGGCCTGGCCTGGCCTGGCCTGGCCTGGCCTGGCCTGGCCTGGCCTGGCCCTGGCCTGGCCTGGCCTGGCCTGGCCTGGCCTGGCCTGGCCTGGCCTGGCCTGGCCTGGCCTGCCTGGCCTGGCCTGGCCTGGCCTGGCCTGGCCTGGCCTGGCCTGGCCTGGCCTGGCCTGGCCTGGCCTGGCCTGGCCTGGCCTGGCCTGGCCTGGCCTGGCCTGGCCTGGCCTGGCCCTGGCCTGGCCTGGCCTGGCCTGGCCTGGCCCTGGCCCTGGCCTGGCCTGGCCTGGCCTGGCCTGGCCTGGCCTGGCCTGGCCTGGCCCTGGCCTGGCCTGGCCTGGCCTGGCCTGGCCTGGCCTGGCCTGGCCTGCCTGGCCTGGCCTGGCCTGGCCTGGCCTGGCCTGGCCTGGCCTGGCCTGGCCTGGCCTGGCCTGGCCCTGGCCTGGCCTGGCCTGGCCTGGCCTGGCCTGGCCTGGCCTGGCCTGGCCTGGCCTGGCCTGGCCTGGCCTGGCCTGGCCTGGCCTGGCCTGGCCCTGGCCTGGCCTGGCCTGGCCTGGCCTGGCCTGGCCTGGCCTGGCCTGGCCTGGCCTGGCCTGGCCTGGCCTGGCCTGGCCTGGCCTGGCCTGGCCTGGCCTGGCCTGGCCTGGCCTGGCCTGGCCTGGCCCTGGCCTGGCCTGGCCTGGCCTGGCCTGGCCCTGGCCTGGCCTGGCCTGGCCTGGCCTGGCCTGGCCTGGCCTGGCCTGGCCTGGCCTGGCCTGGCCTGGCCTGGCCTGGCCTGGCCTGGCCTGGCCTGGCCTGGCCTGGCCTGGCCTGGCCCTGGCCTGGCCTGGCCTGGCCTGGCCTGGCCTGGCCTGGCCTGGCCTGGCCTGGCCTGGCCTGGCCTGGCCTGGCCTGGCCTGGCCTGGCCTGGCCTGGCCTGGCCTGGCCTGGCCTGGCCTGGCCTGGCCTGGCCTGGCCTGGCCTGGCCTGGCCTGGCCTGGCCTGGCCTGGCCTGGCCTGGCCTGGCCTGGCCTGGCCTGGCCCTGGCCTGGCCTGGCCTGGCCTGGCCTGGCCTGGCCTGGCCTGGCCTGGCCCCTGGCCTGGCCTGGCCTGGCCTGGCCTGGCCTGGCCTGGCCTGGCCTGGCCTGGCCTGGCCTGGCCTGGCCTGGCCTGGCCTGGCCTGGCCTGGCCTGGCCTGGCCTGGCCTGGCCTGGCCTGGCCTGGCCTGGCCTGGCCTGGCCTGGCCTGGCCTGGCCTGGCCTGGCCTGGCCTGGCCTGGCCTGGCCTGGCCTGGCCTGGCCTGGCCTGGCCTGGCCTGGCCTGGCCCTGGCCTGGCCTGGCCTGGCCTGGCCTGGCCTGGCCTGGCCTGGCCTGGCCTGGCCTGGCCTGGCCTGGCCTGGCCTGGCCTGGCCTGGCCTGGCCTGGCCTGGCCTGGCCTGGCCTGGCCTGGCCTGGCCTGGCCTGGCCTGGCCTGGCCTGGCCTGGCCTGGCCTGGCCTGGCCTGGCCTGGCCTGGCCTGGCCTGGCCTGGCCTGGCCTGGCCTGGCCTGGCCTGGCCTGGCCTGGCCTGGCCTGGCCTGGCCTGGCCTGGCCTGGCCTGGCCTGGCCTGGCCTGGCCTGGCCTGGCCTGGCCTGGCCTGGCCTGGCCTGGCCTGGCCTGGCCTGGCCCTGGCCTGGCCTGGCCTGGCCTGGCCTGGCCTGGCCTGGCCTGGCCTGGCCTGGCCTGGCCTGGCCTGGCCTGGCCTGGCCTGGCCTGGCCTGGCCCTGGCCTGGCCTGGCCTGGCCTGGCCTGGCCTGGCCTGGCCTGGCCTGGCCTGGCCTGGCCTGGCCTGGCCTGGCCTGGCCTGGCCTGGCCTGGCCTGGCCTGGCCTGGCCTGGCCTGGCCTGGCCTGGCCTGGCCTGGCCTGGCCTGGCCTGGCCTGGCCCTGGCCTGGCCTGGCCCTGGCCTGGCCTGGCCTGGCCTGGCCTGGCCTGGCCTGGCCTGGCCTGGCCTGGCCTGGCCTGGCCTGGCCTGGCCTGGCCTGGCCTGGCCTGGCCTGGCCTGGCCTGGCCTGGCCTGGCCTGGCCTGGCCTGGCCCTGGCCTGGCCTGGCCTGGCCTGGCCTGGCCTGGCCTGGCCTGGCCTGGCCTGGCCTGGCCTGGCCTGGCCTGGCCCTGGCCTGGCCTGGCCTGGCCTGGCCTGGCCTGGCCTGGCCTGGCCTGGCCTGGCCTGGCCTGGCCTGGCCTGGCCTGGCCTGACCTGGCCTGGCCTGGCCTGGCCTGGCCTGGCCTGGCCTGGCCTGGCCTGGCCTGGCCTGGCCTGGCCTGGCCTGGCCTGGCCTGGCCTGGCCTGGCCTGGCCTGGCCTGGCCTGGCCTGGCCTGGCCTGGCCTGGCCTGGCCTGGCCTGGCCTGGCCTGGCCTGGCCTGGCCTGGCCTGGCCTGGCCTGGCCTGGCCTGGCCTGGCCTGGCCTGGCCTGGCCTGGCCTGGCCTGGCCTGGCCTGGCCTGGCCTGGCCTGGCCTGGCCTGAGCCTGGCCTGGCCTGGCCTGGCCTGGCCTGGCCTGGCCTGGCCTGGCCTGGCCCTGGCCTGGCCTGGCCTGGCCTGGCCCCCTGGCCTGGCCCTGGCCTGGCCTGGCCTGGCCTGGCCTGGCCTGGCCTGGCCTGGCCTGGCCTGGCCTGGCCTGGCCTGGCCTGGCCTGGCCTGGCCTGGCCTGGCCTGGCCTGGCCTGGCCTGGCCTGGCCTGGCCTGGCCTGGCCTGGCCTGGCCTGGCCTGGCCTGGCCTGGCCTGGCCTGGCCTGGCCTGGCCTGGCCTGGCCTGGCCTGGCCTGGCCTGGCCTGGCCTGGCCTGGCCTGGCCTGGCCTGGCCTGGCCTGGCCTGGCCTGGCCTGGCCTGGCCTGGCCTGGCCTGGCCTGGCCTGGCCTGGCCTGGCCTGGCCTGGCCTGGCCTGGCCTGGCCTGGCCTGGCCTGGCCTGGCCTGGCCTGGCCTGGCCTGGCCTGGCCCTGGCCTGGCCTGGCCTGGCCTGGCCTGGCCTGGCCTGGCCTGGCCTGGCCTGGCCTGGCCTGGCCTGGCCTGGCCTGGCCTGGCCTGGCCTGGCCTGGCCTGGCCTGGCCTGGCCTGGCCTGGCCTGGCCTGGCCTGGCCTGGCCTGGCCTGGCCTGGCCTGGCCTGGCCTGGCCTGGCCTGGCCTGGCCTGGCCTGGCCTGGCCTGGCCTGGCCTGGCCTGGCCTGGCCTGGCCTGGCCTGGCCTGGCCTGGCCTGGCCTGGCCTGGCCTGGCCTGGCCTGGCCTGGCCTGGCCTGGCCTGGCCTGGCCTGGCCTGGCCTGGCCTGGCCTGGCCTGGCCTGGCCTGGCCTGGCCTGGCCTGGCCTGGCCTGGCCTGGCCTGGCCTGGCCTGGCCTGGCCTGGCCTGGCCTGGCCTGGCCTGGCCTGGCCTGGCCTGGCCTGGCCTGGCCTGGCCTGGCCTGGCCTGGCCTGGCCTGGCCTGGCCTGGCCTGGCCTGGCCTGGCCTGGCCTGGCCTGGCCTGGCCTGGCCTGGCCTGGCCTGGCCTGGCCTGGCCTGGCCTGGCCTGGCCTGGCCTGGCCTGGCCTGGCCTGGCCTGGCCTGGCCTGGCCTGGCCTGGCCTGGCCTGGCCTGGCCTGGCCTGGCCTGGCCTGGCCTGGCCTGGCCTGGCCTGGCCTGGCCTGGCCTGGCCCTGGCCTGGCCTGGCCCTGGCCTGGCCTGGCCTGGCCTGGCCTGGCCTGGCCTGGCCTGGCCTGGCCTGGCCTGGCCTGGCCTGGCCTGGCCTGGCCTGGCCTGGCCTGGCCTGGCCTGGCCTGGCCTGGCCTGGCCTGGCCTGGCCTGGCCTGGCCTGGCCTGGCCTGGCCTGGCCTGGCCTGGCCTGGCCTGGCCTGGCCTGGCCTGGCCTGGCCTGACCTGGCCTGGCCCTGGCCTGGCCTGGCCTGGCCTGGCCTGGCCTGGCCTGGCCTGGCCTGGCCTGGCCTGGCCTGGCCTGGCCTGGCCTGGCCTGGCCTGGCCTGGCCTGGCCTGGCCTGGCCTGGCCTGGCCTGGCCCTGGCCTGGCCTGGCCTGGCCTGGCCTGGCCTGGCCTGGCCTGGCCTGGCCTGGCCTGGCCTGGCCTGGCCTGGCCTGGCCCCTGGCCTGGCCTGGCCTGGCCTGGCCTGGCCTGGCCTGGCCTGGCCTGGCCTGGCCTGGCCTGGCCTGGCCTGGCCTGGCCTGGCCTGGCCTGGCCTGGCCTGGCCTGGCCTGGCCTGGCCTGGCCTGGCCTGGCCTGGCCTGGCCTGGCCTGGCCTGGCCTGGCCTGGCCTGGCCTGGCCTGGCCTGGCCTGGCCTGGCCTGGCCTGGCCTGGCCTGGCCTGGCCTGGCCTGGCCTGGCCTGGCCTGGCCTGGCCTGGCCTGGCCCTGGCCTGGCCTGGCCTGGCCTGGCCTGGCCTGGCCTGGCCTGGCCTGGCCTGGCCTGGCCTGGCCTGGCCTGGCCTGGCCTGGCCTGGCCTGGCCTGGCCTGGCCTGGCCCTGGCCTGGCCTGGCCTGGCCTGGCCTGGCCTGGCCTGGCCTGGCCTGGCCTGGCCTGGCCTGGCCTGGCCTGGCCTGGCCTGGCCTGGCCTGGCCTGGCCTGGCCTGGCCTGGCCTGGCCTGGCCTGGCCTGGCCTGGCCTGGCCTGGCCTGGCCTGGCCTGGCCTGGCCTGGCCTGGCCTGGCCTGGCCTGGCCTGGCCTGGCCTGGCCTGGCCTGGCCTGGCCTGGCCTGGCCTGGCCCTGGCCTGGCCTGGCCTGGCCTGGCCTGGCCTGGCCTGGCCTGGCCTGGCCTGGCCTGGCCTGGCCTGGCCTGGCCTGGCCTGGCCTGGCCTGGCCTGGCCTGGCCTGACCTGGCCTGGCCTGGCCTGGCCTGGCCTGGCCTGGCCTGGCCTGGCCTGGCCTGGCCTGGCCTGGCCTGGCCTGGCCTGGCCTGGCCTGGCCTGGCCTGGCCTGGCCTGGCCTGGCCTGGCCTGGCCTGGCCTGGCCTGGCCTGGCCTGGCCTGGCCTGGCCTGGCCTGGCCTGGCCTGGCCTGGCCTGGCCTGGCCTGGCCTGGCCTGGCCTGGCCTGGCCTGGCCTGGCCTGGCCTGGCCTGGCCTGGCCTGGCCTGGCCTGGCCTGGCCTGGCCTGGCCTGGCCTGGCCTGGCCTGGCCTGGCCTGGCCTGGCCTGGCCTGGCCTGGCCTGGCCTGGCCTGGCCTGGCCTGGCCTGGCCTGGCCTGGCCCTGGCCTGGCCTGGCCTGGCCTGGCCTGGCCTGGCCTGGCCTGGCCTGGCCTGGCCTGGCCTGGCCTGGCCTGGCCTGGCCTGGCCTGGCCTGGCCTGGCCTGGCCTGGCCTGGCCTGGCCTGGCCTGGCCTGGCCTGGCCTGGCCTGGCCTGGCCTGGCCTGGCCTGGCCTGGCCTGGCCTGGCCTGGCCTGGCCTGGCCTGGCCTGGCCTGGCCTGGCCTGGCCTGGCCTGGCCTGGCCTGGCCTGGCCTGGCCTGGCCTGGCCTGGCCTGGCCTGGCCTGGCCTGGCCCTGGCCTGGCCTGGCCTGGCCTGGCCTGGCCTGGCCTGGCCTGGCCTGGCCTGGCCTGGCCTGGCCTGGCCTGGCCTGGCCTGGCCTGGCCTGGCCTGGCCTGGCCTGGCCTGGCCTGGCCCTGGCCTGGCCTGGCCTGGCCTGGCCTGGCCTGGCCTGGCCCTGGCCTGGCCTGGCCTGGCCTGGCCTGGCCTGGCCTGGCCTGGCCTGGCCCTGGCCTGGCCTGGCCTGGCCTGGCCTGGCCTGGCCTGGCCTGGCCTGGCCCCTGGCCTGGCCTGGCCTGGCCTGGCCTGGCCTGGCCTGGCCTGGCCTGGCCTGGCCTGGCCTGGCCTGGCCTGGCCTGGCCTGGCCTGGCCTGGCCTGGCCTGGCCTGGCCTGGCCTGGCCTGGCCTGGCCTGGCCTGGCCTGGCCTGGCCTGGCCTGGCCTGGCCTGGCCTGGCCTGGCCCCTGGCCTGGCCTGGCCTGGCCTGGCCCTGGCCTGGCCTGGCCTGGCCTGGCCTGGCCTGGCCTGGCCTGGCCTGGCCTGGCCTGGCCTGGCCTGGCCTGGCCTGGCCTGGCCTGGCCTGGCCCTGGCCTGAACCTGGCCTGGCCTGGCCTGGCCTGGCCTGACCTGGCCTGGCCTGGCCTGGCCTGGCCTGGCCTGGCCTGGCCTGGCCTGGCCTGGCCTGGCCTGGCCTGGCCTGGCCTGGCCTGAGCCTGGCCTGGCCTGGCCTGGCCTGGCCTGGCCTGGCCTGGCCTGGCCTGGCCTGGCCTGGCCTGGCCTGGCCTGGCCTGGCCTGGCCTGGCCTGGCCTGGCCTGGCCTGGCCTGGCCTGGCCTGGCCTGGCCTGGCCTGGCCTGGCCTGGCCTGGCCTGGCCTGGCCTGGCCTGGCCTGGCCTGGCCTGGCCTGGCCTGGCCTGGCCTGGCCTGGCCTGGCCTGGCCTGGCCTGGCCTGGCCTGGCCTGGCCTGGCCTGGCCCCTGGCCTGGCCTGGCCTGGCCTGGCCTGGCCTGGCCTGGCCTGGCCTGGCCTGGCCTGGCCTGGCCTGGCCTGGCCTGGCCTGGCCTGGCCTGGCCTGGCCTGGCCTGGCCTGGCCTGGCCTGGCCTGGCCTGGCCTGGCCTGGCCCTGGCCTATTGGCCTGGCCTGGCCTGGCCTGGCCTGGCCTGGCCTGGCCTGGCCTGGCCTGGCCTGGCCTGGCCTGGCCTGGCCTGGCCTGGCCTGGCCTGGCCTGGCCTGGCCTGGCCTGGCCTGGCCTGGCCTGGCCTGGCCTGGCCTGGCCCTGGCCTGGCCTGGCCTGGCCTGGCCCCTGGCCTGGCCTGGCCTGGCCTGGCCTGGCCTGGCCCTGGCCTGGCCTGGCCTGGCCTGGCCTGGCCTGGCCTGGCCTGGCCTGGCCTGGCCTGGCCTGGCCTGGCCTGACCTGGCCTGGCCTGGCCTGGCCTGGCCTGGCCTGGCCTGGCCTGGCCTGGCCTGGCCTGGCCTGGCCTGGCCTGGCCTGGCCTGGCCTGGCCTGGCCTGGCCTGGCCTGGCCTGGCCTGGCCTGGCCTGGCCTGGCCTGGCCTGGCCTGGCCTGGCCTGGCCTGGCCTGGCCTGGCCTGGCCTGGCCTGGCCTGGCCTGGCCTGGCCTGGCCTGGCCTGGCCTGGCCTGGCCTGGCCTGGCCTGGCCTGGCCTGGCCTGGCCTGGCCTGGCCTGGCCTGGCCTGGCCTGGCCTGGCCTGGCCTGGCCTGGCCTGGCCTGGCCCCTGGCCTGGCCTGGCCTGGCCTGGCCTGGCCTGGCCTGGCCTGGCCTGGCCTGGCCCTGGCCTGGCCTGGCCTGGCCTGGCCTGGCCTGGCCTGGCCTGGCCTGGCCTGGCCTGGCCTGGCCTGGCCTGGCCTGGCCTGGCCTGGCCTGGCCTGGCCTGGCCTGGCCTGGCCTGGCCTGGCCTGGCCTGGCCTGGCCTGGCCTGGCCTGGCCTGGCCCTGGCCTGGCCTGGCCTGGCCTGGCCTGGCCTGGCCCTGGCCTGGCCTGGCCTGGCCTGGCCTGGCCTGGCCTGGCCCTGGCCTGGCCTGGCCTGGCCTGGCCTGGCCTGGCCTGGCCTGGCCTGGCCTGGCCTGGCCTGGCCTGGCCTGGCCTGGCCTGGCCTGGCCTGGCCTGGGCCTGGCCTGGCCTGGCCTGGCCTGACCTGGCCTGGCCTGGCCTGGCCTGGCCTGGCCTGGCCCTGGCCTGGCCTGGCCTGGCCTGGCCCTGGCCTGGCCTGGCCTGGCCTGGCCTGGCCTGGCCTCCCTGGCCTGGCCTGGCCTCCTGGCCTGGCCTGGCCCCTGGCCTGGCCTGGCCTGGCCTGGCCTGGCCTGGCCTGGCCTGGCCTGGCCTGGCCTGGCCTGGCCTGGCCTGGCCTGGCCTGGGCCTGGCCTGGCCCTGGCCTGGCCTGGCCTGGCCTGGCCTGGCCTGGCCTGGCCTGGCCTGGCCTGGCCTGGCCTGGCCTGGCCTGGCCTGGCCTGGCCTGGCCTGGCCTGGCCTGGCCTGGCCTGGCCTGGCCTGGCCTGGCCTGGCCTGGCCTGGCCTGGCCTGGCCTGGCCTGGCCTGGCCTGGCCTGGCCTGGCCTGGCCTGGCCTGGCCTGGCCTGGCCTGGCCTGGCCTGGCCTGGCCTGGCCTGGCCTGGCCTGGCCTGGCCTGGCCCCTGGCCTGGCCCTGGCCTGGCCTGGCCTGGCCTGGCCTGGCCTGGCCTGGCCTGGCCTGGCCTGGCCTGAGCCTGGCCTGGCCTGGCCTGGCCTGGCCTGGCCTGGCCTGGCCTGGCCTGGCCTGGCCCCTGGCCTGGCCTGGCCTGGCCTGGCCTGGCCTGGCCTGGCCTGGCCTGGCCTGGCCTGGCCTGATCCCTGGCCTGGCCTGGCCTGGCCTGGCCTGGCCTGGCCTGGCCTGGCCTGGCCTGGCCTGGCCTGGCCTGGCCCTGGCCTGGCCTGGCCTGGCCTGGCCTGGCCTGGCCTGATGTGGCCTGGCCCTGGCCTGGCCTGGCCTGGCCTGGCCTGGCCTGGCCTGGCCTGGCCTGTGGCCCCTGGCCTGGCCTGGCCTGGCCTGGCCTGGCCTGGCCTGGCCTGGCCTGGCCTGGCCTGGCCTGGCCCTGGCCTGGCCTGGCCTGGCCTGGCCTGGCCTGGCCTGGCCTGGCCTGGCCTGGCCTGGCCAACCTGGCCTGCCCTGGCCCTGGCCTGGCGGCCTGGCCTGGCCCCTGGCCTCATCTCCTGGCCTGGCCTGGCCTGGCCCCTGGCCTGGCCTAACCTGGCCTGGCCTGGCCTGAGGCCTGGCCTGGTTCTGGCCTGGCCTGGCCTATTTCTAAATATGGCCTGCCCTGCCTTTTTGAATTGGCCTGGCCTGGTCCTCCTGGCCTGGCCTGATTGTAGGGTACTAACTAGGAAGCCTGTATTTAGGTATTTTAGCCTCAGGGTTTAGGAACAATGCAGGCACTAATGAATCTAAAGACCAGGTCATATGATAGGATACCACAAACCCAACCCTATGCATACAGACCTGGCCGGGCCGATACGAACCCCCAGATGAGGAGACAAGACAGACTGCCAAACTGTATTTTAAATTAATACAGGCAACCCACCACATGGAGGTGGTGGAAAAAGCACTTAAAAACCAGACATTCCCCACTGGCATGATGAGACAGGTGCATCGTGTCACCAACTTTATCAAACCATCTTCACCCACAGATAACACCACAACAAAATTATCACAGAACACACACCAGTGGATGCAAAACAACATGAACATACTACAGGCACATTACCGGTCAATCACCTACACTATTACACAACAAATAAACAGACCCAACACTCTGGCACTGACAATCGCAACAGGCTGGGCACATAAGAGGTACAAACATAAATTGACACCCACCACCATCATTAGAGTCGAAACCACCCTGAAACCCCCTCAGACCACTTCCTCTCCCCAACAAATAACTATACAGACCAACACAATAGGAGACCAACCACATACACTTCCAATAATAGAACACACCCCACTACAAATTTCCCGACCAACGATACTAACTCCAATTCCGAACCCAGTGCCCCTTCTCTCCTCAGCAGAGGAGTTTCCACCTCTATCAAAACCTCGCCCCCTGCCAAAAAAACAACCATCATACCTACGGACACTATCACTGGGAAAACAACCGACCCTGAGTGAAACCTACAACCTCCACATACAGACTCTCTCCAAAACACATCTTCACTCCCCACCCCCAACACCCACTCTGGCTGATTCCTCCTTTCCAAGCAAAAGGAGAGGGAAACATAGCAACCCCTACAACCCCCACAACTGGAGAGGAGAAATGGAAAAGTCCAGTGGGCCCCCCTACTCCTAAAGCAGTCACCCCTACTCCTAAAGCAGTCACCTCTACTCCTAAAGCAGTCACCTCTACTCCTAAAGCAGTCACCTCTACTCCTAAAGCAGTCACCTCTACTCCTAAAGCAGTCACCCCTACTCCAAAAGCAGTCACCCCTATCATAGCCCAGGTTCGCCACACAACCAACAGTCAAACAGAAACTTGTACACTTGCAGTCACCCCTACTCCTAAAGCAGTCACCCCTACTCCTAAAGCAGTCACCCCTACTCCTAAAGCAGTCACCCCTACCCCTAAAGCAGTCACCCCTACCCCTAAAGCAGTCACCCCTACCCCTAAAGCAGTCACCCCTACCCCTAAAGCAGTCACCCCTACCCCTAAAGCAGTCACCCCTACCCCTAAAGCAGTCACCCCTACCCCTAAAGCAGTCACCCCTACCCCTAAAGCAGTCACCCCTACTCCTAAAGCAGTCACCCCTATCATAGCCCAGGTTCACCACACAGCCAACAGTCAAACAGAAACAGATACACTTACAGCTACACCCATTAAACAAAACACTAACTGCAAAGGAGCACAGAGTAACGTATCAATATTACTCAGGGACATAATTACATCTGCTCCTCTTTCACCCACAGGAGGCGCCAGGCAAGGGGTACAGACAAGGACAGGGCAATTCAAGGGGCACATGACGAGGACTAAAGGGCAAGACAATGGGCAACACCCCAAAGCTCCCAAATCCGAACCCCCACAAAAAACGAATATAGCTGTGCCTCTACCGGTCCAGGGTCCCTGTACAACTGGCGCCTCAAAATACCCACCATCACACCCACCACAGCCCCACCTTCAACCCCAACCCCAACCACAGCCTATACCCACACACCCTTCCCAAAAACCCTTCTATCACAAGGCTAGGCCGAACTACAAGGTAGCAGATTGGAACATTGAGGGACATACACCAACACTCATCATAGGAGACTCAAATCTCAACCGGGTCCCACCATTCAATAACCCCAACATCCAGGTAGACAGTTACCCAGGGGCAACATTTTATCACTTCATAAAAGTACTGGAAAAAACCCCCATACACACAGACACAGCGACGGTTGTTATCTCGTGGGCCTGAACAATAAAGACCATGACCCATTCCAAACATCACTAAAACAGTTGTCAGTTATGCACAAGGAGGCAAAGAAAACATTTCCAAACGCAACAATATACATTCCTGTCATCAGCCATTCACCTCTTCTTACTCCACAGCAGAAGAGAAACCTTAAGCTCATCAACGCTTACATCACCACTAACTTCCCAACCCTATTAGAGATCCCACAAGACACATTTCACACAACAACAGATCTCATACACTGGACATCCACCACAGCAGACCTCATCTTTCAACACTGGTGTAGACAGTTAAATTTACATTAACCACAAGCCACAGTCTGGATAGAAATAACTTTTCTTGCAATCTCTCTCCTTCCCCAATAACCAGTGCAGATCCCCCACCAAGGGGAGCAGCGGACCGTCAACAACTAATATCATGAATCTTTCCAAATCTTTCATACCCACAGCAGCACAGGTAAAGCTCCTGGAGAGAGGGTTGACATTCATCCCTCGCCCAAACAAATTTGATTGGGAGGAACTTCAAAGGGACACCCACAAATACCATAGAAGACTTAAACTGTTGGACTATTTTGACTACAACACAGAGGACAATCACCTACCATTTACTTTACCATCTACCTGGGAACCTAAAACCTCCCAGATAGATGGCAGAATCAGGAGACTAATTAGAATGGACAAAAACACACTTCACAATCATCAGACTCACACAGATAGGGAGGATAACCTCACACACGTAGAAAGACAGGCAATACAACAACTTAAAAACAACCCACACATCATCATTAAACCAGCAGATAAAGGTTCAAAAATAGTAATATTGGATAAACATCAATACATGTATGAAGCCAACAGACAGTTATCAAACACCAAACATTATAAACATATAGAAAACAGTATACAACCACAGACACAGACACAGCTAAGGACAATAATAAAAAGACTCTACGACCAACACTACATCACAGCAAAACAACGGGACTTTCTCTACGGTACAGACACCCCACGACCTAGACTATTCTATTTACTGTTAAAAGTACACAAGGAACCGGAGACATGGACAATTCCCTTTGAAGTTCCTCCTGGCAGACCGATTGTCTCAGACTGCAATAGTGAATCTTACAACATTTCACAATATATAGATCATCACATCAACCCTCTCTCCACTAGGCACCCCAGCTTCCTCAGGGACACCTACCACTTCATGGAGAGGATTGGACCCATAGTTGTTCCCTCCCATACACACATATTCACAATAGATATTGATAGCCTATACACCAACATAAATACAGCAACAGGAATACAAGCAATTAGAAACATCTTTAAGAGATACCCAGACAACACTAGACCGGACAAAGAAATATTACAACTATTAGAAATCAGCCTGACTAGTAATGACTTTTTATTCAATGACCAATATTACCTGCAGGTGGAGGGAACAGCTATGGGCAAGAAATTTGCACCTGCTTACGCCAACATATACATGGCTGAATGGGAGAGAGAGGCACTGGCCAAGTGTCCATATCAACCCACTTTCTATTACCGCTTTTAGATGACATAATAGGAGCCTGGCCCCACGACATCCAGTTATTCACAAATTTTATAAACATTCTCAACGGTCATCATCCATCCATCAAGGTTAAATACACAATTCATCCGCAAGAAGTCAACTTCTTAGACACAACAGTTTTTTTCAGTAACAACAATCAATCACAGAAAACACTACACACTAGAGTCTACTTCAAACCAACAGACACACATGCTTTACTTCATAAACACAGTTACCACCCCAAACATACATTTAAGGGAATAATAAAATCACAAATTATACGGTTCTACAGGATATCATCTTGCAAGCAAGACCTGGATTATGCAATAAATATACTATTCAACGCACTTAGAAGAAGAGGATATTCAAAACGATTTTAAGAACTATTAAAAACAACACATTGGCCGCCCTCCTCCCATTCATCCAACACCCACAGACCACAGCAAATCATCCACCTCTCTTAACCCTAACCTCAGCCCTACTCCTAACCTTAACCCCTCCCCAAACCTCACCCTAACCTTAACCCTCCCCTTAACCCCACGCCCAACCTTAACCTTTCCCTCAACCTCACCCTAACCCTAACCTCTCCCCCAAACCCCACGCCTAACCTAACCTCTCCCCAAACCCCCTGCCTAACCCTTCCCCCAACCCCATACCTTCCCTTTAACCCCATACCCTAACCTTTTTTTCCCCAAACCCCAGCCCTAACCCTAACCCCACTCCTAACCTTAACCTTTCCCTTAACCCCACGCCTAACCTTAATCTTCCCGTAACCCACACCTAACCTTAACCCCTCCCCAAACCCCACGCCTAATCCTAACCTCTCCTCAAACCTCACGCCTAACCTTAACCTTTCCCTTAACCCCCGCCTAACCCTAATGTGTACCATTACCTAACCAGGGTTCTCATCCTATCTCCCTCCCTCACCCTAACCCTGACTCCCCTATGGAAAGTGATCTGCACCAACCACTAAACCGGAACACTTCCTCTGTCTCCCCTCCTTTGTCATCAATACTCAATCAACAGACAACTATCATCCCCTAGTAACCACATTTTCACATAGAATTAGACCCCTACATCAATCATTCAAACACAACTTCTCTACAGTTCAGCACACTTACATACCACTCAAACCATACAGAATTATCTCAGCATTTAGAAAGAACAAAAACTTAAAGGACATGCTCACCAAAGCAAGATTCAGTAGCAAGCCACCACAAGACCTCAAACCTCATAACGTCCATTTTCGACAGATAAAGTTCATTACAAATATACATAGCCACACATCAGCACCAGTACAAGAATCTTATTCATTGAACACACATAACACCATTTATATCATTACATGCACACTTTGCAATAAACAATACATTGGAGAAACCAAACACACCATAGAAACCAGACTCAAACAACACCTGTATAACATTAAAAGGGCACACCTACAAACAGAACTCATAACCCACTTCCAGGAGCATCCCATCACTCACCTTACCATATCAGGGTTACAGGCACATATAGGCTGGACCTGTGGGCAGCGAAGAGGGTAGAACGGGAGTGGATCCAGCACCTACAGACAATAACGCCAAATGGCCTGAACGAGAGGTTTTAGAAAATGGGTTTTAACAGACAGAAAAATGGATGGAGAAGAACATGGTTTTATTCATAATTTATTTTTATTCTCTATAGATTTATGTCTTGTTTGGTTTTAGTTTGGCACTGCCTCTTTTAGGTTTTTCTGTCCTTTAACAAAACAATAAAACCATTTAAATGCACAATATGGCGTTTATGTTCACATTTAACAACACTATGGTTGAATGGATCTCTCACCACATTGACTTCTGTACTGCCATCCAAAAAAAGAGGCAACTTGGAGCTTACCTCAGTTTTATTTATGGTCTTAGGAGGACATCTACGGGCTTTTTAAGTACTACACCTATTAGATTAGATTATCACACATGGGAGGGATAAACAGGAGATAGGCCTGTGCACCGTAAAACGAACTAGTTGAAAACGAAACACATTTATATTCAAAACCTAACCTAACCCTAACCCTAACCCCCTAACCCTAACCTAACCCTGGCCCTGGCCTGGCCTGGCCTGGCCTGGCCCTGGCCTGGCCTGGCCTGGCCTTCCTGGCCTGGCCTGGCCTGGCCTGGCCTGGCCTTTTAAACTTGGCCTGGCCTGGCCCTGGCCTAAATTTTAATTTGGCCTGGCCTGGCCCTGGCCCTGGCCTGGCCTGGCCCTGACCCTAACCCTGGCCTGGCCTGGCCTGGCCCTGGCCCTGGCCTGGCCCCTGGCCTAACCCTGGCCTGGCCTGGCCTGGCCTGGCCCTGGCCTGGCCTGGCCTGGCCTGGCCTGGCCTGGCCTGGCCTGGCCTGGCCTGGCCTGGCCTGGCCTGGCCTGGCCTGGCCTGGCCTGGCCTGGCCTGGCCTGGCCTGGCCCTGGCCTGGCCTATTTTAATGGCCTGGCCTGGCCTGGCCTGGCCCTGGCCTGGCCTGGCCTGGCCTGGCCTGGCCTGGCCTGGCCTGGCCTGGCCTGGCCTGGCCTGGCCTGGCCTGGCCTGGCCTGGCCTGGCCTGGCCTGGCCTGGCCTGGCCTGGCCTGGCCTGGCCTGGCCTGGCCTGAGCCTGGCCCTGGCCTGGCCTGGCCTGGCCCTGGCCTGGCCTGGCCTGGCCTGGCCCCTGGCCTGGCCTGGCCTGGCCTGGCCTGGCCTGGCCTGGCCTGGCCTGGCCTGGCCTGGCCTGGCCTGGCCTGGCCTGGCCTGGCCTGGCCTGGCCTGGCCCTGGCCTGGCCCTGGCCCTGGCCTGGCCCTGGCCTGGCCTGGCCTGGCCCTGGCCTGGCCTGGCCTGGCCTGGCCTGGCCCTAACCTGGCCCTGGCCTAACCTGGCCCCCTGGCCTGGCCTGGCCTGGCCTGGCCTGGCCTGGCCCTGGCCCCTGGCCCTGGCCCCTGGCCCTGGCCTTAATTTTGGCCTGGCCCTGGCCCTGGCCCTGGCCCCTGGCCTGGCCCCTGGCCTGGCCCTGGCCTGGCCTGGCCTGGCCTGGCCTGACCTGGCCTGGCCTGGCCTGGCCCTGGCCCTGGCCTGGCCTGGCCTGGCCTGGCCTGGCCTAATTTTATAATGGCCCTGGCCCTGGCCTGGCCTGGCCTGGCCTGACCCTGGCCTGGCCCTGGCCTATTTTAATGGCCCTAATTTGGCCCTGGCCCTTTAATTTTTGGCCTGGCCTAATTTTAATGGCCCTAACCCTGGCCCTTTAATGGCCTGGCCTGGCCTGGCCCTGGCCTGGCCTAAACCCTTAATTGGCCCTGGCCCTAAACCCTGGCCTGGCCTGGCCCTGGCCTGGCCTGGCCTGGCCTGGCCTGGCCCCTGGCCTGGCCTTAATTGGCCTGGCCCTGGCCTGGCCTGGCCTGGCCCTGGCCTGGCCTGGCCCTGGCCTGGCCCTGGCCTGGCCTGGCCCTGGCCTGGCCTAATTTGGCCTGGCCCTGGCCCCTGGCCCCTGGCCCTGGCCCTGGCCCTGAATTTTAACCCTGGCCCTGAATTTGGCCTGGCCTGGCCCTGGCCTGGCCTGGCCCTGGCCTGGCCTGGCCTGAATTTGGCCCTGGCCTGGCCTGGCCTGGCCTGGCCTGGCCTGGCCCTGGCCTGGCCTGGCCCTGGCCTGGCCTGGCCTGGCCTGGCCCTGGCCTGGCCTGGCCTGGCCTGGCCTGGCCTGGCCTAATTTGGCCTGGCCCTGGCCCTAACCCTGGCCCTGGCCCTGGCCCTGGCCTGGCCTGGCCCCTAATTTTAATTGGCCCTGGCCTGGCCCTGGCCCCTGAATTTTTTTAATTTTAATTTGGCCCTTAGCCCCCTGGCCCTGGCCTGGCTTGGCCTTTAACCCTGGCCCTGACCCTAGGCCCTAACCTAGCCTAACCTCTAACCCTAACCCTAACCCTAACCTAACCCTAACCCAACCCTAACCCTAACCTAACCCTAACCCTCTCACCACATTGACTTCTGTACTGCCATCCAAAAAAGAGGCAACTTGGAGCTTACCTCAGTTTTATTTATGGTCTTAGGAGGACATCTACGGGGTTTTTAAGTACTACACCTATTAGATTAGATTATCACACATGGGAGGGATAAACAGGAGATAGGCCTGTGCAACGTAAAACGAACTAGTTGAAACGAAACACATTTATATTCAAAACCTAACCCTAACCCTAACCCTAACCCTAACCCTAACCTAACCCTAACCTTAACCTAACCTAACCCAACCCTAACCCTAACCTAACCCTAACCTAACTTTTAACCCTAACCTTTTAACCTTAATTTTAACCCTTAATTTTAACCCCTAATTTAACCTAACCCTAACCCAACCCTAACCCTAACCCTAACCCTAACCCTAACCCTCTCACCACATTGACTTCTGTACTGCCATCCAAAAAAAAAGAGGCAACTTGGAGCTTACCTCAGTTTTATTTATGGTCTTAGGAGGACATCTACGGGCTTTTTAAGTACTACACCTATTAGATTAGATTATCACACATGGGAGGGATAAACAGGAGATAGGCCTGTGCACCGTAAAACGAACTAGTTGAAACGAAACACATTTATATTCAAAACCCTAACCTAACCTAACCCTAACCCTAACCTAACCTAACCCTAACCTAACCCTAACCCTAACCCTAACCCTAACCCTAACCCTAATTTTAATTTAACCCTAACCCTAACCCTGGCCTAATTTTGGCCCTGGCCCTGGCCTGGCCCTTAATTTAATTTTAATTTTAATTGGCCCTGGCCCCTGGCCTGGCCTTAATGGCCCCTGGCCTGGCCTGGCCTGGCCTGGCCTAATTTTAATTTTAATTTCTAATTTTAATTTTGGCCTGGCCTGGCCCTGGCCTAATTCCTGGCCTTTAATTTTAATTTTATTCTGGCCTGGCCTTTAATGGCCTAATTCCTGGCCTGGCCCTGGCCTGGCCTATAATTTTAATGGCCTGGCCTGACCCCTGGCCCTGGCCTAATTTTTTTAATTTTAAATTTTAATTTGGCCTGAATTTTTGTAATTTTAATTTTGGCCTTAATTGGCCTGGGCCCTTTAAATTTTAATGGCCTGGCCTGGCCTAACCCTTAATTTTAATTTTAATTTTAAATTTTAATTTTAATTTGGCCCCTGGCCCTAATTTTTAACCCTTAATTTTTAATTTTAATTTTAACCCTAATTTTAAATTTTAAACCCTAACCCTAACCCTAACCCAACCCTAACCCTAACCCTAACCCTAACCCTAACCCTCACCTAAAGCCCATTCTGGTGGGAAGCTCCTATAGACCATAAGGTGCTAACAGTCAGTATCTGGATAATATGTGTGAAATGCATGATAATATACACTACCGTTCAAAAGTTCTGGGTCACTTAGACATTTCCTTGTTTTTGAAAGAAAAGCAAATTTTTGGTCCATTAAAATAACATCAAATTGATCAGAAATCCAGTGTAGACATTGTTAATGTTGTAAATGACTATTGTAGCTGGAAACGGCAGATTTTATTATGGAATATCTACATAGGCGTACAGAGGTGCATTATCAGCAACCATCACTCCTGTGTTCCAATGGCACGTTGTGTTAGCTAATCCAAGTTTATTATTTTAAAAGGCTAAGTGATCATTAGAAATTATGTTAGCAAAACTGAAAACTGTTGTGCTGATTAAAGAAGCAATAAAACTGGCCTTTAGACTGAATGCACCAATTTGTAAGTCGCTCTGGATAAGAGCGTCTGCTAAATGACTTAAATGTAAATGTAATGTAAATGTAGTTGAGTATCTGGAGCATCAGCATTTGTGGGTTCGATTACATCTCAAAATGTCCAGAAACAAAGTACTTTCTTCTGAAACTCCTTAGTCTATTCTTGTTCTGAGAAATGAAGGCTATTCCATGCGAGAAATTGCCAAGAAACTGAAGATCTTGTACAACGCTGTGTACTACTCCCTTCACAGAACAGTAGTAGGTCCTCCAGGAGGGGTTCAGTAAGGCCTGGGCCACTTCGCTTCCGCAGCAGCAACCAGTATCTAAGAATCTATCCCCCCCGCTCCAAGATCATTAGCCCCTCCGCTGTTCATCCTCTGTTGCCCCTTCCCACCTTTTCTGTGTCGAGTCAAAACCATTTCTGCCTGCCCCTTGTCTTCTGTTTCTAGGCCCATCCCTCCCCCCGTGTCATCGATGGCCAGCCAGTGTACATGGTGAGATTCCTCATGGTTCGACCACTGGGGAGGGGTTTCCAGTACCTGGTTGACAGGGAGGGTTATGGCCCGGTGGAGAGGAGCTGGGTTCTCGCTAAAGACATCCTGGACACGGCCCACATCGCTAACTTTCATTGCTGGCACCCCAGTCAACCAGGTATCCGCCCAGGTGGACATCCCTAAAAGGGTTAGGTTAGGTGGACATCCCTAAAAATCAGCTCCTGATTTTTCCAGTTTCTCTTTTCTCATCCTCCTGGGTTTTGAACGTTGCCTGTCCTGACCCTGTACCTGACCACTCTGCCGGTCCCTGACCCTGTACCTGACCACTCTGCCGGTCCCTGACCCTGTACCTGACCACTCTGCCTGTCCTGACCCTGTACCTGACCACTCTGCCTGTCCCTGACCCTGTACCTGACCACTCTGCCGGTCCCTGACCCTGTACCTGACCACTCTGCCTGTCCCTGACCCTGTACCTGACCACTCTGCCGGTCCCTGACCCTGTACCTGACCACTTGCCGTCCCTGACCCTGTACCTGACCACTCTGCCCGCCCTGACCCTGTACCCGACCACTCTGCCGGTCCCTGACCCTGTACCTGACCACTCTGCCGGTCCCTGACCCTGTACCTGACCACTCTGCCGGTCCCTGACCTTGTACCTGACCACTCTGCCGTCCTGACCCTGTATTTGACCACTCTGCCGGCCCCTGACCCTGTACCTGACCACTCTGCCGGCCCCTGACCCTGTACCTGACCACTCTGCCGGTCCCTGACCCTGTACCTGACCACTCTGCCGGTCCCTGGCCCTGTACCTGACCACTCTGCCGGTCCTGACCTGTGCCTGACCACTCTGCCGGTCCCTGACCCTGTACCTGACCACTCTGCTGGTCCCCTGACCCTGTACCTGACCACTCTGCCGGTCCTGACCTGAGCCTACCTGACCACTCTGCCGGTCCCTGACCTGTACCTGACCACTCTGCCGGTCCTGACCCTGTACCTGACCACTTGCTGCCCTGACCTGTACCTGACCACTCTGCCGGTCCTGACGCTGTACCTGACCACTCTGCCGGTCCCTGACCCTGTACCTGACCACTCTGCCGGTCCCTGACCCTGTACCTGACCACTCTGCCGGTCCTGACCCTGTACCTGACCACTTGCCGTCCCTGACCCTGTACCTGACCACTCTGCCGGGTCCCTGACCCTGTACCTGACCACTCTGCCGGTCCCTGACCCTGTACCTGACCACTCTGCCGGCCCCTGACCCTGTACCTGACCACTCTGCCGGTCCCTGACCCTGTACCTGACCACTCTGCCGGTCCCTGACCCTGTACCTGACCACTCTGCCGGTCCCTGACCCTGTACCTGACCACTCTGCCTGTCCCTGACCCTGTACCTGACCACTCTGCCGGTCCCTGACCCTGTACCTGACCACTCTGCTGGCTCCCTGACCCTGTACCTGACCACTCTGCCGGTCCCTGACCCTGTACCTGACCACTCTGCCGGTCCTGACCTGAGCCTACCTGACCACTCTGCCGGTCCCTGACCCTGTACCTGACCACTCTGCCGGCCCCTGACCACTCTGCCTGTCCCTGACCCTGTACCTGACCACTCTGCCGGTCCCTGACCCTGTACCTGACCACTCTGCCTGTCCATGACCCTGTACCTGACCACTCTGCCTGTCCCTGACCCTGTACCTGACCCTGTACCTGACCACTCTGCCTGTCCCTGACCCTGTACCTGACCACTCTGCCGGCCCCTGACCCTGTACCTGACCACTCTGCCGGTCCCTGACCCTGTACCTGACCACTCTGCCGGTCCCTGACCCTGTACCTGACCACTCTGCCGGCCCCTGACCCTGTACCTGACCACTCTGCCGGTCCCTGACGCTGTACCTGACCACTCTGCCGGTCCCTGACCCTGTACCTGACCACTCTGCCGGTCCCTGACCCTGTACCTGACCACTCTGCCGGTCCCTGACCCTGTACCTGACCACTCTGCCGGTCCCTGACCCTGTACCTGACCACTCTGCCGGTCCCTGACCCTGTACCTGACCACTCTGCCGGTCCCTGACCCTGTACCTGACCACTCTGCCGGCCCCTGACCCTGTACCTGACCACTCTGCCGGTCCCTGACCCTGTACCTGACCACTCTGCCGGTCCCTGACCCTGTACCTGACCACTCTGCCGTTCCCTGACCCTGTACCTGACCACTCTGCCTGTCCCTGACCCTGTACCTGACCACTCTGCCGGTCCCTGACCCTGTACCTGACCACTCTGCCGGCCCCTGACCCTGTACCTGACCACTCTGCCGGTCCCTGACCCTGTACCTGACCACTCTGCCGGTCCCTGACCCTGAGCCTACCTGACCACTCTGCCAGTCCCTGACCCTGTACCTGACCACTCTGCCGGCCCCTGACCACTCTGCCTGTCCCTGACCCTGTACCTGACCACTCTGCCGGTCCCTGACCCTGTACCTGACCACTCTGCCTGTCCATGACCCTGTACCTGACCACTCTGCCTGTCCCTGACCCTGTACCTGACCCTGTACCTGACCACTCTGCCTGTCCCTGACCCTGTACCTGACCACTCTGCCGGCCTCTGACCCTGTACCTGACCACTCTGCCTGTCCATGACCCTGTACCTGACCACTCTGCCTGTCCCTGACCCTGTACCTGACCACTCTGCCGGTCCCTGACCCTGTACCTGACCACTCTGCCTGTCCATGACCCTGTACCTGACCACTCTGCCGGCCCCTGACCCTGTACCTGACCACTCTGCCTGTCCCTGACCCTGTACCTGACCACTCTGCCGGTCCCTGACCCTGTACCTGACCACTCTGCCGGTCCCTGACCCTGTACCTGACCACTCTGCCGGTCCCTGACCCTGTACCTGACCACTCTGCCGGTCCCTGACCCTGTACCTGACCACTCTGCCGGTCCCTGACCCTGTACCTGACCACTCTGCCGGTCCCTGACCCTGTACCTGACCACTCTGCCGGTCCCTGACCCTGTACCTGACCACTCTGCCGGCCCCTGACCCTGTACCTGACCACTCTGCCGGTCCCTGACCCTGTACCTGACCACTCTGCCGGTCCCTGACCCTGTACCTGACCACTCTGCCGGTCCCTGACCCTGTACCTGACCACTCTGCCTGTCCCTGACCCTGTACCTGACCACTCTGCCGGTCCCTGACCCTGTACCTGACCACTCTGCCGGCCCCTGACCCTGTACCTGACCACTCTGCCGGTCCCTGACCCTGTACCTGACCACTCTGCCGGTCCCTGACCCTGAGCCTACCTGACCACTCTGCCGGTCCCTGACCCTGTACCTGACCACTCTGCCGGCCCTGACCCTGTACCTGACCACTCTGCCGGCCCCTGACCACTCTGCCTGTCCATGACCCTGTACCTGACCACTCTGCCTGTCCCTGACCCTGTACCTGACCACTCTGCCGGTCCCTGACCCTGTACCTGACCACTCTGCCTGTCCATGACCCTGTACCTGACCACTCTGCCGGGCCCTGACCCTGTACCTGACCACTCTGCCTGTCCCTGACCCTGTACCTGACCACTCTGCCGGTCCCTGACCCTGTACCTGACCACTCTGCCGGTCCCTGACCCTGTACCTGACCACTCTGCCGGTCCCTGACCCTGTACCTGACCACTCTGCCGGTCCCTGACCCTGTACCTGACCACTCTGCCGGTCCCTGACCCTGTACCTGACCACTCTGCCGGTCCCTGACCCTGTACCTGACCACTCTGCCGGTCCCTGACCCTGTACCTGACCACTCTGCCGGCCCCTGACCCTGTACCTGACCACTCTGCCGGTCCCTGACCCTGTACCTGACCACTCTGCCGGTCCCTGACCCTGTACCTGACCACTCTGCCGGTCCCTGACCCTGTACCTGACCACTCTGCCTGTCCCTGACCCTGTACCTGACCACTCTGCCGGTCCCTGACCCTGTACCTGACCACTCTGCCGGCCCCTGACCCTGTACCTGACCACTCTGCCGGTCCCTGACCCTGTACCTGACCACTCTGCCGGTCCCTGACCCTGAGCCTACCTGACCACTCTGCCGGCCCCTGACCACTCTGCCTGTCCCTGACCCTGTACCTGACCACTCTGCCTGTCCCTGACCCTGTACCTGACCCTGTACCTGACCACTCTGCCGGTCCCTGACCCTGTACCTGACCACTCTGCCTGTCCATGACCCTGTACCTGACCACTCTGCCTGTCCCTGACCCTGTACCTGACCCTGTACCTGACCACTCTGCCGGTCTCTGACCCTGAGCCTACCTGACTACTCTGCCTGTCCCTGACCCTGTACCTGACCACTCTGCCGGTCCCTGACCCTGAGCCTACCTGACCACTCTGCCGGTCCCTGACCCTGTACCTGACCACTCTGCCTGTCCTGACCCTGTACCTGACCACTCTGCCTGTCCATGACCCTGTACCTGACCACTCTGCCTGTCCCTGACCCTGTACCTGACCACTCTGCCGGTCCCTGACCCTGTACCTGACCACTCTGCCGGCCCCTGACCCTGTACCTGACCACTCTGCCGGTCCCTGACCCTGTACCTGACCACTCTGCCGGTCCCTGACCCTGTACCTGACCACTCTGCCGGTCCCTGACCCTGTACCTGACCACTCTGCCTGTCCCTGACCCTGTACCTGACCACTCTGCCGGTCCCTGACCCTGTACCTGACCACTCTGCCGGCCCCTGACCCTGTACCTGACCACTCTGCCTGTCCTGACCCTGTACCTGACCACTCTGCCGGTCCCTGACCCTGAGCCTACCTGACCACTCTGCCGGCCCCTGACCACTCTGCCTGTCCCCTGACCCTGTACCTGACCACTCTGCCTGTCCCTGACCCTGTACCTGACCCTGTACCTGACCACTCTGCCGGTCCCTGACCCTGTACCTGACCACTCTGCCTGTCCATGACCCTGTACCTGACCACTCTGCCTGTCCCTGACCCTGTACCTGACCCTGTACCTGACCACTCTGCCGGTCTCTGACCCTGAGCCTACCTGACTACTCTGCCTGTCCCTGACCCTGTACCTGACCACTCTGCCGGTCCCTGACCCTGAACCTACCTGACCACTCTGCCGGTCCCTGACCCTGTACCTGACCACTCTGCCTGTCCCTGACCCTGTACCTGACCACTCTGCCTGTCCATGACCCTGTACCTGACTACTCTGCCTGTCCCTGACCCTGTACCTGACCACTCTGCCTGTCCCTGACCCTGTACCTGACCCTGTACCTGACCACTCTGCCTGTCCATGACCCTGTACCTGACTACTCTGCCTGTCCCTGACCCTGTACCTGACCACTCTGCCTGTCCATGACCCTGTACCTGACCACTCTGCCGGCCCCTGACCCTGTACCTGACCACTCTGCCTGTCCCTGACCCTGTACCTGACCACTCTGCCTGTCCCTGACCCTGAGCCTACCTGACCACTCTGCCGGTCCCTGACCCTGTACCTGACCACTCTGCCTGTCCCTGACCCTGTACCTGACCACTCTGCCGGTCCCTGACCCTGTACCTGACCACTCTGCCGGTCCCTGACCCTGTACCTGACCACTCTGCCGGTCCCTGACCCTGTACCTGACCACTCTGCCGGTCCCTGACCCTGTACCTGACCACTCTGCCGGTCCCTGACCCTGTACCTGACCACTCTGCCGGTCCCTGACCCTGTATCTGACCACTCTGCCTGTCCCTGACCCTGTACCTGACCACTCTGCCGGTCCATGACCCTGTACCTGACCACTCTGCCTGTCCATGACCCTGTACCTGACCACTCTGCCGGTCCCTGACCCTGTACCTGACTACTCTGCCTGTCCTGACCCTGTACCTGACCACTCTGCCGGTCCCTGACCCTGTACCTGACCACTCTGCCGGTCCCTGACCCTGGGCCTACCTGACCACTCTGCCGGCCCCTGACCCTGTACCTGACTACTCTGCCTGTCCCTGACCCTGTACCTGACCACTCTGCCGGTCCCTGACCCTGTACCTGACCACTCTGCCGGCCCCTGACCACTCTGCCTGTCCATGACCCTGTACCTGACCACTCTGCCTGTCCCTGACCCTGTACCTGACCACTCTGCCGGTCCCTGACCCTGTACCTGACCACTCTGCCGGCCCCTGACCACTCTGCCTGTCCATGACCCTGTACCTGACCACTCTGCCTGTCCATGACCCTGTACCTGACCACTCTGCCGGTCCCTGACCCTGTACCTGACCACTCTGCCGGTCCCTGAGCCTACCTGACCACTCTGCCGGCCCCTGACCCTGTACCTGACCACTCTGCCTGTCCCTGACCCTGAGCCTACCTGACCACTCTGCCGGCCCCTGACCCTGTACCTGACCACTCTGCCGGTCCCTGACCCTGTACCTGACCACTCTGCCGGCCCCTGACCACTCTGCCTGTCCATGACCCTGTACCTGACCACTCTGCCTGTCCATGACCCTGTACCTGACCACTCTGCCGGTCCCTGACCCTGTACCTGACCACTCTGCCTGTCCATGACCCTGTACCTGACCACTCTGCCGGCCCCTGACCACTCTGCCTGTCCATGACCCTGTACCTGACCACTCTGCCTGTCCATGACCCTGTACCTGACCACTCTGCCGGCCCCTGACAACTCTGCCTGTCCATGACCCTGTACCTGACCACTCTGCCTGTCCATGACCCTGTACCTGACCACTCTGCCGGCCCCTGACCACTCTGCCTGTCCATGACCCTGTACCTGACCACTCTGCCTGTCCATGACCCTGTACCTGACCACTCTGCCGGTCCCTGACCCTGTACCTGACCACTCTGCCTGTCCATGACCCTGTACCTGACCACTCTGCCGGTCCCTGACCCTGTACTTGACCACTCTGCCGGTCCCTGACCCTGTACCTGACCACTCTGCCGGTCCCTGACCCTGTACCTGACTACTCTGCCGGTCCCTGACCCTGTACCTGACCACTCTGCCGGTCCCTGACCCTGTACCTGACCACTCTGCCGGTCCCTGACCCTGAGCCTACCTGACTACTCTGCCTGTCCCTGACCCTGTACCTGACCACTCTGCCGGTCCCTGACCCTGTACCTGACCACTCTGCCTGTCCATGACTCTGTACCTGACTACTCTGCCGGCCCCTGACCACTCTGCCTGTCCATGACCCTGTACCTGACCACTCTGCCGACCCCTGACCACTCTGCCTGTCCATGACCCTGTACCTGACCACTCTGCCTGTCCATGACCCTGTACCTGACCACTCTGCCGGTCCCTGACCCTGTACCTGACCACTCTGCCTGTCCATGACCCTGTACCTGACCACTCTGCCGGTCCCTGACCCTGTACCTGACCACTCTGCCGGTCCCTGACCCTGTACCTGACCACTCTGCCGGTCCCTGACCCTGTACCTGACTACTCTGCCGGTCCCTGACCCTGTACCTGACCACTCTGCCGGTCCCTGACCCTGTACCTGACCACTCTGCCGGTCCCTGACCCTGTACCTGACTACTCTGCCGGTCCCTGACCCTGTACCTGACCACTCTGCCTGTCCCTGACCCTGTACCTGACCACTCTGCCGGTCCCTGACCCTGTACCTGACCACTCTGCCGGCCCCTGACCCTGTACCTGACCACTCTGCCGGCCCCTGACCCTGTACCTGACCACTCTGCCTGTCCTGACCCTGTACCTGACCACTCTGCCGGCCCCTGACCACTCTGCCGGTCCCTGACCCTGTACCTGACCACTCTGCCTGTCCTGACCACTCTGCCTGTCCTGACCACTCTGCCGGTCCCTGACCCTGTACCTGACCACTCTGCCTGTCCCTGACCCTGTACCTGACCACTCTGCCTGTCCATGACCCTGTACCTGACCAATCTGCCTGTCCCTGACCCTGTACCTGACTACTCTGCCTGTCCCTGACCCTGTACCTGACCACTCTGCCTGTCCTGACCACTCTGCCTGTCCATGACCCTGTACCTGACCACTCTGCCTGTCCTGACCACTCTGCCTGTCCTGACCCTGTACCTGACCACTCTGCCGACCCCTGACCACTCTGCCTGTCCATGACCCTGTACCTGACCACTCTGCCTGTCCATGACCCTGTACCTGACCACTCTGCCGGTCCCTGACCCTGCACCTGACCACTCTGCCTGTCCATGACCCTGTACCTGACCACTCTGCCGGTCCCTGACCCTGTACCTGACCACTCTGCCGGTCCCTGACCCTGTACCTGACCACTCTGCCGGTCCCTGACCCTGTACCTGACTACTCTGCCGGTCCCTGACCCTGTACCTGACCACTCTGCCGGTCCCTGACCCTGTACCTGACCACTCTGCCGGTCCCTGACCCTGTACCTGACTACTCTGCCGGTCCCTGACCCTGTACCTGACCACTCTGCCTGTCCCTGACCCTGTACCTGACCACTCTGCCGGTCCCTGACCCTGTACCTGACCACTCTGCCGGTCCCTGACCCTGAGCCTACCTGACCACTCTGCCGGTCCCTGACCCTGTACCTGACCACTCTGCCGGTCCCTGACCCTGTACCTGACCACTCTGCCGGCCCCTGACCCTGTACCTGACCACTCTGCCTGTCCTGACCCTGTACCTGACCACTCTGCCGGCCCCTGACCACTCTGCCGGTCCCTGACCCTGTACCTGACCACTCTGCCTGTCCTGACCACTCTGCCTGTCCTGACCACTCTGCCGGTCCCTGACCCTGTACCTGACCACTCTGCCTGTCCCTGACCCTGTACCTGACCACTCTGCCTGTCCATGACCCTGTACCTGACCAATCTGCCTGTCCCTGACCCTGTACCTGACTACTCTGCCTGTCCTGACCACTCTGCCTGTCCCTGACCCTGTACCTGACCACTCTGCCTGTCCATGACCCTGTACCTGACCAATCTGCCTGTCCCTGACCCTGTACCTGACCACTCTGCCTGTCCATGACTCTGTACCTGACTACTCTGCCGGCCCCTGACCACTCTGCCGACCCCTGACCACTCTGCCTGTCCATGATCCTGTACCTGACCACTCTGCCTGTCCATGACCCTGTACCTGACCACTCTGCCGGTCCCTGACCCTGTACCTGACCACTCTGCCTGTCCATGACCCTGTACCTGACCACTCTGCCGGTCCCTGACCCTGTACCTGACCACTCTGCCGGTCCCTGACCCTGTACCTGACCACTCTGCCGGTCCCTGACCCTGTACCTGACTACTCTGCCGGTCCCTGACCCTGTACCTGACCACTCTGCCGGTCCCTGACCCTGTACCTGACCACTCTGCCGGTCCCTGACCCTGTACCTGACCACTCTGCCGGTCCCTGACCCTGTACCTGACCACTCTGCCGGTCCCTGACCCTGAGCCTACCTGACCACTCTGCCGGTCCCTGACCCTGTACCTGACCACTCTGCCGGCCCCTGACCCTGTACCTGACCACTCTGCCTGTCCATGACCCTGTACCTGACCACTCTGCCGGTCCCTGACCCTGTACCTGACCACTCTGCCGGTCCCTGACCCTGTACCTGACCACTCTGCCGGTCCCTGACCCTGTACCTGACTACTCTGCCGGTCCCTGACCCTGTACCTGACCACTCTGCCGGTCCCTGACCCTGTACCTGACCACTCTGCCGGTCCCTGACCCTGTACCTGACTACTCTGCCGGTCCCTAACCCTGTACCTGACCACTCTGCCTGTCCCTGACCCTGTACCTGACCACTCTGCCGGTCCCTGACCCTGTACCTGACCACTCTGCCGGTCCCTGACCCTGAGCATACCTGACCACTCTGCCGGTCCCTGACCCTGTACCTGACCACTCTGCCGGCCCCTGACCCTGTACCTGACAACTCTGCCGGCCCCTGACCCTGTACCTGACCACTCTGCCTGTCCTGACCCTGTACCTGACCACTCTGCCGGCCCCTGACCACTCTGCCGGTCCCTGACCCTGTACCTGACCACTCTGCCTGTCCTGACCACTCTGCCTGTCCTGACCACTCTGCCGGTCCCTGACCCTGTACCTGACCACTCTGCCTGTCCCTGACCCTGTGTACCTGACCACTCTGCCTGTCCATGACCCTGTACCTGACCAATCTGCCTGTCCCTGACCCTGTACCTGACTACTCTGCCTGTCCTGACCACTCTGCCTGTCCATGACCCTGTACCTGACCACTCTGCCTGTCCATGACTCTGTGCCTGACTACTCTGCCGGCTCCTGACCACTCTGCCTGTCCATGACCCTGTACCTGACCACTCTGCCGACCCCTGACCACTCTGCCTGTCCATGACCCTGTACCTGACCACTCTGCCTGTCCATGACCCTGTACCTGACCACTCTGCCGGTCCCTGACCCTGTACCTGACCACTCTACCTGTCCATGACCCTGTACCTGACCACTCTGCCGGTCCCTGACCCTGTACCTGACCACTCTGCCGGTCCCTGACCCTGTACCTGACCACTCTGCCGGTCCCTGACCCTGTACCTGACTACTCTGCCGGTCCCTGACCCTGTACCTGACCACTCTGCCGGTCCCTGACCCTGTACCTGACCACTCTGCCGGTCCCTGACCCTGTACCTGACTACTCTGCCGGTCCCTGACCCTGTACCTGACCACTCTGCCTGTCCCTGACCCTGTACCTGACCACTCTGCCGGTCCCTGACCCTGTACCTGACCACTCTGCCGGTCCCTGACCCTGAGCCTACCTGACCACTCTGCCTGTCCCTGACCCTGTACCTGACCACTCTGCCGGCCCCTGACCCTGTACCTGACCACTCTGCCGGCCCCTGACCCTGTACCTGACCACTCTGCCTGTCCTGACCCTGTACCTGACCACTCTGCCGGCCCCTGACCACTCTGCCGGTCCCTGACCCTGTACCTGACCACTCTGCCTGTCCTGACCACTCTGCCTGTCCTGACCACTCTGCCGGTCCCTGACCCTGTACCTGACCACTCTGCCTGTCCCTGACCCTGTACCTGACCACTCTGCCTGTCCATGACCCTGTACCTGACCAATCTGCCTGTCCCTGCCCCTGTACCTGACTACTCTGCCTGTCCTGACCACTCTGCCTGTCCATGACCCTGTACCACTCTGCCGGTCCCTGACCCTGTACCTGACTACTCTGCCTGTCCTGACCCTGTACCTGACCACTCTGCCTGTCCTGACCACTCTGCCTGTCCATGACCCTGTACCTGACTACTCTGCCTGTCCTGACCACTCTGCCTGTCCATGACCCTGTACCTGACCACTCTGCCTGTCCTGACCACTCTGCCTGTCCTGACCCTGTACCTGACCACTCTGCCCCTGACCCCCTGTCCATGACCCTCTGCCTGTCCATGACCCTGTACCTGACCACTCTGCCTGTCCCTGACCCTGTACCTGACCACTCTGCCTGTCCATGACCCTGTACCTGACCACTCTGCCGGTCCCTGACCCTGTACCTGACCACTCTGCCGGTCCCTGACCCTGTACCTGACCACTCTGCCGGTCCCTGACCCTGTACCTGACTACTCTGCCGGTCCCTGACCCTGTACCTGACCACTCTGCCGGTCCCTGACCCTGTACCTGACCACTCTGCCGGTCCCTGACCCTGTACCTGACTACTCTGCCGGTCCCTGACCCTGTACCTGACCACTCTGCCTGTCCCTGACCCTGTACCTGACCACTCTGCCGGTCCCTGACCCTGTACCTGACCACTCTGCCGGTCCCTGACCCTGAGCCTACCTGACCACTCTGCCGGTCCCTGACCCTGTACCTGACCACTCTGCCGGCCCCTGACCCTGTACCTGACCACTCTGCCGGCCCCTGACCCTGTACCTGACCACTCTGCCTGTCCTGACCCTGTACCTGACCACTCTGCCGGCCCCTGACCACTCTGCCGGTCCCTGACCCTGTACCTGACCACTCTGCCTGTCCTGACCACTCTGCCTGTCCTGACCACTCTGCCGGTCCCTGACCCTGTACCTGACCACTCTGCCTGTCCCTGACCCTGTACCTGACCACTCTGCCTGTCCATGACCCTGTACCTGACCACTCTGCCTGTCCCTGACCCTGTACCTGACTACTCTGCCTGTCCTGACCACTCTGCCTGTCCCTGACCCTGTACCTGACCACTCTGCCTGTCCATGACCCTGTACCTGACCACTCTGCCTGTCCCTGACCCTGTACCTGACCACTCTGCCTGTCCATGACTCTGTACCTGACTACTCTGCCGGCCCCTGACCACTCTGCCGACCCCTGACCACTCTGCCTGTCCATGATCCTGTACCTGACCACTCTGCCTGTCCATGACCCTGTACCTGACCACTCTGCCTGTCCATGACCCTGTACCTGACCACTCTGCCGGTCCCTGACCCTGTACCTGACCACTCTGCCGGTCCCTGACCCTGTACCTGACCACTCTGCCTGTCCATGACCCTGTACCTGACCACTCTGCCGGTCCCTGACCCTGTACTTGACCACTCTGCCGGTCCCTGACCCTGTACCTGACCACTCTGCCGGTCCCTGACCCTGTACCTGACTACTCTGCCGGTCCCTGACCCTGTACCTGACCACTCTGCCGGTCCCTGACCCTGTACCTGACCACTCTGCCGGTCCCTGACCCTGAGCCTACCTGACTACTCTGCCTGTCCCTGACCCTGTACCTGACCACTCTGCCGGTCCCTGACCCTGTACCTGACCACTCTGCCTGTCCATGACTCTGTACCTGACTACTCTGCCGGCCCCTGACCACTCTGCCTGTCCATGACCCTGTACCTGACCACTCTGCCGACCCCTGACCACTCTGCCTGTCCATGACCCTGTACCTGACCACTCTGCCTGTCCATGACCCTGTACCTGACCACTCTGCCGGTCCCTGACCCTGTACCTGACCACTCTGCCTGTCCATGACCCTGTACCTGACCACTCTGCCGGTCCCTGACCCTGTACCTGACCACTCTGCCGGTCCCTGACCCTGTACCTGACCACTCTGCCGGTCCCTGACCCTGTACCTGACCACTCTGCCGGTCCCTGACCCTGTACCTGACCACTCTGCCGGTCCCTGACCCTGTACCTGACTACTCTGCCGGTCCCTGACCCTGTACCTGACCACTCTGCCGGTCCCTGACCCTGTACCTGACCACTCTGCCGGTCCCTGACCCTGTACCTGACTACTCTGCCGGTCCCTGACCCTGTACCTGACCACTCTGCCTGTCCCTGACCCTGTACCTGACCACTCTGCCGGTCCCTGACCCTGTACCTGACCACTCTGCCGGTCCCTGACCCTGAGCCTACCTGACCACTCTGCCTGTCCTGACCCTGTACCTGACCACTCTGCCGGCCCCTGACCCTGTACCTGACCACTCTGCCGGCCCCTGACCCTGTACCTGACCACTCTGCCTGTCCTGACCCTGTACCTGACCCCTCTGCCGGCCCCTGACCACTCTGCCGGTCCCTGACCCTGTACCTGACCACTCTGCCTGTCCTTACCACTCTGCCTGTCCTGACCACTCTGCCGGTCCCTGACCCTGTACCTGACCACTCTGCCTGTCCCTGACCCTGTACCTGACCACTCTGCCTGTCCATGACCCTGTACCTGACCAATCTGCCTGTCCCTGACCCTGTACCTGACTACTCTGCCTGTCCTGACCACTCTGCCTGTCCATGACCCTGTACCACTCTGCCGGTCCCTGACCCTGTACCTGACTACTCTGCCTGTCCCTGACCCTGTACCTGACCACTCTGCCTGTCCTGACCACTCTGCCTGTCCATGACCCTGTACCTGACTACTCTGCCTGTCCTGACCACTCTGCCTGTCCATGACCCTGTACCTGACCACTCTGCCTGTCCTGACCACTCTGCCTGTCCTGACCCTGTACCTGACCACTCTGCCGACCCCTGACCACTCTGCCTGTCCATGACCCTGTACCTGACCACTCTGCCTGTCCATGACCCTGTACCTGACCACTCTGCCGGTCCCTGACCCTGTACCTGACCACTCTGCCTGTCCATGACCCTGTACCTGACCACTCTGCCGGTCCCTGACCCTGTACCTGACCACTCTGCCGGTCCCTGACCCTGTACCTGACCACTCTGCCGGTCCCTGACCCTGTACCTGACTACTCTGCCGGTCCCTGACCCTGTACCTGACCACTCTGCCGGTCCCTGACCCTGTACCTGACCACTCTGCCGGTCCCTGACCCTGTACCTGACTACTCTGCCGGTCCCTGACCCTGTACCTGACCACTCTGCCTGTCCCTGACCCTGTACCTGACCACTCTGCCGGTCCCTGACCCTGTACCTGACCACTCTGCCGGTCCCTGACCCTGAGCCTACCTGACCACTCTGCCGGTCCCTGACCCTGTACCTGACCACTCTGCCGGCCCCTGACCCTGTACCTGACCACTCTGCCGGCCCCTGACCCTGTACCTGACCACTCTGCCTGTCCTGACCCTGTACCTGACCACTCTGCCGGCCCCTGACCACTCTGCCGGTCCCTGACCCTGTACCTGACCACTCTGCCTGTCCTGACCACTCTGCCTGTCCTGACCACTCTGCCGGTCCCTGACCCTGTACCTGACCACTCTGCCTGTCCCTGACCCTGTACCTGACCACTCTGCCTGTCCATGACCCTGTACCTGACCAATCTGCCTGTCCCTGACCCTGTACCTGACTACTCTGCCTGTCCTGACCACTCTGCCTGTCCCTGACCCTGTACCTGACCACTCTGCCTGTCCATGACCCTGTACCTGACCAATCTGCCTGTCCCTGACCCTGTACCTGACCCCTCTGCCTGTCCATGACCCTGTACCTGACTACTCTGCCGGCCCCTGACCACTCTGCCGACCCTGACCACTCTGCCTGTCCATGATCCTGTTCCTGACCACTCTGCCCCATGACCCTGTACCTGACCACTCTGCCTGTCCATGACCCTGTACCTCACCACACAGCCAGTCCCTGACCCTGTACCTGACCACTCTGCCGGTCCCTGACCCTGTACCTGACCACTCTGCCTGTCCATGACCCTGTACCTGACCACTCTGCCGGTCCCTGACCCTGTACTTGACCACTCTGCCGGTCCCTGACCCTGTACCTGACCACTCTGCCGGTCCCTGACCCTGTACCTGACTACTCTGCCGGTCCCTGACCCTGTACCTGACCACTCTGCCGGTCCCTGACCCTGTACCTGACCACTCTGCCGGTCCCTGACCCTGAGCCTACCTGACTACTCTGCCTGTCCCTGACCCTGTACCTGACCACTCTGCCGGTCCCTGACCCTGTACCTGACCACTCTGCCTGTCCATGACTCTGTACCTGACTACTCTGCCGGCCCCTGACCACTCTGCCTGTCCATGACCCTGTACCTGACCACTCTGCCGACCCCTGACCACTCTGCCTGTCCATGACCCTGTACCTGACCACTCTGCCTGTCCATGACCCTGTACCTGACCACTCTGCCGGTCCCTGACCCTGTACCTGACCACTCTGCCTGTCCATGACCCTGTACCTGACCACTCTGCCGGTCCCTGACCCTGTACCTGACCACTCTGCCGGTCCCTGACCCTGTACCTGACCACTCTGCCGGTCCCTGACCCTGTACCTGACTACTCTGCCGGTCCCTGACCCTGTACCTGACCACTCTGCCGGTCCCTGACCCTGTACCTGACCACTCTGCCGGTCCCTGACCCTGTACCTGACCACTCTGCCGGTCCCTGACCCTGTACCTGACCACTCTGCCGGTCCCTGACCCTGTACCTGACTACTCTGCCGGTCCCTGACCCTGTACCTGACCACTCTGCCTGTCCCTGACCCTGTACCTGACCACTCTGCCGGTCCCTGACCCTGTACCTGACCACTCTGCCGGCCCCTGACCCTGTACCTGACCACTCTGCCGGCCCCTGACCCTGTACCTGACCACTCTGCCTGTCCTGACCCTGTACCTGACCACTCTGCCGGCCCCTGACCACTCTGCCGGTCCCTGACCCTGTACCTGACCACTCTGCCTGTCCTGACCACTCTGCCTGTCCTGACCACTCTGCCGGTCCTGACCCTGTACCTGACCACTCTGCCTGTCCCTGACCCTGTACCTGACCACTCTGCCTGTCCATGACCCTGTACCTGACCAATCTGCCTGTCCCTGACCCTGTACCTGACTACTCTGCCTGTCCCTGACCCTGTACCTGACCACTCTGCCTGTCCTGACCACTCTGCCTGTCCATGACCCTGTACCTGACCACTCTGCCTGTCCTGACCACTCTGCCTGTCCTGACCCTGTGCCTGACCACTCTGCCGACCCCTGACCGCTCTGCCTGTCCATGACCCTGTACCTGACCACTCTGCCTGTCCATGACCCTGTACCTGACCACTCTGCCGGTCCCTGACCCTGCACCTGACCACTCTGCCTGTCCATGACCCTGTACCTGACCACTCTGCCGTCCCTGACCCTGTACCTGACCACTCTGCCGGTCCCTGACCCTGTACCTGACCACTCTGCCGGTCCCTGACCCTGTACCTGACTACTCTGCCGGTCCCTGACCCTGTACCTGACCACTCTGCCGGTCCCTGACCCTGTACCTGACCACTCTGCCGGTCCCTGACCCTGTACCTGACTACTCTGCCGGTCCCTGACCCTGTACCTGACCACTCTGCCTGTCCCTGACCCTGTACCTGACCACTCTGCCGGTCCCTGACCCTGTACCTGACCACTCTGCCGGTCCCTGACCCTGAGCCTACCTGACCACTCTGCCGGTCCCTGACCCTGTACCTGACCACTCTGCCGGCCCCTGACCCTGTACCTGACCACTCTGCCGGCCCTGACCCTGTACCTGACCACTCTGCCTGTCCTGACCCTGTACCTGACCACTCTGCCGGCCCCTGACCACTCTGCCGGTCCCTGACCCTGTACCTGACCACTCTGCCTGTCCTGACCACTCTGCCTGTCCTGACCACTCTGCCGGTCCCTGACCCTGTACCTGACCACTCTGCCTGTCCCTGACCCTGTACCTGACCACTCTGCCTGTCCATGACCCTGTACCTGACCAATCTGCCTGTCCTGACCCTGTACCTGACTACTCTGCCTGTCCTGACCACTCTGCCTGTCCCTGACCCTGTACCTGACCACTCTGCCTGTCCATGACCCTGTACCTGACCAATCTGCCTGTCCCTGACCCTGTACCTGACCACTCTGCCTGTCCATGACTCTGTACCTGACTACTCTGCCGGCCCCTGACCACTCTGCCGACCCTGACCACTCTGCCTGTCCATGATCCTGTACCTGACCACTCTGCCTGTCCATGACCCTGTACCTGACCACTCTGCCGGTCCCTGACCCTGTACCTGACCACTCTGCCTGTCCATGACCCTGTACCTGACCACTCTGCCGGTCCCTGACCCTGTACCTGACCACTCTGCCGGTCCCTGACCCTGTACCTGACCACTCTGCCGGTCCCTGACCCTGTACCTGACTACTCTGCCGGTCCCTGACCCTGTACCTGACCACTCTGCCGGTCCCTGACCCTGCACCTGACCACTCTGCCTGTCCATGACCCTGTACCTGACCACTCTGCCGGTCCCTGACCCTGTACCTGACCACTCTGCCGGTCCCTGACCCTGTACCTGACCACTCTGCCGGTCCCTGACCCTGTACCTGACTACTCTGCCGGTCCCTGACCCTGTACCTGACCACTCTGCCGGTCCCTGACCCTGTACCTGACCACTCTGCCGGTCCCTGACCCTGTACCTGACTACTCTGCCGGTCCCTGACCCTGTACCTGACCACTCTGCCTGTCCCTGACCCTGTACCTGACCACTCTGCCGGTCCCTGACCCTGTACCTGACCACTCTGCCGGTCCCTGACCCTGAGCCTACCTGACCACTCTGCCGGTCCCTGACCCTGTACCTGACCACTCTGCCGGCCCCTGACCCTGTACCTGACCACTCTGCCGGCCCCTGACCCTGTACCTGACCACTCTGCCTGTCCTGACCCTGTACCTGACCACTCTGCCGGCCCCTGACCACTCTGCCGGTCCCTGACCCTGTACCTGACCACTCTGCCTGTCCTGACCACTCTGCCTGTCCTGACCACTCTGCCGGTCCCTGACCCTGTACCTGACCACTCTGCCTGTCCCTGACCCTGTACCTGACCACTCTGCCTGTCCATGACCCTGTACCTGACCAATCTGCCTGTCCCTGACCCTGTACCTGACTACTCTGCCTGTCCTGACCACTCTGCCTGTCCCTGACCCTGTACCTGACCACTCTGCCTGTCCATGACCCTGTACCTGACCAATCTGCCTGTCCCTGACCCTGTACCTGACCACTCTGCCTGTCCATGACTCTGTACCTGACTACTCTGCCGGCCCCTGACCACTCTGCCGACCGCTGACCACTCTGCCTGTCCATGATCCTGTACCTGACCACTCTGCCGGTCCCTGACCCTGTACCTGACTACTCTGCCGGTCCCTGACCCTGTACCTGACCACTCTGCCGGTCCCTGACCCTGTACCTGACCACTCTGCCGGTCCCTGACCCTGTACCTGACTACTCTGCCGGTCCCTAACCCTGTACCTGACCACTCTGCCTGTCCCTGACCCTGTACCTGACCACTCTGCCGGTCCCTGACCCTGTACCTGACCACTCTGCCGGTCCCTGACCCTGAGCATACCTGACCACTCTGCCGGTCCCTGACCCTGTACCTGACCACTCTGCCGGCCCTGACCCTGTACCTGACAACTCTGCCGGCCCCTGACCCTGTACCTGACCACTCTGCCTGTCCTGACCCTGTACCTGACCACTCTGCCGGCCCCTGACCACTCTGCCGGTCCCTGACCCTGTACCTGACCACTCTGCCTGTCCTGACCACTCTGCCTGTCCTGACCACTCTGCCGGTCCCTGACCCTGTACCTGACCACTCTGCCTGTCCCTGACCCTGTACCTGACCACTCTGCCTGTCCATGACCCTGTACCTGACCAATCTGCCTGTCCCTGACCCTGTACCTGACTACTCTGCCTGTCCTGACCACTCTGCCTGTCCATGACCCTGTACCTGACCACTCTGCCTGTCCATGACTCTGTACCTGACTACTCTGCCGGCCCCTGACCACTCTGCCTGTCCATGACCCTGTACCTGACCACTCTGCCGACCCCTGACCACTCTGCCTGTCCATGACCCTGTACCTGACCACTCTGCCTGTCCATGACCCTGTACCTGACCACTCTGCCGGTCCCTGACCCTGTACCTGACCACTCTACCTGTCCATGACCCTGTACCTGACCACTCTGCCGGTCCCTGACCCTGTACCTGACCACTCTGCCGGTCCCTGACCCTGTACCTGACCACTCTGCCGGTCCCTGACCCTGTACCTGACTACTCTGCCGGTCCCTGACCCTGTACCTGACCACTCTGCCGGTCCCTGACCCTGTACCTGACCACTCTGCCGGTCCCTGACCCTGTACCTGACTACTCTGCCGGTCCCTGACCCTGTACCTGACCACTCTGCCTGTCCCTGACCCTGTACCTGACCACTCTGCCGGTCCCTGACCCTGTACCTGACCACTCTGCCGGTCCCTGACCCTGAGCCTACCTGACCACTCTGCCTGTCCCTGACCCTGTACCTGACCACTCTGCCGGCCCCTGACCCTGTACCTGACCACTCTGCCGGCCCCTGACCCTGTACCTGACCACTCTGCCTGTCCTGACCCTGTACCTGACCACTCTGCCGGCCCCTGACCACTCTGCCGGTCCCTGACCCTGTACCTGACCACTCTGCCTGTCCTGACCACTCTGCCTGTCCTGACCACTCTGCCGGTCCCTGACCCTGTACCTGACCACTCTGCCTGTCCCTGACCCTGTACCTGACCACTCTGCCTGTCCATGACCCTGTACCTGACCAATCTGCCTGTCCCTGACCCTGTACCTGACTACTCTGCCTGTCCTGACCACTCTGCCTGTCCATGACCCTGTACCACTCTGCCGGTCCCTGACCCTGTACCTGACTACTCTGCCTGTCCCTGACCCTGTACCTGACCACTCTGCCTGTCCTGACCACTCTGCCTGTCCATGACCCTGTACCTGACTACTCTGCCTGTCCTGACCACTCTGCCTGTCCATGACCCTGTACCTGACCACTCTGCCGGCCCCTGACCACTCTGCCTGTCCATGACCCTGTACCTGACCACTCTGCCGACCCCTGACCACTCTGCCTGTCCATGACCCTGTACCTGACCACTCTGCCTGTCCATGACCCTGTACCTGACCACTCTGCCGGTCCCTGACCCTGTACCTGACCACTCTGCCTGTCCATGACCCTGTACCTGACCACTCTGCCGGTCCCTGACCCTGTACCTGACCACTCTGCCGGTCCCTGACCCTGTACCTGACCACTCTGCCGGTCCCTGACCCTGTACCTGACTACTCTGCCGGTCCCTGACCCTGTACCTGACCACTCTGCCGGTCCCTGACCCTGTACCTGACCACTCTGCCGGTCCCTGACCCTGTACCTGACTACTCTGCCGGTCCCTGACCCTGTACCTGACCACTCTGCCTGTCCCTGACCCTGTACCTGACCACTCTGCCGGTCCCTGACCCTGTACCTGACCACTCTGCCGGTCCCTGACCCTGAGCCTACCTGACCACTCTGCCGGTCCCTGACCCTGTACCTGACCACTCTGCCGGCCCCTGACCCTGTACCTGACCACTCTGCCGGCCCCTGACCCTGTACCTGACCACTCTGCCTGTCCTGACCCTCTACCTGACCACTCTGCCGGCCCCTGACCACTCTGCCTGTCCATGACCCTGTACCTGACCACTCTGCCTGTCCATGACCCTGTACCTGACCACTCTGTCGGTCCCTGACCCTGTACCTGACCACTCTGCCTGTCCATGACCCTGTACCTGACCACTCTGCCGGTCCCTGACCCTGTACCTGACCACTCTGCCGGTCCCTGACCCTGTACCTGACTACTCTGCCGGTCCCTGACCCTGTACCTGACCACTCTGCCGGTCCCTGACCCTGTACCTGACCACTCTGCCGGTCCCTGACCCTGTACCTGACTACTCTGCCGGTCCCTGACCCTGTACCTGACCACTCTGCCTATCCCTGACCCTGTACCTGACCACTCTGCCGGTCCCTGACCCTGTACCTGACCACTCTGCCGGTCCCTGACCCTGAGCCTACCTGACCACTCTGCCGGTCCCTGACCCTGTACCTGACCACTCTGCCGGCCCCTGACCCTGTACCTGACAACTCTGCCGGCCCCTGACCCTGTACCTGACCACTCTGCCTGTCCTGACCCTGTACCTGACCACTCTGCCGGCCCCTGACCACTCTGCCGGTCCCTGACCCTGTACCTGACCACTCTGCCTGTCCTGACCACTCTGCCGGTCCCTGACCCTGTACCTGACCACTCTGCCTGTCCCTGACCCTGTACCTGACCACTCTGCCTGTCCATGACCCTGTACCTGACCAATCTGCCTGTCCCTGACCCTGTACCTGACTACTCTGCCTGTCCTGACCACTCTGCCTGTCCATGACCCTGTACCTGACCACTCTGCCTGTCCATGACTCTGTACCTGACTACTCTGCCGGCCCCTGACCACTCTGCCTGTCCATGACCCTGTACCTGACCACTCTGCCTGTCCATGACCCTGTACCTGACCACTCTGCCGGTCCCTGACCCTGTACCTGACCACTCTGCCTGTCCATGACCCTGTACCTGACCACTCTGCCGGTCCCTGACCCTGTACCTGACCACTCTGCCGGTCCCTGACCCTGTACCTGACCACTCTGCCGGTCCCTGACCCTGTACCTGACTACTCTGCCGGTCCCTGACCCTGTACCTGACCACTCTGCCGGTCCCTGACCCTGTACCTGACCACTCTGCCGGTCCCTGACCCTGTACCTGACTACTCTGCCGGTCCCTGACCCTGTACCTGACCACTCTGCCTGTCCCTGACCCTGTACCTGACCACTCTGCTGGTCCCTGACCCTGTACCTGACCACTCTGCCGGTCCCTGACCCTGAGCCTACCTGACCACTCTGCCTGTCCCTGACCCTGTACCTGACCACTCTGCCGGCCCCTGACCCTGTACCTGACCACTCTGCCGGCCCCTGACCCTGTACCTGACCACTCTGCCTGTCCTGACCCTGTACCTGACCACTCTGCCGGCCCCTGACCACTCTGCCGGTCCCTGACCCTGTACCTGACCACTCTGCCTGTCCCTGACCCTGTACCTGACCACTCTGCCTGTCCATGACCCTGTACCTGACCAATCTGCCTGTCCCTGACCCTGTACCTGACTACTCTGCCTGTCCTGACCACTCTGCCTGTCCATGACCCTGTACCACTCTGCCGGTCCCTGACCCTGTACCTGACTACTCTGCCTGTCCCTGACCCTGTACCTGACCACTCTGCCTGTCCTGACCACTCTGCCTGTCCATGACCCTGTACCTGAGTACTCTGCCTGTCCTGACCACTCTGCCTGTCCATGACCCTGTACCTGACCACTCTGCCTGTCCTGACCCTGTACCTGACCACTCTGCCTGTCCCTGACCCTGTACCTGACCACTCTGCCTGTCCCTGACCCTGTACCTGACTACTATGCCTGTCCTGACCCTGTACCTGACCACTCTGCCGGCCCCTGACCACTCTGCCGGTCCCTGACCCTGTACCTGACCACTCTGCCTGTCCTGACCACTCTGCCTGTCCTGACCACTCTGCCGGTCCCTGACCCTGTACCTGACCACTCTGCCTGTCCTGACCCTGTACCTGACCACTCTGCCTGTCCATGACCCTGTACCTGACCAATCTGCCTGTCCCTGACCCTGTACCTGACTACTCTGCCTGTCCTGACCACTCTGCCTGTCCATGACCCTGTACCTGACCACTCTGCCTGTCCATGACTCTGTACCTGACTACTCTGCCGGCCCCTGACCACTCTGCCTGTCCATGACCCTGTACCTGACCACTCTGCCGACCCCTGACCACTCTGCCTGTCCATGACCCTGTACCTGACCACTCTGCCTGTCCATGACCCTGTACCTGACCACTCTGCCGGTCCCTGACCCTGTACCTGACCACTCTGCCTGTCCATGACCCTGTACCTGACCACTCTGCCGGTCCCTGACCCTGTACCTGACCACTCTGCCGGTCCCTGACCCTGTACCTGACCACTCTGCCGGTCCCTGACCCTGTACCTGACTACTCTGCCGGTCCCTGACCCTGTACCTGACCACTCTGCCGGTCCCTGACCCTGTACCTGACCACTCTGCCGGTCCCTGACCCTGTACCTGACTACTCTGCCGGTCCCTGACCCTGTACCTGACCACTCTGCCTGTCCCTGACCCTGTACCTGACCACTCTGCCGGTCCCTGACCCTGTACCTGACCACTCTGCCGGTCCCTGACCCTGAGCCTACCTGACCACTCTGCCGGTCCCTGACCCTGTACCTGACCACTCTGCCGGCCCCTGACCCTGTACCTGACCACTCTGCCGGCCCCTGACCCTGTACCTGACCACTCTGCCTGTCCTGACCCTCTACCTGACCACTCTGCCGGCCCCTGACCACTCTGCCTGTCCATGACCCTGTACCTGACCACTCTGCCTGTCCATGACCCTGTACCTGACCACTCTGTCGGTCCCTGACCCTGTACCTGACCACTCTGCCTGTCCATGACCCTGTACCTGACCACTCTGCCGGTCCCTGACCCTGTACCTGACCACTCTGCCGGTCCCTGACCCTGTACCTGACTACTCTGCCGGTCCCTGACCCTGTACCTGACCACTCTGCCGGTCCCTGACCCTGTACCTGACCACTCTGCCGGTCCCTGACCCTGTACCTGACTACTCTGCCGGTCCCTGACCCTGTACCTGACCACTCTGCCTATCCCTGACCCTGTACCTGACCACTCTGCCGGTCCCTGACCCTGTACCTGACCACTCTGCCGGTCCCTGACCCTGAGCCTACCTGACCACTCTGCCGGTCCCTGACCCTGTACCTGACCACTCTGCCGGCCCCTGACCCTGTACCTGACAACTCTGCCGGCCCCTGACCCTGTACCTGACCACTCTGCCTGTCCTGACCCTGTACCTGACCACTCTGCCGGCCCCTGACCACTCTGCCGGTCCCTGACCCTGTACCTGACCACTCTGCCTGTCCTGACCACTCTGCCGGTCCCTGACCCTGTACCTGACCACTCTGCCTGTCCCTGACCCTGTACCTGACCACTCTGCCTGTCCATGACCCTGTACCTGACCAATCTGCCTGTCCCTGACCCTGTACCTGACTACTCTGCCTGTCCTGACCACTCTGCCTGTCCATGACCCTGTACCTGACCACTCTGCCTGTCCATGACTCTGTACCTGACTACTCTGCCGGCCCCTGACCACTCTGCCTGTCCATGACCCTGTACCTGACCACTCTGCCGACCCCTGACCACTCTGCCTGTCCATGACCCTGTACCTGACCACTCTGCCTGTCCATGACCCTGTACCTGACCACTCTGCCGGTCCCTGACCCTGTACCTGACCACTCTGCCTGTCCATGACCCTGTACCTGACCACTCTGCCGGTCCCTGACCCTGTACCTGACCACTCTGCCGGTCCCTGACCCTGTACCTGACCACTCTGCCGGTCCCTGACCCTGTACCTGACTACTCTGCCGGTCCCTGACCCTGTACCTGACCACTCTGCCGGTCCCTGACCCTGTACCTGACCACTCTGCCGGTCCCTGACCCTGTACCTGACTACTCTGCCGGTCCCTGACCCTGTACCTGACCACTCTGCCTGTCCCTGACCCTGTACCTGACCACTCTGCTGGTCCCTGACCCTGTACCTGACCACTCTGCCGGTCCCTGACCCTGAGCCTACCTGACCACTCTGCCTGTCCCTGACCCTGTACCTGACCACTCTGCCGGCCCTGACCCTGTACCTGACCACTCTGCCGGCCCCTGACCCTGTACCTGACCACTCTGCCTGTCCTGACCCTGTACCTGACCACTCTGCCGGCCCCTGACCACTCTGCCGGTCCCTGACCCTGTACCTGACCACTCTGCCTGTCCTGACCACTCTGCCTGTCCTGACCACTCTGCCGGTCCCTGACCCTGTACCTGACCACTCTGCCTGTCCCTGACCCTGTACCTGACCACTCTGCCTGTCCATGACCCTGTACCTGACCAATCTGCCTGTCCCTGACCCTGTACCTGACTACTCTGCCTGTCCTGACCACTCTGCCTGTCCATGACCCTGTACCACTCTGCCGGTCCCTGACCCTGTACCTGACTACTCTGCCTGTCCCTGACCCTGTACCTGACCACTCTGCCTGTCCTGACCACTCTGCCTGTCCATGACCCTGTACCTGAGTACTCTGCCTGTCCTGACCACTCTGCCTGTCCATGACCCTGTACCTGACCACTCTGCCTGTCCTGACCCTGTACCTGACCACTCTGCCTGTCCCTGACCCTGTACCTGACCACTCTGCCTGTCCCTGACCCTGTACCTGACTACTATGCCTGTCCTGACCCTGTACCTGACCACTCTGCCGGCCCCTGACCACTCTGCCGGTCCCTGACCCTGTACCTGACCACTCTGCCTGTCCTGACCACTCTGCCTGTCCTGACCACTCTGCCGGTCCCTGACCCTGTACCTGACCACTCTGCCTGTCCTTGACCCTGTACCTGACCACTCTGCCTGTCCATGACCCTGTACCTGACCAATCTGCCTGTCCCTGACCCTGTACCTGACTACTCTGCCTGTCCTGACCACTCTGCCTGTCCATGACCCTGTACCTGACCACTCTGCCTGTCCATGACTCTGTACCTGACTACTCTGCCGGCCCCTGACCACTCTGCCTGTCCATGACCCTGTATCTGACCACTCTGCCGACCCCTGACCACTCTGCCTGTCCATGACCCTGTACCTGACCACTCTGCCTGTCCATGACCCTGTACCTGACCACTCTGCCGGTCCCTGACCCTGTACCTGACCACTCTGCCTGTCCATGACCCTGTACCTGACCACTCTGCCGGTCCCTGACCCTGTACCTGACCACTCTGCCGGTCCCTGACCCTGTACCTGACCACTCTGCCGGTCCCTGACCCTGTACCTGACTACTCTGCCGGTCCCTGACCCTGTACCTGACCACTCTGCCGGTCCCTGACCCTGTACCTGACCACTCTGCCGGTCCCTGACCCTGTACCTGACTACTCTGCCGGTCCCTGACCCTGTACCTGACCACTCTGCCTGTCCCTGACCCTGTACCTGACCACTCTGCCGGTCCCTGACCCTGTACCTGACCACTCTGCCGGTCCCTGACCCTGAGCCTACCTGACCACTCTGCCGGTCCCTGACCCTGTACCTGACCACTCTGCCGGCCCCTGACCCTGTACCTGACCACTCTGCCGGCCCCTGACCCTGTACCTGACCACTCTGCCTGTCCTGACCCTCTACCTGACCACTCTGCCGGCCCCTGACCACTCTGCCTGTCCATGACCCTGTACCTGACCACTCTGCCTGTCCATGACCCTGTACCTGACCACTCTGTCGGTCCCTGACCACTCTGCCTGTCCATGACCCTGTACCTGACCACTCTGCCTGTCCATGACCCTGTACCTGACCACTCTGCCGGTCCCTGACCCTGTACCTGACCACTCTGCCTGTCCATGACCCTGTACCTGACCACTCTGCCGGTCCCTGACCCTGTACCTGACCACTCTGCCGGTCCCTGACCCTGTACCTGACCACTCTGCCGGTCCCTGACCCTGTACCTGACTACTCTGCCGGTCCCTGACCCTGTACCTGACCACTCTGCCGGTCCCTGACCCTGTACCTGACCACTCTGCCGGTCCCTGACCCTGTACCTGACTACTCTGCCGGTCCCTGACCCTGTACCTGACCACTCTGCCTGTCCCTGACCCTGTACCTGACCACTCTGCCGGTCCCTGACCCTGTACCTGACTACTCTGCCGGTCCCTGACCCTGTACCTGACCACTCTGCCGGTCCCTGACCCTGTACCTGACCACTCTGCCGGTCCCTGACCCTGTACCTGACTACTCTGCCGGTCCCTGACCCTGTACCTGACCACTCTGCCGGTCCCTGACCCTGTACCTGACCACTCTGCCGGTCCCTGACCCTGAGCCTACCTGACCACTCTGCCGGTCCCTGACCCTGTACCTGACCACTCTGCCGGCCCCTGACCCTGTACCTGACAACTCTGCCGGCCCCTGACCCTGTACCTGACCACTCTGCCTGTCCTGACCCTGTACCTGACCACTCTGCCGGCCCCTGACCACTCTGCCGGTCCCTGACCCTGTACCTGACCACTCTGACTGTCCTGACCACTCTGCCTGTCCTGACCACTCTGCCGGTCCCTGACCCTGTACCTGACCACTCTGCCTGTCCCTGACCCTGTACCTGACCACTCTGCCTGTCCATGACCCTGTACCTGACCAATCTGCCTGTCCATGACCCTGTACCTGACTACTCTGCCTGTCCTGACCACTCTGCCTGTCCATGACCCTGTACCTGACCACTCTGCCTGTCCATGACTCTGTACCTGACTACTCTGCCGGCCCCTGACCACTCTGCCTGTCCATGACCCTGTACCTGACCACTCTGCCGACCCCTGACCACTCTGCCTGTCCATGACCCTGTACCTGACCACTCTGCCTGTCCATGACCCTGTACCTGACCACTCTGCCGACCCCTGACCACTCTGCCTGTCCATGACCCTGTACCTGACCACTCTGCCTGTCCATGACCCTGTACCTGACCACTCTGCCGGTCCCTGACCCTGTACCTGACCACTCTGCCTGTCCATGACCCTGTACCTGACCACTCTGCCGGTCCCTGACCCTGTACCTGACCACTCTGCCGGTCCCTGACCCTGTACCTGACCACTCTGCCGGTCCCTGACCCTGTACCTGACTACTCTGCCGGTCCCTGACCCTGTACCTGACCACTCTGCCGGTCCCTGACCCTGTACCTGACCACTCTGCCGGTCCCTGACCCTGTACCTGACTACTCTGCCGGTCCCTGACCCTGTACCTGACCACTCTGCCTGTCCCTGACCCTGTACCTGACCACTCTGCCGGTCCCTGATCCTGTACCTGACCACTCTGCCGGTCCCTGACCCTGAGCCTACCTGACCACTCTGCCGGTCCCTGACCCTGTACCTGACCACTCTGCCGGCCCCTGACCCTGTACCTGACCACTCTGCCGGCCCCTGACCCGGTACCTGACCACTCTGCCTGTCCTGACCCTGTACCTGACCACTCTGCCGGCCCCTGACCACTCTGCCGGTCCCTGACCCTGTACCTGACCACTCTGCCTGTCCCTGACCCTGTACCTGACCACTCTGCCTGTCCATGACCCTGTACCTGACCAATCTGCCTGTCCCTGACCCTGTACCTGACTACTCTGCCTGTCCTGACCACTCTGCCTGTCCATGACCCTGTACCACTCTGCCGGTCCATGACCCTGTACCTGACTACTCTGCCTGTCCCTGACCCTGTACCTGACCACTCTGCCTGTCCTGACCACTCTGCCTGTCCATGACCCTGTATCTGACTACTCAGCCTGTCCTGACCACTCTGCCTGTCCATGACCCTGTACCTGACCACTCTGCCTGTCCTGACCCTGTACCTGACCACTCTGCCTGTCCCTGACCCTGTACCTGACCACTCTGCCGGTCCCTGACCACTCTGCCGGTCCCTGACCACTCTGCCTGTCCCTGACCCTGTACCTGACCACTCTGCCGGTCCCTGACCCTGTACCTGACCACTCTGCCTGTCCCTGACCCTGTACCTGACCACTCTGCCGGTCCCTGACCACTCTGCCTGTCCCTGACCCTGTACCTGACCACTCTGCCGGTCCCTGACCCTGTACCTGACCACTCTGCCTGTCCCTGACCCTGTACCTGACCACTCTGCCGGCCCCTGACCACTCTGCCTGTCCCTGACCCTGTACCTGACTACTCTGCCGGTCCCTGACCCTGTACCTGACCACTCTGCCGGTCCCTGACCCTGTACCTGACCACTCTGCCTGTCCCTGACCCTGTACCTGACTACTCTGCCGGTCCATGACCCTGTACCTGACCACTCTGCCTGTCCCTGACCCTGTACCTGACCACTCTGCCTGTCCCTGACCCTGTACCTGACTACTCTGCCTGTCCCTGACCCTGTACCTGACCACTCTGCCGGTCCCTGACCCTGTACCTGACCACTCTGCCTGTCCTGACCCTGTACCTGACCACTCTGCCTGTACTGACCCTGTACCTGACCACTCTGCCGGTCCCTGACCCTGTACCTGACTACTCTGCCGGTCCCTGACCCTGTACCTGACTACTCTGCCTGTCCCTGACCCTGTACCTGACCACTCTGCCTGTACTGACCCTGTACCTGACCACCCTGCCGGCCCCTGACCCTGTACCTGACTACTCTGCCTGTCCCTGACCCTGTACCTGACCACTCTGCCTGTACTGACCCTGTACCTGACCACTCTGCCGGTCCCTGACCCCTGTACCTGACCACTCTGCCGGTCCATGACCCTGTACCTGACCAATCTGCCTGTCCCTGACACTGTACCTGACTACTCTGCCTGTCCTGACCACTCTGCCTGTCCATGACCCTGTACCTGACCACTCTGCCTGTACTGACCCTGTACCTGACTACTCTGCCTGTCCCTGACCCTGTACCTGACCACTCTGCCTGTACTGACCCTGTACCTGACCACTCTGCCGGTCCCTGACCCTGTACCTGACCACTCTGCCGGTCCCTGACCCTGTACCTGACCACTCTGCCGGCCCCTGACCCTGTACCTGACCACTCTGCCGGCCCCTGACCCGGTACCTGACCACTCTGCCTGTCCTGACCCTGTACCTGACCACTCTGCCGGCCCATGACCCTGTACCTGACCAATCTGCCTGTCCCTGACCCTGTACCTGACTACTCTGCCTGTCCTGACCACTCTGCCTGTCCATGACCCTGTACCACTCTGCCGGTCCATGACCCTGTACCTGACTACTCTGCCTGTCACTGACCCTGTACCTGACCACTCTGCCTGTCCTGACCACTCTGCCTGTCCATGACCCTGTACCTGACTACTCTGCCTGTCCTGACCACTCTGCCTGTCCATGACCCTGTACCTGACCACTCTGCCTGTCCTGACCCTGTACCTGACCACTCTGCCTGTCCCTGACCCTGTACCTGACCACTCTGCCTGTCCCTGACCCTGTACCTGACCACTCTGCCGGTCCCTGACCACTCTGCCTGTCCTGACCCCGTACCTGACCACTCTGCCGGCCCCTGACCACTCTGCCTGTCCCTGACCCTGTACCTGACCACTCTGCCGGTCCCTGACCCTGTACCTGACCACTCTGCCTGTCCCTGACCCTGTACCTGACTACTCTGCCGGTCCATGACCCTGTACCTGACCACTCTGCCTGTCCCTGACCCTGTACCTGACCACTCTGCCTGTCCCTGACCCTGTACCTGACTACTCTGCCTGTCCCTGACCCTGTACCTGACCACTCTGCCGGTCCCTGACCCTGTACCTGACCACTCTGCCTGTCCTGACCCTGTACCTGACCACTCTGCCTGTACTGACCCTGTACCTGACCACTCTGCCGGTCCCTGACCCTGTACCTGACCACTCTGCCGGTCCCTGACCCTGTACCTGACTACTCTGCCTGTCCCTGACCCTGTACCTGACCACTCTGCCTGTACTGACCCTGTACCTGACCACCCTGCCGGCCCCTGACCCTGTACCTGACTACTCTGCCTGTCCCTGACCCTGTACCTGACCACTCTGCCTGTACTGACCCTGTACCTGACCACTCTGCCGGTCCCTGACCCCTGTACCTGACCACTCTGCCGGTCCATGACCCTGTACCTGACCAATCTGCCTGTCCCTGACACTGTACCTGACTACTCTGCCTGTCCTGACCACTCTGCCTGTCCATGACCCTGTACCTGACCACTCTGCCTGTACTGACCCTGTACCTGACTACTCTGCCTGTCCCTGACCCTGTACCTGACCACTCTGCCTGTACTGACCCTGTACCTGACCACTCTGCCGGTCCCTGACCCTGTACCTGACCACTCTGCCGGTCCCTGACCCTGTACCTGACCACTCTGCCGGTCCCTGACCCTGTACCTGACCACTCTGCCGGTCCCTGACCCTGTACCTGACTACTCTGCCTGTCCCTGACCCTGTACCTGACCACTCTGCCGGTCCCTGACCCTGTACCTGACTACTCTGCCTGTCCCTGACCCTGTACCTGACCACTCTGCCGGTCCATTACCCTGTACCTGACCACTCTGCCGGCCCCTGACCCTGAGCCTACCTGACCACTCTGCCGGTCCCTGACCCTGTACCTGACCACTCTGCCGGCCCCTGACCCTGTACCTGACCACTCTGCCGGCCCCTGACCCTGGACCTGACTACTCTGCCGGTCCCTGACCCTGTACCTAACCACTCTGCCGGTCCCTGACCCTGTACCTGACCACTCTGCCGGTCCCTGACCCTGTACCTGACCACTCTGCCGGCCCCTGACCCTGTACCTGACCACTCTGCCTGTCCCTGACCCTGTACCTGACCACTCTGCCTGTCCCTGACCCTGTACCTGACTACTCTGCCTGTCCTGACCCTGTACCTGACCACTCTGCCGGTCCCTGACCCTGTACCTGACCACTCTGCCTGTCCCTGACCCTGTACCTGACCACTCTGCCTGTCCCTGACCCTGTACCTGACTACTCTGCCTGTCCCTGACCCTGTACCTGACCACTCTGCCGGTCCCTGACCCTGTACCTGACCACTCTGCCTGTCCATGACCCTGTACCTGACCACTCTGCCTGTTCTGACCCTGTACCTGACCACTCTGCCTGTACTGACCCTGTACCTGACTACTCTGCCTGTCCCTGACCCTGTACCTGACCACTCTGCCTGTACTGACCCTGTACCTGACCACTCTGCCGGTCCCTGACCCTGTACCTGACCACTCTGCCGGTCCCTGACCCTGTACCTGACCACTCTGCCGGTCCCTGACCCTGTACCTGACCACTCTGCCGGTCCCTGACCCTGTACCTGACCACTCTGCCGGTCCCTGACCCTGTACCTGACTACTCTGCCTGTCCCTGACCCTGTACCTGACCACTCTGCCGGTCCATGACCCTGTACCTGACCACTCTGCCGGCCCCTGACCCTGAGCCTACCTGACCACTCTGCCGGTCCCTGACCCTGTACCTGACCACTCTGCCTGTCCTGACCCTGTACCTGACCACTCTGCCGGCCCCTGACCCTGTACCTGACCACTCTGCCGGCCCCTGACCCTGTACCTGACCACTCTGCCGGCCCCTGACCCTGTACCTGACTACTCTGCCGGTCCCTGACCCTGTACCTAACCACTCTGCCGGTCCCTGACCCTGTACCTGACCACTCTGCCGGTCCCTGACCCTGAGCCTACCTGACTACTCTGCCTGTCCCTGACCCTGTACCTGACCACTCTGCCGGTCCCTGACCCTGTACCTGACCACTCTGCCGGCCCCTGACCCTGTACCTGACCACTCTGCCGGCCCCTGACCCTGTACCTGACCACTCTGCCGGCCCCTGACCCTGTACCTGACTACTCTGCCGGTCCCTGACCCTGTACCTGACCACTCTGCCGGTCCCTGACCCTGTACCTGACCACTCTGCCTGTACTGACCCTGTACCTGACCACTCTGCCTGTCCCTGACCCTGAGCCTACCTGACCACTCTGCCGGCCCCTGACCCTGTACCTGACCACTCTGCCTGTCCCTGACCCTGAGCCTACATGACCACTCTGCCGGCCCCTGACCCTGTACCTGACCACTCTGCCTGTCCTGATCCTGTACCTGACCACTCTGCCGGTCCCTGACCCTGTACCTGACTACTCTGCCTGTCCCTGACCCTGTACCTGACCACTCTGCCGGTCCCTGACCCTGTACCTGACTACTCTGCCTGTCCCTGACCCTGTACCTGACCACTCTGCCGGTCCATGACCCTGTACCTGACCACTCTGCCGGCCCCTGACCCTGTACCTGACCACTCTGCCTGTCCCTGACCCTGTACCTGACCACTCTGCCGGTCCCTGACCCTGAGCCTGACCACTCTGCCGGTCCCTGACCCTGAGCCTACCTGACCACTCTGCCGGTCCCTGACCCTGTACCTGACCACTCTGCCGGTCCCTGACCCTGTACCTGACCACTCTGCCTGTCCTGACCCTGTACCTGACCACTCTGCCGGCCCCTGACCCTGTACCTGACCACTCTGCCGGCCCCTGACCCTGTACCTGACCACTCTGCCGGCCCCTGACCCTGTACCTGACTACTCTGCCGGCCCCTGACCCTGTACCTGACCACTCTGCCGGCCCCTGACCCTGTACCTGACCACTCTGCCTGTCCTGACCCTGTACCTGACCACTCTGCCGGCCCCTGACCCTGTACCTGACCACTCTGCCGGCCCCTGACCCTGTACCTGACCACTCTGCCGGCCCCTGACCCTGTACCTGACTACTCTGCCGGTCCCTGACCCTGTACCTGACCACTCTGCCGGTCCCTGACCCTGTACCTGACCACTCTGCCTGTACTGACCCTGTACCTGACCACTCTGCCTGTCCCTGACCCTGAGCCTACCTGACCACTCTGCCGGCCCCTGACCCTGTACCTGACCACTCTGCCTGTCCCTGACCCTGAGCCTACCTGACCACTCTGCCGGCCCCTGACCCTGTACCTGACTACTCTGCCGGTCCCTGACCCTGTACCTGACCACTCTGCCGGTCCCTGACCCTGTACCTGACCACTCTGCCGGTCCCTGACCCTGTACCTGACCACTCTGCCGGTCCCTGACCCTGTACCTGACTACTCTGCCGGTCCCTGACCCTGTACCTGACCACTCTGCCGGTCCCTGACCCTGTACCTGACCACTCTGCCGGTCCCTGACCCTGTACTTGACTACTCTGCCGGTCCCTGACCCTGTACCTGACCACTCTGCCGGCCCCTGACCCTGTACCTGACCACTCTGCCTGTCCCTGACCCTGACCCTGTACCTGACCACTCTGCCTGTCCCTGACCCTGAGCCTACCTGACCACTCTGCCGGCCCCTGACCCTGTACCTGACTACTCTGCCGGTCCCTGACCCTGTACCTGACCACTCTGCCTGTCCCTGACCCTGAGCCTACCTGACCACTCTGCCGGTCCCTGACCCTGTACCTGACCACTCTGCCGGTCCCTGACCCTGTACCTGACCACTCTGCCGGTCCCTGACCCTGCCTGCCTGACCACTGCCTGTCCCTGAGCCTGCCTGCCTGACCACTGCCTGTCCCTGACCCTGCCTCCCTGACCACTGCCTGTCCCTGACCCTGACCCTGCCTGCCTGACCACTCTGCCTGTCCCTGACCCTGCCTGCCTGACCACTGCCTGTCCCTGAGCCTGCCTGCCTTACCACTGCCTGTCCCTGACCCTGCCTCCCTGACCACTGCCTGTCCCTGACCCTGACCCTGACCCTGCCTGCCTGACCACTCTGCCTGTCCCTGACCCTGCCTGCCTGACCACTCTGCCTGTCCCTGACCCTGACCCTGCCTGCTGTCCTGTACCTTTGCTCCACCTCTGGATTACCAACCTCTGCCTGACCTGAGCCTGCCTGCCGTCCTCCCCAACTAATAGAAACTAATAGCAACCCATAGAAACTCATATAAACCCATAGAAACTAATAGCAACCCATAGCAACCCATAGCAACACACCCATAGAAACTCATAGCAACCCATAGCAACCCATAGCAACACACCCATAGAAACTCATAGCAACTCATATCAACCTATAGAAACTCATATCAAACCATAGAAACTCATAGCAACCCATAGCAACCCATAGCAACCCATAGCAACTCATAGCAACACACCCATAGAAACTCATAGCAACCCATAGCAACCCATAGCAACACACCCATAGAAACTCATAGCAACACACCCATAGAAACTCATAGCAACTCATATCAACCTATAGAAACTCATATCAAACCATAGAAACTCATAGCAACCCATAGCAACCCATAGAAACCCATAGCAACCCATAGCAACTCATAGAAACACACCCATAGAAACTCATAGAAACCCATAGCAACCCATAGCAACCCATAGCAACCCATAGCAACCCATAGCAACCCATAGAAACCCATAGCAACCCATAGCAACTCATAGCAACCCATAGCAACCCATAGAAACTCCTAAAAAGTCATAGCACCTCTCTTTTTTTCCTCTCTCTGTATATGTGTTTCCCCTATGAGATTTAATTAGCATAATTAAAACATCCCCATAAAAATCTGTCAGTTTAGGCTAAAGATCTCTCTCTCTGTGTGTGTGTGTGTGTGTGTGTGTGTGTGTGTGTGTGTGTGTGTGTGTGTGTGTGTGTGTGTGTGTGTGTGTGTGTGTGTGTGTGTGTGTGTGTGTGTGTGTGTGTGTGTGTGTGTGTGTGTGTGTGTGTGTGTGTGTGTGTGTGTGTGTGTGTGTGTGTGTGTGTGTGTGCATAAGCAGGTCTTCTTTCAAATCTAATCCAAGTAAATAGTCAAATGACAATCAAACACTGACGTCATGCACACAGTTCATATCGGTCTATTGATAGTCAAGTTGTGTGCTTTAAGGCAGTTAAATGCCATCATGATCTCTGTGTGTTTTACATGACTGTAAAGCACTTCTCTAGAGAACACTAAAACACTAGAACACTAACCCCCGAGGAAATTGAATTAGCATAATAAAATATACCCATAAAAATCCATCAGTTTAAGCTAGAGATATCTACTTACAAACAGGTCTCACAAGACTCGTCTGAGACTCTGTTTTTTGCCAAAAATAAATGAATAAATGTTTAAAAAAAAAAACATTTGCAAAGGTTTCCTGATAATGATTAAATCCCTCAGATATAAGTCAGACACACGGGGAGGGGGGACTATCAGTTGTTCCACGTAACCAATCTGTTATTACATTTTCTTTTGTTGCTAATAGCAGTAAGGCTACTATTTTTATCAAAATATTTTTTCTATATATTTTTTGGATACTTCAAGGGCTAAATTCAAATTCAAATCGCTAAATTAACCTTTTTAAAGCCCCATCTTAGACAGAGCTTAGACTCGTTTTAAAGCCTCAGGGACCGGCAGAGTGGTCATCTTAGACAGAGCTTAGACTCGTTTTAAAGCCTCAGGGACCGGCAGAGTGGTCATCTTAGACAGAGCTTAGACTCGTTTTAAAGCCTCAGGGACCGGCAGAGTGGTCATCTTAGACAGAGCTTAGACTCATTTTAAAGCCTCAGGGACCGGCAGAGTGGTCATCTTAGACAGAGCTTAGACTCGTTTTAAAGCCTCAGGGACCGGCAGAGTGGTCATCTTAGACAGAGCTTAGACTCGTTTTAAAGCCTCAGGGACCGGCAGAGTGGTCATCTTAGACAGAGCTTAGACTCGTTTTAAAGCCTCAGGGACCGGCAGAGTGGTCATCTTAGACAGAGCTTAGACTCGTTTTAAAGCCTCAGGGACCGGCAGAGTGGTCATCTTAGACAGAGCTTAGACTCGTTTTAAAGCCCCAGGGACCGGCAGAGTGGTCATCTTAGACAGAGCTTAGACTCGTTTTAAAGCCTCAGGGACCGGCAGAGTGGTCATCTTAGACAGAGCTTAGACTCGTTTTAAAGCCCCAGGGACCGGCAGAGTGGTCATCTTAGACAGAGCTTAGACTCGTTTTAAAGCCTCAGGGACCGGCAGAGTGGTAATCTTAGACAGAGCTTAGACTCGTTTTAAAGCCTCAGGGACCGGCAGAGTGGTCATCTTAGACAGAGCTTAGACTCGTATTAGTTCAAGGATACTGACTCTCTTCCTGTAGCTTTCCCACTCATCTTTTCTGATGCAAATAGCCTTTGGTGTGTGTGTGTGTGTGTGTGTGTGTGTGTGTGTGTGTGTGTGTGTGTGTGTGTGTGTGTGTGTGTGTGTGTGTGTGTGTGTGTGTGTGTGTGTGTGTGTGTGTGTGTGTCTTGCTCTCTGTAGGCTTAAGGTTCGTGTTTGTGTCTGTGTGGTCCTTTGTTAGAAAAAGGAGGATGAGTGCTGACGAGTTACATAATCACACTGAAGACACACACACACGGTTGTAGGTAAGATTGTTATGAGTAAAGTCCAGTATACTTGTCTGTCTTTAGGTGAAGGTGTGGTCTTATACAGATCTGTAGAACAAACACACACGGTTGTAGGTAAGATTGCTATGAGTAAAGTCCAGTATACTTGTCTGTCTTTAGGTGAAGGTGTGGTCTTATACAGATCTGTAGAACACACACACACACACACACACACACACACACACACACACACACACACACACACACACACACACACACACACACACACACACACACACACACACACACACAGGCCTTTAGAACAAACAGTGACTCAGTCACACTGAATGACTCTGTACAGTTCAGCATTATTAAATACATCAAATATGTTCCTGACTGTACCTGGTCTTTGCCTTTTTCAGCTCACTAACAGTAGTATAGGTAACCCTATCACTAACAGTAGTATAGGTAACCCTATCACTAACAGTAGTATAGGTAACCCTATCACTAACAGTAGTATAGGTAACCCTATCACTAACAGTAGTATAGGTAACCCTATCACTAACAGTAGTATAGGTAACCCTATCACTAACAGTAGTATAGGTAACCCTATCACTAACAGTAGTATAGGTAACCCTATCACTAACAGTAGTATAGGTAACCCTATCCCTAACAGTAGGACAGGTAACCCTATCCCTAACAGTAGTATAGGTAACCCTATCCCTAACAGTAGGACAGGTAACCCTATCCCTAACAGTAGGACAGGTAACCCTATCCCTAACAGTAGGACAGGTAACCCTATCCCTAACAGTAGTATAGGTAACCCTATCCCTAACAGTAGTATAGGTAACCCTATCCCTAACAGTAGTATAGGTAACCCTATCCCTAACAGTAGGACAGGTAACCCTATCCCTAACAGTAGTATAGGTAACCCTATCCCTAACAGTAGGACAGGTAACCCTATCCCTAACAGTAGGACAGGTAACCCTATCCCTAACAGTAGGACAGGTAACCCTATCCCTAACAGTAGGACAGGTAACCCTATCCCTAACAGTAGGACAGGTAACCCTATCCCTAACCGTAGGACAGGTAACCCTATCCCTAACAGTAGGACAGGTAACCCTATCCCTAACAGTAGGACAGGTAACCCTATCCCTAACAGTAGGACAGGCTGCATGCAGGGCACAACTGGAGAAGTAGAAAGATGAAGTATATTAGACAAACTGAATGCCCTTATATCTCTCTGTTGAGTGTTCCTGTCTATATTCACCTGACCTCGTTAATCAAACTACAGCTATTAGAAGTGAACTGCCTTCATAACTATATATGGACAAGATCCAAAACATTACCACCCTCTCTCCCTCTGTCCCTCTCTCTCTCCCAGGTAGTTAGTTAGGTCATGTGATCTTGCAGGGTAAAGGTGGACTATAATTCCGTTCCAGCCACTCAGCGAAGTGCCTCAGACGCTTTACCCGACTAAATTTCCTCCCAGCGGGCCTCAACTTGACTGGGACCCCAGCTGCCATGTCCATCATCCGGAAGAACTGGTCGGCTCTGTCCCGGTAAGAGCTGGTTTACACCTGATGTTCACCAGATGTATATGCGTGTTGTTTTTGCCGGTTGTCTGGCCCACATTTTCCGTACTTTAAATATATGTGCTTTACTTTGTAACCAGCTGAAAGCTAGCTAGTTGGAGTCAATGTGTATCACCGCCTGGTAAAGAAATGTGAAAATATTGAACGCATGCAGTACACAGAACGCACCGCAGTACACAGAACGCACCGCAGTACACAGAACGCACCGCAGCCCAGTGCCCCCAATGTAGCGTGTTGGACTGCTCTATTGACAATGAATGACCACCAGAACGCAAAGAGTTTTATGTGTCTGGTGGGCATGAGGCTTTAGTTTGTGGTGACTTTCTGTCAGGATTGTAACGATAACCGATAGCCTACAATTCATTTATAGTAGAGCTGCGCTGCGCACTAATAGACACCTGTTTTCGCTGTGAATCATACATCAATGATGATTTAGATGGTTAGAACAGAATGTTGTTTTTGTAAATAGTGAATGGTCTTCCGAGGTTTGTGACTGCTGTCGTTGATCATGATATTGATAAGGAAAGTGAAAGCTGATCAGATGACGGATCGGATTGAGGTGGATCCTGTGATGTTGCTGTTGTTAACCCCCTAAAGTCAGTCGAAGCTGAAGATAAACAAACACTGTACATGGTGGTTGTTTTGCTCTAAGACGCCCACAGCCCCCACAAGACTTTAATTTATCTTTATTTAACCAGGCAAGTCAGTTAAGAACAAATTCTTATTTTCAATGACAGCCTAGGAACAGTGGGTTAACTGCCTGTTCAGGGGAAGGTACCTTGTCAGATCAGGGATTCAAACTTGCAACTTTCCGATTACTAGTCCAACGCTCTAACCACTAGGCTACCCTGCCGCCCCAGGGTAGCCTGTCTGAAGGTCCCCCAGTAGCAGTTGGAAAAATGAGTGGACGTACAGTATATATGGTGATTCGACATGTAAAAACAATTATAGTCTTGATGTGTCTTATATCTCTTAGATATAGGACAGACACTTCAGAACAATATTCCCTTCCATTGTACGACCCTGCCTCACACAGGAAGCGGTCGCAGGTCCTAATCCAGGCACTTGTCATCTCCCGTCTGGATTACTGCAACTCGCTGTTGGCTGGGCTCCCTGCCTGTGCCATTAAACCCCTACAACTCATCCAGAACGCTGCAGCCCGTCTGGTGTTCAACCTTCCCAAGTTCTCTCACGTCACCCCGCTCCTCCGCTCTCTCCACTGGCTTCCAGTTGAAGCTCGCATCCGCTACAAGACCATGGTGCTTGCCTACGGAGCTGTGAGGGGAACGGCACCTCAGTACCTCCAGGCTCTGATCAGGCCCTACACCCAAACAAGGGCACTGCGTTCATCCACCTCTGGCCTGCTCGCCTCCCTACCACTGAGGAAGTACAGTTCCCGCTCAGCCCAGTCAAAACTGTTCGCTGCTCTGGCCCCCAATGGTGGAACAAACTCCCTCACGACGCCAGGACAGCGGAGTCAATCACCACCTTCCGGAGACACCTGAAACCCCACCTCTTTAAGGAATACCTAGGATAGGATAAAGTAATCCTTCTCACCCCCCCCCCCTTAAAAGATTTAGATGCACTATTGTAAAGTGGCTGTTCCACTGGATGTCATAAGGTGAATGCACCAATTTGTAAGTCGCTCTGGATAAGAGCGTCTGCTAAATGACTTAAATGTAAATGTTTTGCTCTCTGATGTTCCATGTAGTGAATCTGTTATTCAATGCGTTTTGTATGGGCTAATAGTAGTAAGGCCAAATCATCAAATTGTTTTTCTTTGATACTTCAAGGGGTCTTAAAATTGTAAATCAAATAGCAAAATTATCCTTGGTATGACCTTCTTAAAACAATTCCATATAGTTTTTTTGGACCCTCCCCCACACCCCACCCCTCCCCCCCCCCACCCCCACCCCCTCCCCCACCCCACACCCCCACCCCACCCCACACCCCACCCCCCTCCCCTCACCCCACACCCCCACCCCCTCCCCTCACCCCACACCCCCACCCCTCCCCCCCACCCCACACCCCACACCCCCACCCCACACCCCCACCCCCCACCCCACCCCCCACCCCCTCCCCCCCCCCCCACACCCCCTCCCCACACCCCACACCCCCACCCCACACCCCACCCCTCCCCACACCCCACGCCCCACCCCCTCCCCACACCCCCACACCCCACCCCCTCCCCCACCCCCTCCCCCATGTATGTGTCACAGAGTACCATCTTAGACAGCATGTCACACAGAGTACCATCTCAGACAGCATGTCACAGAGTACCATCTCAGACAGCATGTCACACAGAGCACCATCTCAGACAGCATGTCACAGAGCACCATCTCAGACAGCATGTCACACAGAGAGCACCCTACAAAGAGACTTGTTGTCCCTAACCCTGTCATCAGCTGTTCATACTACTGCATCTTCATGCAGATGATTTATGAAGCATGTTGTGGTTATAAAGCCTTATTTAAATCTAATGAGAACCTCAAAAGTCCCTGCAGTAGCCTAGGTCACTAGTGTTAAACTGTGTGGGTCTGTGTAGGCTTGCCCGCCAGTGGACAGTGGAGGATGAAGAGGAAGTGGAAAGGGAGAGGAGGAGGAAGGAGAGGAGCTATAGCAGCACTGACCCCGACAATGACCTTTCACCTGGAAACGACCTTTCTCCCCGACACACCCCCGGAAACCAACCCACCAATGACAATGCTCCAAGCATCACCAGGTCAGAGATCAAACACCTGTTATCACACGCTCACACACACACACACACACACACACACACACACACACACACACACACACACACACACACACACACACACACACACACACACACACACACACACTTCAAAGTGCGTTTTTCTCTGTAAAGATACTAGGGAGAACAGCAATGAATTATTTGTGTGTATTACAGTGCGGAGATGCTCCAGCTGGACTTTGAGGAGATGCTCAGTGTTCGAGACGAGAGGAGGAGGAACAGACACATAGAGACTCTCAGACGACAGAAAGGAGAGGAGGAGGGGAGAGTGGAGCTATTGGGTGATATGGAGGAAGGGGGAGAGATGGAGGGGAGGAGGGGGGGGAGGAGGGGAGAGAGGGAGGGGAGGAGGGGAGAGTGGAGCTATTGGGTGATATGGAGGAAGGGGGGAGACAGACACCTCCAATAGACACCCCCATCAAACCTTCACCCTCAACCCCACCCTCATCCATATCTTCACCCATACCCTCAACCCCTACACCTACCAACCCCCTAGAAAGACAGGTGAGAGGGAAGGAGGGTTCTATTTTGATGTGTGTGTTTGTGTGCATGAGTGAGTGTGTCAGTAAGGACAGAGACTGTGTTTGTGTGTGTGCGTGCGTGCGCACGTGTGTTTGTGTGTGTTAGTAAGGACAGAGTGTGTGAGTGTGTGTGAGTAAGGACAGAGAGAGTGTGTGTGTGTGATGGTAAAGACAGTGTTAGTACTGTATGCAATGTATAACCTAGTGTTAACTCTAACCGTAACCCCTACCATACAGGGTGTGTACCTAGTGTTGACTCTAACCCCTACCATACAGGGTGTGTACCTAGTGTTAACCCTAACCCTAACCCCTACCATACAGGGTGTGTACCTAGTGTTGACTCTAACCCTAACCCCTACCATACAGGGTGTGTACCTAGTGTTAACCCTAACCCTAACCCCTACCATACAGGGTGTGTACCTAGTGTTAACTCTAACCCTAACCCCTACCATACAGGGTGTGTACCTAGTGTTAACTCTAACCCCTACCATACAGGGTGTGTACCTAGTGTTAACCCTAACCCCTACCATACAGGGTGTGTACCTAGTGTTAACTCTAACCCTAACCCCTACCATACAGGGTGTGTACCTAGTGTTAACCCTAACCCCTACCATACAGGGTGTGTACCTAGTGTTAACTCTAACCCCTACCATACAGGGTGTGTACCTAGTGTTAACCCTAACCCCTACCATACAGGGTGTGTACCTAGTGTTAACTCTAACCCTAACCCCTACCATACAGGGTGTGTACCTAGTGTTAACTCTAACCCTAACCCCTACCATACAGGGTGTGTACCTAGTGTTAACTCTAACCCTAACCCCTACCATACAGGGTGTGTACCTAGTGTTAACTCTAACCCCTACCATACAGGGTGTGTACCTAGTGTTAACCCTAACCCCTACCATACAGGGTGTGTACCTAGTGTTGACTCTAACCCTAACCCCTACCATACAGGGTGTGTACCTAGTGTTAACTCTAACCCTAACCCCTACCATACAGGGTGTGTACCTAGTGTTAACCCTAACCCTAACCCCTACCATACAGGGTGTGTACCTAGTGTTAACTCTAACCCTAACCCCTACCATACAGGGTGTGTACCTAGTGTTAACTCTAACCCCTACCATACAGGGTGTGTACCTAGTGTTGACTCTAACCCTAACCCCTACCATACAGGGTGTGTACCTAGTGTTAACTCTAACCCTAACCCCTACCATACAGGGTGTGTACCTAGTGTTGACTCTAACCCTATCCCCTACCATACAGGGTGTGTACCTAGTGTTGACTCTAACCCTAACCCCTACCATACAGGGTGTGTACCTAGTGTTGACTCTAACCCTAACCCCTACCATACAGGGTGTGTACCTAGTGTTAACTCTAACCCTAACCCCTACCATACAGGGTGTGTACCTAGTGTTAACTCTAACCCTAACCCCTACCATACAGGGTGTGTATCTAGTGTTGACTCTAACCCTAACCCCTACCATACAGAGTGTGTACCTAGTGTTGACCCTAACCCTAACCCCTACCATACAGGGTGTGTACCTAGTGTTAACCCTAACCCCTACCATACAGGGTGTGTACCTAGTGTTAACTCTAACCCCTACCATACAGGGTGTGTACCTAGTGTTAACCCTAACCCCTACCATACAGGGTGTGTACCTAGTGTTAACCCTAACCCTAACCCCTACCATACAGGGTGTGTACCTAGTGTTAACCCTAACTCTAACCCCTACCATACAGGGTGTGTACCTAGTGTTAACCCTAACCCCTACCATACAGGGTGTGTACCTAGTGTTAACTCTAACCCTAACCCCTACCATACAGGGTGTGTACCTAGTGTTGACTCTAACCCTAACCCCTACCATACAGGGTGTGTACCTAGTGTTAACCCTAACCCCTACCATACAGGGTGTGTACCTAGTGTTGACCCTAACCCTAACCCCTACCATACAGGGTGTGTACCTAGTGTTAACTCTAACCCCTACCATACAGGGTGTGTACCTAGTGTTAACTCTAACCCCTACCATACAGGGTGTGTACCTAGTGTTAACTCTAACCCTAACCCCTACCATACAGGGTGTGTACCTAGTGTTAACTCTAACCCTAACCCCTACCATACAGGGTGTGTACCTAGTGTTAACTCCTACCCATACAGGGTGTGTACCTAGTGTTAACTCTAACCCTAACCCCTACCATACAGGGTGTGTACCTAGTGTTAACCCTAACCCCTACCATACAGGGTGTGTACCTAGTGTTGACCCTAACCCTAACCCCTACCATACAGGGTGTGTACCTAGTGTTAACCCTAACTCTAACCCCTACCATACAGGGTGTGTACCTAGTGTTGACCCTAACCCTAACCCCTACCATACAGGGTGTGTACCTAGTGTTAACCCTAACTCTAACCCCTACCATACAGGGTGTGTACCTAGTGTTAACCCTAACCCCTACCATACAGGGTGTGTACCTAGTGTTAACCCTAACCCCTACCATACAGGGTGTGTACCTAGTGTTAACTCTAACCCCTACCATACAGGGTGTGTACCTAGTGTTAACCCTAACCCCTACCATACAGGGTGTGTACCTAGTGTTAACTCTAACCCTAACCCCTACCATACAGGGTGTGTACCTAGTGTTAACTCTAACCCTAACCCCTACCATACAGGGTGTGTACCTAGTGTTAACTCTAACCCTAACCCCTACCATACAGGGTGTGTACCTAGTGTTAACTCTAACCCCTACCATACAGGGTGTGTACCTAGTGTTAACCCTAACCCCTACCATACAGGGTGTGTACCTAGTGTTGACTCTAACCCTAACCCCTACCATACAGGGTGTGTACCTAGTGTTAACTCTAACCCTAACCCCTACCATACAGGGTGTGTACCTAGTGTTAACCCTAACCCTAACCCCTACCATACAGGGTGTGTACCTAGTGTTAACTCTAACCCTAACCCCTACCATACAGGGTGTGTACCTAGTGTTAACTCTAACCCTAACCCCTACCATACAGGGTGTGTACCTAGTGTTGACTCTAACCCTAACCCCTACCATACAGGGTGTGTACCTAGTGTTAACTCTAACCCTAACCCCTACCATACAGGGTGTGTACCTAGTGTTAACTCTAACCCCTACCATACAGGGTGTGTACCTAGTGTTGACTCTAACCCTAACCCCTACCATACAGGGTGTGTATCTAGTGTTGACTCTAACCCTAACCCCTACCATACAGAGTGTGTACCTAGTGTTGACCCTAACCCTAACCCCTACCATATAGGGTGTGTACCTAGTGTTAACCCTAACCCCTACCATACAGGGTGTGTACCTAGTGTTAACCCTAACCCCTACCATACAGGGTGTGTACCTAGTGTTAACTCTAACCCCTACCATACAGGGTGTGTACCTAGTGTTAACCCTAACCCCTACCATACAGGGTGTGTACCTAGTGTTAACCCTAACCCTAACCCCTACCATACAGGGTGTGTACCTAGTGTTAACCCTAACTCTAACCCCTACCATACAGGGTGTGTACCTAGTGTTAACCCTAACCCCTACCATACAGGGTGTGTACCTAGTGTTAACTCTAACCCTAACCCCTACCATACAGGGTGTGTACCTAGTGTTGACTCTAACCCTAACCCCTACCATACAGGGTGTGTACCTAGTGTTAACCCTAACCCCTACCATACAGGGTGTGTACCTAGTGTTGACCCTAACCCTAACCCCTACCATACAGGGTGTGTACCTAGTGTTAACTCTAACCCCTACCATACAGGGTGTGTACCTAGTGTTAACTCTAACCCCTACCATACAGGGTGTGTACCTAGTGTTAACTCTAACCCTAACCCCTACCATACAGGGTGTGTACCTAGTGTTAACTCTAACCCTAACCCCTACCATACAGGGTGTGTACCTAGTGTTAACTCTAACCCCTACCATACAGGGTGTGTACCTAGTGTTAACTCTAACCCTAACCCCTACCATACAGGGTGTGTACCTAGTGTTAACCCTAACCCCTACCATACAGGGTGTGTACCTAGTGTTAACTCTAACCCTAACCCCTACCATACAGGGTGTGTACCTAGTGTTAACCCTAACCCCTACCATACAGGGTGTGTACCTAGTGTTAACTCTAACCCTAACCCCTACCATACAGGGTGTGTACCTAGTGTTAACTCTAACCCCTACCATACAGGGTGTGTACCTAGTGTTAACCCTAACCCCTACCATACAGGGTGTGTACTTAGTGTTGACTCTAACCCTAACCCCTACCATACAGGGTGTGTACCTAGTGTTAACCCTAACCCCTACCATACAGGGTGTGTACCTAGTGTTAACTCTAACCCTAACCCCTACCATACAGGGTGTGTACCTAGTGTTAACTCTAACCCTAACCCCTACCATACAGGGTGTGTACCTAGTGTTAACTCTAACTCTAACCCCTACCATACAGGGTGTGTACCTAGTGTTAACTCTAACCCTAACCCCTACCATACAGGGTGTGTACCTAGTGTTAACCCTAACCCCTACCATACAGGGTGTGTACTTAGTGTTGACTCTAACCCTAACCCCTACCATACAGGGTGTGTACCTAGTGTTAACTCTAACCCTAACCCCTACCATACAGGGTGTGTACCTAGTGTTAACTCTAACCCCTACCATACAGGGTGTGTACCTAGTGTTAACTCTAACCCTAACCCCTACCATACAGGGTGTGTACCTAGTGTTGACCCTAACCCTAACCCCTACCATACAGGGTGTGTACCTAGTGTTAACTCTAACTCTAACCCATACCATACAGGGTGTGTACCTAGTGTTGACCCTAACTCTAACCCCTACCATACAGGGTGTGTACCTAGTGTTAACCCTAACCCTAACCCCTACCATACAGGGTGTGTACCTAGTGTTGACTCTAACCCTAACCCCTACCATACAGGGTGTGTACCTAGTGTTAACTCTAACCCTAACCCCTACCATACAGGGTGTGTACCTAGTGTTGACCCTAACCCTAACCCCTACCATACAGGGTGTGTACCTAGTGTTGACCCTAACCCTAACCCCTACCATACAGGGTGTGTACCTAGTGTTAACCCTAACTCTAACCCCTACCATACAGGGTGTGTACCTAGTGTTGACCCTAACCCTAACCCCTACCATACAGGGTGTGTACCTAGTGTTAACCCTAACTCTAACCCCTACCATACAGGGTGTGTACCTAGTGTTAACCCTAACCCCTACCATACAGGGTGTGTACCTAGTGTTGACTCTAACCCTAACCCCTACCATAAAGGGTGTGTACCTAGTGTTGACTCTAACCCTAACCCCTACCATACAGGGTGTGTACCTAGTGTTAACCCTAACCCCTACCATACAGGGTGTGTACCTAGTGTTAACCCTAACCCCTACAATACAGGGTGTGTACCTAGTGTTGACTCTAACCCTAACCCCTACCATACAGGGTGTGTACCTAGTGTTGACCCTAACCCTAACCCCTACCATACAGGGTGTGTACCTAGTGTTAACCCTAACTCTAACCCCTACCATACAGGGTGTGTACCTAGTGTTAACCCTAACCCCTACCATACAGGGTGTGTACCTAGTGTTGACTCTAACCCTAACCCCTACCATACAGGGTGTGTACCTAGTGTTGACCCTAACCCTAACCCCTACCATACAGGGTGTGTACCTAGTGTTAACTCTAACCCTAACCCCTACCATACAGGGTGTGTACCTAGTGTTAACTCTAACCCTAACCCCTACCATACAGGGTGTGTACCTAGTGTTAACCCTAACCCCTACCATACAGGGTGTGTACCTAGTGTTGACTCTAACCCCTACCATACAGGGTGTGTACCTAGTGTTAACCCTAACCCCTACCATACAGGGTGTGTACCTAGTGTTGACCCTAACCCCTACCATACAGGGTGTGTACCTAGTGTTAACCCTAACCCCTACCATACAGGGTGTGTACCTAGTGTTGACTCTAACCCCTACCATACAGGGTGTGTACCTAGTGTTAACCCTAACTCTAACCCCTACCATACAGGGTGTGTACCTAGTGTTGACCCTAACCCCTACCATACAGGGTGTGTACCTAGTGTTAACTCTAACCCCTACCATACAGGGTGTGTACCTAGTGTTAACCCTAACCCCTACCATACAGGGTGTGTATCTAGTGTTAACTCTAACCCTAACCCCTACCATACAGGGTGTGTACCTAGTGTTAACCCTAACCCCTACCATACAGGGTGTGTACCTAGTGTTAACTCTAACCCTAACCCCTACCATACAGGGTGTGTACCTAGTGTTGACCCTAACCCCTACCATACAGGGTGTGTACCTAGTGTTAACTCTAACCCTAACCCCTACCATACAGGGTGTGTACCTAGTGTTGACTCTAACCCCTACCATACAGGGTGTGTACCTAGTGTTAACCCTAACCCCTACCATATAGGGTGTGTACCTAGTGTTAACCCTAACTCTAACCCCTACCATACAGGGTGTGTACCTAGTGTTAACCCTAACCCCTACCATACAGGGTGTGTACCTAGTGTTGACTCTAACCCTAACCCCTACCATAAAGGGTGTGTACCTAGTGTTGACTCTAACCCTAACCCCTACCATACAGGGTGTGTACCTAGTGTTAACCCTAACTCTAACCCCTACCATACAGGGTGTGTACCTAGTGTTAACCCTAACCCCTACCATACAGGGTGTGTACCTAGTGTTGACTCTAACCCTAACCCCTACCATAAAGGGTGTGTACCTAGTGTTGACTCTAACCCTAACCCCTACCATACAGGGTGTGTACCTAGTGTTAACCCTAACCCTAACCCCTACCATACAGGGTGTGTACCTAGTGTTAACCCTAACCCCTACAATACAGGGTGTGTACCTAGTGTTGACCCTCTAACCCTAACCCCCTACCATACAGGGTGTGTACCTAGTGTTGACCCTAACCCTAACCCCTACCATACAGGGTGTGTACCTAGTGTTAACCCTAACTCTAACCCCTACCATACAGGGTGTGTACCTAGTGTTAACCCTAACCCCTACCATACAGGGTGTGTACCTAGTGTTGACTCTAACCCTAACCCCTACCATACAGGGTGTGTACCTAGTGTTGACCCTAACCCTAACCCCTACCATACAGGGTGTGTACCTAGTGTTAACTCTAACCCTAACCCCTACCATACAGGGTGTGTACCTAGTGTTAACTCTAACCCTAACCCCTACCATACAGGGTGTGTACCTAGTGTTAACCCTAACCCCTACCATACAGGGTGTGTACCTAGTGTTGACTCTAACCCCTACCATACAGGGTGTGTACCTAGTGTTAACCCTAACCCCTACCATACAGGGTGTGTACCTAGTGTTGACCCTAACCCCTACCATACAGGGTGTGTACCTAGTGTTAACCCTAACCCCTACCATACAGGGTGTGTACCTAGTGTTGACTCTAACCCCTACCATACAGGGTGTGTACCTAGTGTTAACCCTAACTCTAACCCCTACCATACAGGGTGTGTACCTAGTGTTGACCCTAACCCCTACCATACAGGGTGTGTACCTAGTGTTAACCCTAACCCCTACCATACAGGGTGTGTATCTAGTGTTAACTCTAACCCTAACCCCTACCATACAGGGTGTGTACCTAGTGTTAACCCTAACCCCTACCATACAGGGTGTGTACCTAGTGTTAACTCTAACCCTAACCCCTACCATACAGGGTGTGTACCTAGTGTTGACCCTAACCCCTACCATACAGGGTGTGTACCTAGTGTTAACTCTAACCCTAACCCCTACCATACAGGGTGTGTACCTAGTGTTGACTCTAACCCCTACCATACAGGGTGTGTACCTAGTGTTAACCCTAACCCCTACCATATAGGGTGTGTACCTAGTGTTGACTCTAACTCTAACCCATACCATACAGGGTGTGTACCTAGTGTTGACTCTAACTCTAACCCCTACCATACAGGGTGTGTACCTAGTGTTGACCCTAACCCCTACCATACAGGGTGTGTACCTAGTGTTGACCCTAACCCCTACCATACAGGGTGTGTACCTAGTGTTAACCCTAACCCCTACCATATAGGGTGTGTACCTAGTGTTAACCCTAACCCTAAACCCTACCATACAGGGTGTGTACCTAGTGTTAACTCTAACCCTAACCCCTACCATACAGGGTGTGTACCTAGTGTTAACCCTAACCCTAACCCCTACCATACAGGGTGTGTACCTAGTGTTAACTCTAACCCTAACCCCTACCATACAGGGTGTGTACCTAGTGTTAACCCTAACTCTAACCCCTACCATACAGGGTGTGTACCTAGTGTTAACTCTAACCCTAACCCCTACCATACAGGGTGTGTACCTAGTGTTAACTCTAACCCCTACCATACAGGGTGTGTACCTAGTGTTAACCCTAACCCCTACCATACAGGGTGTGTACCTAGTGTTAACCCTAACCCTAACCCCTACCATACAGGGTGTGTACCTAGTGTTAACCCTAACCCCTACCATACAGGGTGTGTACCTAGTGTTAACTCTAACCCTAACCCCTACCATACAGGGTGTGTACCTAGTGTTAACCCTAACCCCTACCATACAGGGTGTGTACCTAGTGTTAACTCTAACCCTAACCCCTACCATACAGGGTGTGTACCTAGTTTTAACCCTAACCCCTACCATACAGGGTGTGTACCTAGTGTTGACTCTAACCCCTACCATACAGAGTGTGTACCTAGTGTTAACCCTAACCCCTACCATACAGGGTGTGTACCTAGTGTTGACTCTAACCCCTACCATACAGGGTGTGTACCTAGTGTTAACCCTAACCCCTACCATACAGGGTGTGTACCTAGTGTTAACCCTAACCCTAACCCCTACCATACAGGGTGTGTACCTAGTGTTGACTCTAACCCTAACCCCTACCATACAGGGTGTGTACCTAGTGTTGACTCTAACCCTAACCCCTACCATACAGGGTGTGTACCTAGTGTTAACTCTAACCCCTACCATTTGTTAATAATCTACTCCATTAACAGACGGGACCTTTCTCCTTACCCCCTGGGGAACATTTTCAGCCTCGCACACGCCTACAGATTGACCAATGTACACACACACACACACACACACACACACACACACACACACACACACACACACACACACACACACACACACACACACACACACACACACACACACACACACACACACACACACACACACACACACACACACACACACACACCTGAGAGGGTAGAACTCTGCGAGGTCTCATTGTGCCAGACTACCTGGCTGTGGTTTGATTTGATCCTGTTGGTTGAGAACTCAGAGTGCTCTCTTCTTTAACCCTCTGTTCAGCATAACCTCACCCTCTGTTCAGCATAATGAACTTATCCTCAAAGAGCTGTTACTTTGTTTGTATTGTGTTGCTTGATAATGCCTTCATAATGGCTGTTCTGTCGGAATACAGCAGTTACTAACTACAACAGGCCTGGAATACAGCTACTGTAAGTTACTAACTAGAACAGGCCTGGAATACAGCTACTGTAAGTTACTAACTAGAACAGGCCTGGAATACAGCTACTGTAAGTTACTAACTAGAACAGGCCTGGAATACAGCTACTGTAAGTTACTAACTAGAACAGGCCTGGAATACAGCTACTGTAAGTTACTAACTACAACAGGCCTGGAATACAGCTACTGTAAGTTACTAACTACAACAGGCCTGGAATACAGCTACTGTAAGTTACTAACTAGAACAGGCCTGGAATACAGCTACTGTAAGTTACTAACTACAACAGGCCTGGAATACAGCTACTGTAAGTTACTAACGAGAACAGGCCTGGAATACAGCTACTGTAAGTTACTAACTACAACAGGCCTGGAATACAGCTACTGTAAGTTACTAACTAGAACAGGCCTGGAATACAGCTACTGTAAGTTACTAACTAGAACAGGCCTGGAATACAGCTACTGTAAGTTACTAACTACAACAGGCCTGGAATACAGCTACTGTAAGTTACTAACTAGAACAGGCCTGGAATACAGCTACTGTAAGTTACTAACTAGAACAGGCCTGGAATACAGCTACTGTAAGTTACTAACTAGAACAGGCCTGGAATACAGCTACTGTAAGTTACTAACTACAACAGGCCTGGAATACAGCTACTGTAAGTTACTAACTACAACAGGCCTGGAATACAGCTACTGTAAGTTACTAACTACAACAGGCCTGGAATACAGCTACTGTAAGTTACTAACTAGAACAGGCCTGGAATACAGCTACTGTAAGTTACTAACGAGAACAGGCCTGGAATACAGCTACTGTAAGTTACTAACTACAACAGGCCTGGAATACAGCTACTGTAAGTTACTAACTAGAACAGGCCTGGAATACAGCTACTGTAAGTTACTAACTAGAACAGGCCTGGAATACAGCTACTGTAAGTTACTAACTAGATAGGCCTGGAATACAGCTACTGTAAGTTACTAACTAGAACAGGCCTGGAATACAGCTACTGTAAGTTACTAACTACAACAGGCCTGGAATACAGCTACTGTAAGTTACTAACTAGAACAGGCCTGGAATACAGCTACTGTAAGTTACTAACTACAACAGGCCTGGAATGCAGCTACTGTAAGTTACTAACTAGAACAGGCCTGGAATACAGCTACTGTAAGTTACTAACTAGAACAGGCCTGGAATACAGCTACTGTAAGTTACTAACTAGAACAGGCCTGGAATACAGCTACTGTAAGTTACTAACTACAACAGGCCTGGAATACAGTTACTGTAAGTTACTAACTAGAACAGGCCTGGAATACAGCTACTGTAAGTTACTAACCAGAACAGGCCTGGAATACAGCTACTGTAAGTTACTAACTAGAACAGGCCTGGAATGCAGCTACTGTAAGTTACTAACTAGAACAGGCCTGGAATACAGCTACTGTAAGTTACTAACTAGAACAGGCCTGGAATACAGCTACTGTAAGTTACTAACTAGAACAGGCCTGGAATACAGCTACTGTAAGTTACTAACTACAACAGGCCTGGAATGCAGCTACTGTAAGTTACTAACTAGAACAGGCCTGGAATACAGCTACTGTAAGTTACTAACTAGAACAGGCCTGGAATACAGCTACTGTAAGTTACTAACTACAACAGGCCTGGAATACAGCTACTGTAAGTTACTAACTAGAACAGGCCTGGAATACAGCTACTGTAAGTTACTAACTAGAACAGGCCTGGAATACAGCTACTGTAAGTTACTAACTAGAACAGGCCTGGAATACAGCTACTGTAAGTTACTAACTAGAACAGGCCTGGAATACAGCTACTGTAAGTTACTAACTAGAACAGGCCTGGAATACAGCTACTGTAAGTTACTAACTAGAACAGGCCTGGAATACAGTTACTGTAAGTTACGAACTAGAACAGGCCTGGAATACAGCTACTGTAAGTTACTAACTAGAACAGGCCTGGAATACAGCTACTGTAAGTTACTAACTAGAACAGGCCTGGAATACAGCTACTGTAAGTTACTAACTAGAACAGGCCTGGAATACAGCTACTGTAAGTTACTAACTAGAACAGGCCTGGAATACAGTTACTGTAAGTTACGAACTAGAACAGGCCTGGAATACAGCTACTGTAAGTTACTAACTAGAACAGGCCTGGAATACAGCTACTGTAAGTTACTAACTAGAACAGGCCTGGAATACAGTTACTGTAAGTTACTAACTAGAACAGGCCTGGGCAATTATTTTCCATGGAGGGCCATATTAGAATATATTTTTTGCCATCACGGGCCAGAATCATATTACAGGATTATACATCATGTGTATGACTGTGTTGACAGATATATCTACTGTAAATCACATCCAGATATGCAACTTACTTTAGTGTTTCAACATGCACAGAAATAAACCACATCCAAGTTCTCCTTTTGGTAGGTCTTTTCATTATGAAGATCTAGGTAAAAGTACACTGCGCATTCAGCACCACGGACAGAACTCTGATTCCAGCCATCCCGGTTCCGGGATCGTGAATACAGCCTCTAGCTCATTACCATTTAGGAAGCTCATTACCATAACTCTTGTTCACGGTAATGCACAAAAACACAAGGAGAGAGCTCAATATCACATTTAAACTACTCAATCAGTGTGAGGAGTGAAGTCTCTGATGGGCATTGACTAGAACAGTAAAGTCAGGTATAGTTTCTGATGTCGCTATGTGCAGGATTACTGAGAGGTGAGAGTCAGTAAGAGATGATCTGTGCCTTGACTTGTTATGTTTCATCACTGAAAATGTCTGTTCACATACATGGGTTGACCCAAACAGTACAAACATCTTCTGAGCATGACTCCTAATCTTTGGAAAGCTTTGTTCATAGAGAGACGCATAGAAGCTCTTCAGTGACATTGTTTTGAATAGTTCTCCAATCACTGCATCAGACTGAAGATGGATCAGCTCAAGTTGCAGGTCAGTGGGAGCGTTATCCACATTGAAGGTGAAAGGAGAGGAAACCAACAGCATGTCATTTTCCAACACTTTGAAATCCTCAAAACGACGAGAAAACAAACCATTCAAAGCACACAGCAGAGATGTATACTTCTCTAGTAGTGTCGGAAGGTGGGTGAGATTGTTGTCATCTGATAGGGAACAGACTAGTAGTGTCATTTGATAGGGAACAGACTAGTAGTGTCGGAAGGTGGGGGAGATTGTTGTCATCTGATAGGGAACAGACTAGTAGTGTCATCTGATAGGGAACAGACTAGTAGTGTCAGAAGGTCATCTGATAGTGAACAGACTAGTAGTGTCGGAAGGTCATCTGATAGGGAACAGACTAGTAGTGTCGGAAGGTCATCTGATAGGGAACAGACTAGTAGTGTCATCTGATAGGGAACAGACTAGTAGTGTCAGAAGGTCATCTGATAGTGAACAGACTAGTAGTGTCGGAAGGTCATCTGATAGGGAACAGACTAGTAGTGTCATCTGATAGGGAACAGACTAGTAGTGTCATCTGATAGGGAACAGACTAGTAGTGTCGGAAGGTGGGGGAGATTGTTGTCATCTGATAGGGAACAGACTAGTAGTGTCATCTGATAGGGAACAGACTAGTAGTGTCATCTGATAGGGAACAGACTAGTAGTGTCATCTGATAGGGAACAGACTAGTAGTGTCGGAAGGTGGGGGAGATTGTTGTCATCTGATAGTGAACAGACTAGTAGTGTCGGAAGGTCATCTGATGGGGAACAGACTAGTAGTGTCATCTGATAGGGAACAGACTAGTAGTGTCGGAAGGTGGGGGAGATTGTTGTCATCTGATAGGGAACAGACTAGTAGTGTCATCTGATAGGGAACAGACTAGTAGTGTCTTCTGATAGGGAACAGACTAGTAGTGTCGGAAGGTGGGGGAGATTGTTGTCATCTGATAGGGAACAGACTAGTAGTGTCAGAAGGTGGCGGAGATTGTTGTCATCTGATAGTGAACAGACTAGTAGTGTCGGAAGGTGGGGGAGATTGTTGTCATCTGATAGGGAACAGACTAGTAGTGTCGGAAGGTGGGGGAGATTGTTGTCATCTGATAGGGAACAGACTAGTAGTGTCGGAAGGTGGGGGAGATTGTTGTCATCTGATAGGGAACAGACTAGTAGTGTCGGAAGGTGGCGGAGATTGTTGTCATCTGATAGTGAACAGACTAGTAGTGTCGGAAGGTCATCTGATAGTGAACAGACTAGTAGTGTCGGAAGGTCATCTGATAGTGAACAGACTAGTAGTGTCGGAAGGTCATCTGATAGGGAACAGACTAGTAGTGTCGGAAGGTGGGGGAGATTGTTGTCTTCTGATAGGGAACAGACTAGTGGTGTCATCTGATAGGGAACAGACTAGTAGTGTCGGAAGGTGGGTGAGATTGTTGTCATCTGATAGGGAACAGACTAGTAGTGTCATCTGATAGGGAACAGACTAGTAGTGTCATCTGATAGGGAACAGACTAGTAGTGTCATCTGATAGGGAACAGACTAGTAGTGTCATCTGATAGGGAACAGACTAGTAGTGTCATCTGATAGGGAACAGACTAGTAGTGTCGGAAGGTGGGTGAGATTGTTGTCATCTGATAGGGAACAGACTAGTAGTGTCATCTGATAGGGAACAGACTAGTAGTGTCGGAAGGTGGGGGAGATTGTTGTCTTCTGATAGGGAACAGACTAGTAGTGTCATCTGATAGGGAACAGACTAGTAGTGTCGGAAGGTGGGGGAGATTGTTGTCATCTGATAGGGAACAGACTAGTAGTGTCATCTGATAGGGAACAGACTAGTAGTGTCTTCTGATAGGGAACAGACTAGTAGTGTCATCTGATAGGGAACAGACTAGTAGTGTCGGAAGATGGGGGACAGACTAGTAGTGTCGGAAGGAGATTGTTGTCATCTGATAGGGAACAGACTAGTAGTGTCATCTGATAGGGAACAGACTAGTAGTGTCTTCTGATAGGGAACAGACTAGTAGTGTCATCTGATAGGGAACAGACTAGTAGTGTCGGAAGATGGGGGACAGACTAGTAGTGTCGGAAGGAGATTGTTGTCATCTGATAGGGAACAGACTAGTAGTGTCATCTGATAGGGAACAGACTAGTAGTGTCGGAAGGAGATTGTTGTCATCTGATAGGGAACAGACTAGTAGTGTCATCTGATAGGGAACAGACTAGTAGTGTCGGAAGGTGGGGGAGATTGTTGTCATCTGATAGGGAACAGACTAGTAGTGTCATCTGATAGGGAACAGACTAGTAGTGTCATCTGATAGGGAACAGACTAGTAGTGTCATCTGATAGGGAACAGACTAGTAGTGTCATCTGATAGAGAACAGACTAGTAGTGTCGGAAGGTGGGGGAGATTGTTGTCATCTGATAGGGAACAGACTAGTAGTGTCATCTGATAGGGAACAGACTAATAGTGTCGGAAGATGGGGGAGATTGTTGTCATCTGATAGGGAACAGACTAGTAGTGTCGGAAGGTGGGGGAGATTGTTGTCATCTGATAGGGAACAGACTAATAGTGTCGGAAGGTGGGGGAGATTGTTGTCATCTGATAGGGAACAGACTAATAGTGTCGGAAGATGGGGGAGATTGTTGTCATCTGATAGGGAACAGACTAATAGTGTCGGAAGGTGGGGGAGATTGTTGTCATCTGATAGGGAACAGACTAATAGTGTCGGAAGATGGGGGAGATTGTTGTCATCTGATAGGGAACAGACTAGTAGTGTCGGAAGGTGGGGGAGATTGTTGTCATCTGATAGGGAACAGACTAGTAGTGTCATCTGATAGGGAACAGACTAGTAGTGTCTTCTGATAGGGAACAGACTAGTAGTGTCTTCTGATAGGGAACAGACTAGTAGTGTCATCTGATAGGGAACAGACTAGTAGTGTCATCTGATAGGGAACAGACTAGTAGTGTCATCTGATAGGGAACAGACTAGTAGTGTCGGAAGGTGGGGGAGATTGTTGTCTTCTGATAGGGAACAGACTAGTAGTGTCGGAAGGTGGGGGAGATTGTTGTCATCTGATAGGGAACAGACTAGTAGTGTCATCTGATAGGGAACAGACTAGTAGTGTCATCTGATAGGGAACAGACTAGTAGTGTTGGAAGGTGGGTGAGATTGTTGTCATCTGATAGGGAACAGACTAGTAGTGTCATCTGATAGGGAACAGACTAGTAGTGTCGGAAGATGGGGGAGATTGTTGTCATCTGATAGGGAACAGACTAGTAGTGTCGGAAGATGGGGGAGATTGTTGTCATCTGATAGGGAACAGACTAGTAGTGTTGGAAGGTGGGGGAGATTGTTGTCATCTGATAGGGAACAGACTAGTAGTGTCATCTGATAGGGAACAGACTAGTAGTGTCTTCTGATAGGGAACAGACTAGTAGTGTCGGAAGGTGGGGGAGATTGTTGTCATCTGATAGGGAACAGACTAGTAGTGTCGGAAGGTGGCGGAGATTGTTGTCATCTGATAGTGAACAGACTAGTAGTGTCGGAAGGTGGGGGAGATTGTTGTCATCTGATAGGGAACAGACTAGTAGTGTCGGAAGGTGGGGGAGATTGTTGTCATCTGATAGGGAACAGACTAGTAGTGTCGGAAGGTGGGGGAGATTGTTGTCATCTGATAGGGAACAGACAAGTAGTGTCGGAAGGTGGCGGAGATTGTTGTCATCTGATAGTGAACAGACTAGTAGTGTCGGAAGGTCATCTGATAGTGAACAGACTAGTAGTGTCGGAAGGTCATCTGATAGTGAACAGACTAGTAGTGTCGGAAGGTCATCTGATAGGGAACAGACTAGTAGTGTCGGAAGGTGGGGGAGATTGTTGTCTTCTGATAGGGAACAGACTAGTAGTGTCATCTGATAGGGAACAGACTAGTAGTGTCGGAAGGTGGGTGAGATTGTTGTCATCTGATAGGGAACAGACTAGTAGTGTCATCTGATAGGGAACAGACTAGTAGTGTCGGAAGGTGGGGGAGATTGTTGTCATCTGATAGGGAACAGACTAGTAGTGTCGGAAGGAGATTGTTGTCATCTGATGGGGAACAGACTAGTAGTGTCATCTGATAGGGAACAGACTAGTAGTGTCGGAAGGTGGGGGAGATTGTTGTCATCTGATAGGGAACAGACTAGTAGTGTCGGAAGGAGATTGTTGTCATCTGATAGGGAACAGACTAGTAGTGTCATCTGATAGGGAACAGACTAGTAGTGTCGGAAGATGGGGGACAGACTAGTAGTGTCGGAAGGAGATTGTTGTCATCTGATAGGGAACAGACTAGTAGTGTCATCTGATAGGGAACAGACTAGTAGTGTCATCTGATAGGGAACAGACTAGTAGTGTCGGAAGGAGATTGTTGTCATCTGATAGGGAACAGACTAGTAGTGTCATCTGATAGGGAACAGACTAGTAGTGTCGGAAGGTGGGGGAGATTGTTGTCATCTGATAGGGAACAGACTAGTAGTGTCATCTGATAGGGAACAGACTAGTAGTGTCTTCTGATAGGGAACAGACTAGTAGTGTCGGAAGGTGGGGGAGATTGTTGTCATCTGATAGGGAACAGACTAGTAGTGTCGGAAGGTGGCGGAGATTGTTGTCATCTGATAGTGAACAGACTAGTAGTGTCATCTGATAGGGAACAGACTAGTAGTGTCGGAAGGTCATCTGATAGGGAACAGACTAGTAGTGTCGGAAGGTGGGGGAGATTGTTGTCATCTGATAGGGAACAGACAAGTAGTGTCGGAAGGTGGCGGAGATTGTTGTCATCTGATAGTGAACAGACTAGTAGTGTCGGAAGGTCATCTGATAGTGAACAGACTAGTAGTGTCATCTGGAAGGTCATCTGATAGTGAACAGACTAGTAGTGTCGGAAGGTCATCTGATAGGGAACAGACTAGTAGTGTCGGAAGGTGGGGGAGATTGTTGTCTTCTGATAGGGAACAGACTAGTAGTGTCATCTGATAGGGAACAGACTAGTAGTGTCGGAAGGTGGGTGAGATTGTTGTCATCTGATAGGGAACAGACTAGTAGTGTCATCTGATAGGGAACAGACTAGTAGTGTCGGAAGGTGGGGGAGATTGTTGTCTTCTGATAGGGAACAGACTAGTAGTGTCATCTGATAGGGAACAGACTAGTAGTGTCGGAAGGTGGGGGAGATTGTTGTCATCTGATAGGGAACAGACTAGTAGTGTCGGAAGGAGATTGTTGTCATCTGATGGGGAACAGACTAGTAGTGTCATCTGATAGGGAACAGACTAGTAGTGTCGGAAGGTGGGGAGATTGTTGTCATCTGATAGGGAACAGACTAGTAGTGTCTGATAGGGAACAGAAGGAGATTGTTGTCATCTGATAGGGAACAGACTAGTAGTGTCATCTGATAGGGAACAGACTAGTAGTGTCGGAAGATGGGGGACAGACTAGTAGTGTCGGAAGGAGATTGTTGTCATCTGATAGGGAACAGACTAGTAGTGTCATCTGATAGGGAACAGACTAGTAGTGTCATCTGATAGGGAACAGACTAGTAGTGTCGGAAGGAGATTGTTGTCATCTGATAGGGAACAGACTAGTAGTGTCATCTGATAGGGAACAGACTAGTAGTGTCGGAAGGTGGGGGAGATTGTTGTCATCTGATAGGGAACAGACTAGTAGTGTCGGAAGGTGGCGGAGATTGTTGTCATCTGATAGTGAACAGACTAGTAGTGTCGGAAGGTGGGGGAGATTGTTGTCATCTGATAGGGAACAGACTAGTAGTGTCATCTGATAGGGAACAGACTAGTAGTGTCGGAAGGTGGGGGAGATTGTTGTCATCTGATAGGGAACAGACTAGTAGTGTCGGAAGGTGGGGGAGATTGTTGTCATCTGATAGGGAACAGACTAGTAGTGTCGGAAGGTGGCGGAGATTGTTGTCATCTGATAGTGAACAGACTAGTAGTGTCGGAAGGTCATCTGATAGTGAACAGACTAGTAGTGTCGGAAGGTCATCTGATAGTGAACAGACTAGTAGTGTCGGAAGGTCATCTGATAGGGAACAGACTAGTAGTGTCGGAAGGTGGGGGAGATTGTTGTCTTCTGATAGGGAACAGACTAGTAGTGTCATCTGATAGGGAACAGACTAGTAGTGTCGGAAGGTGGGTGAGATTGTTGTCATCTGATAGGGAACAGACTAGTAGTGTCATCTGATAGGGAACAGACTAGTAGTGTCGGAAGGTGGGGGAGATTGTTGTCTTCTGATAGGGAACAGACTAGTAGTGTCATCTGATAGGGAACAGACTAGTAGTGTTGGAAGGTGGGGGAGATTGTTGTCTTCTGATAGGGAACAGACTAGTAGTGTCATCTGATAGGGAACAGACTAGTAGTGTCGGAAGGTGGGGGAGATTGTTGTCATCTGATAGGGAACAGACTAGTAGTGTCGGAAGGTCATCTGATAGGGAACAGACTAGTAGTGTCGGAAGGTGGGGGAGATTGTTGTCTTCTGATAGGGAACAGACTAGTAGTGTCATCTGATAGGGAACAGACTAGTAGTGTCGGAAGGTGGGTGAGATTGTTGTCATCTGATAGGGAACAGACTAGTAGTGTCATCTGATAGGGAACAGACTAGTAGTGTCGGAAGGTGGGGGAGATTGTTGTCTTCTGATAGGGAACAGACTAGTAGTGTCATCTGATAGGGAACAGACTAGTAGTGTTGGAAGGTGGGGGAGATTGTTGTCTTCTGATAGGGAACAGACTAGTAGTGTCATCTGATAGGGAACAGACTAGTAGTGTCGGAAGGTGGGGGAGATTGTTGTCATCTGATAGGGAACAGACTAGTAGTGTCGGAAGGAGATTGTTGTCATCTGATAGGGAACAGACTAGTAGTGTCATCTGATAGGGAACAGACTAGTAGTGTCATCTGATAGGGAACAGACTAGTAGTGTCGGAAGGAGATTGTTGTCATCTGATAGGGAACAGACTAGTAGTGTCATCTGATAGGGAACAGACTAGTAGTGTCGGAAGGTGGGGGAGATTGTTGTCATCTGATAGGGAACAGACTAGTAGTGTCATCTGATAGGGAACAGACTAGTAGTGTCATCTGATAGGGAACAGACTAGTAGTGTCATCTGATAGGGAACAGACTAGTAGTGTCATCTGATAGAGAACAGACTAGTAGTGTCGGAAGATGGGGGAGATTGTTGTCATCTGATAGGGAACAGACTAGTAGTGTCGGAAGGTGGGGGAGATTGTTGTCATCTGATAGGGAACAGACTAGTAGTGTCATCTGATAGGGAACAGACTAATAGTGTCGGAAGATGGGGGAGATTGTTGTCATCTGATAGGGAACAGACTAGTAGTGTCGGAAGGTGGGGGAGATTGTTGTCATCTGATAGGGAACAGACTAATAGTGTCGGAAGGTGGGGGAGATTGTTGTCATCTGATAGGGAACAGACTAATAGTGTCGGAAGATGGGGGAGATTGTTGTCATCTGATAGGGAACAGACTAATAGTGTCGGAAGGTGGGGGAGATTGTTGTCATCTGATAGGGAACAGACTAATAGTGTCGGAAGATGGGGGAGATTGTTGTCATCTGATAGGGAACAGACTAATAGTGTCGGAAGGTGGGGGAGATTGTTGTCATCTGATAGGGAACAGACTAATAGTGTCGGAAGATGGGGAGATTGTTGTCATCTGATAGGGAACAGACTAGTAGTGTCGGAAGGTGGGGGGTGGGGAGATTGTTGTCATCTGATAGGGAACAGACTAGTAGTGTCATCTGATAGGGAACAGACTAGTAGTGTCATCTGATAGGGAACAGACTAGTAGTGTCATCTGATAGGGAACAGACTAGTAGTGTCATCTGATAGAGAACAGACTAGTAGTGTCGGAAGATGGGGGAGATTGTTGTCATCTGATAGGGAACAGACTAGTAGTGTCGGAAGGTGGGGGAGATTGTTGTCATCTGATAGGGAACAGACTAGTAGTGTCATCTGATAGGGAACAGACTAATAGTGTCGGAAGATGGGGGAGATTGTTGTCATCTGATAGGGAACAGACTAGTAGTGTCGGAAGGTGGGGGAGATTGTTGTCATCTGATAGGGAACAGACTAATAGTGTCGGAAGGTGGGATAGGGAGACTAGTAGTGTTGTCATCTGATAGGGAACAGACTAATAGTGTCGGAAGATGGGGGAGATTGTTGTCATCTGATAGGGAACAGACTAATAGTGTCGGAAGGTGGGGGAAGGTGGGGGAGATTGTTGTCATCTGATAGGGAACAGACTAATAGTGTCGGAAGATGGGGAGATTGTTGTCATCTGATAGGGAACAGACTAGTAGTGTCGGAAGGTGGGGGAGATTGTTGTCATCTGATAGGGAACAGACTAGTAGTGTCATCTGATAGGGAACAGACTAGTAGTGTCTTCTGATAGGGAACAGACTAGTAGTGTCATCTGATAGGGAACAGACTAGTAGTGTCATCTGATAGGGAACAGACTAGTAGTGTCGGAAGGTGGGGGAGATTGTTGTCTTCTGATAGGGAACAGACTAGTAGTGTCGGAAGGTGGGGGAGATTGTTGTCATCTGATAGGGAACAGACTAGTAGTGTCATCTGATAGGGAACAGACTAGTAGTGTCATCTGATAGGGAACAGACTAGTAGTGTTGGAAGGTGGGTGAGATTGTTGTCATCTGATAGGGAACAGACTAGTAGTGTCATCTGATAGGGAACAGACTAGTAGTGTCAGAAGGTGGGGGAGATTGTTGTCATCTGATAGGGAACAGACTAGTAGTGTCATCTGATAGGGAACAGACTAGTAGTGTCATCTGATAGGGAACAGACTAGTAGTGTTGGAAGGTGGGTGAGATTGTTGTCATCTGATAGGGAACAGACTAGTAGTGTCATCTGATAGGGAACAGACTAGTAGTGTCGGAAGATGGGGGAGATTGTTGTCATCTGATAGGGAACAGACTAGTAGTGTCGGAAGATGGGGGAGATTGTTGTCATCTGATAGGGAACAGACTAGTAGTGTTGGAAGGTGGGGGAGATTGTTGCCTTCTACTTGGCAGGTCAGATTGTTGTCTTCTACTTGGCAGATCTCTCGTAATTCCGTTGTTTGCTAAATGCAGTTTTGTGCATTCTTTCAATGCACTTGTCCTCTGCTCAGAATTCATATGACTATATTTCTCTGCATGCTTCGTCTGGAAGTGTCGGGACAAGTTGTAATCTTTCAAGACAGCGATGCTCTCTTTGTACACTAAACACACAGCTTTCCCTGATACCTCAATAAATAAATATTTCGATGTCCAATCTTGGTGGAACACCATACATTCATTGTCTACTTTCATTTTCTTTGAAATCTTTGAAAAATACATTTTAGCTCAATTTCTAGCTAGCTACTATTTGTAACTGTGACGTGTGTGTCAGCCTGTCAGGCTCTTTGCTGTTGGTGTGTTTTATACATCTGATGCGTAGGACGTTAATTTACTGTACATTCCTCCCACTCTTTTGCTAGTTTAATCACTACAGTCTTTTCTAGACCCAAGCTCACTACTTTTTTGCATGTTGTCCAGCCCAACTTTGAATTCTGCATGACAAGCCAGGGGTTATATGTTTTTTTTAAATGTATTTGAAATATAACCTTTATTTAACCAGGTAGGGCAGTTGAGAACACCTTTATTTAACCAGGTAGGGCAGTTGAGAACAAGTTCTTTGTTTACAACTGTGACCTGGCCAAGATAAAGCAAAACAGTGCGACAAAAACAACAACACAGTTACACATAAACAAATGTACAGTCAACAACACAATAGAAAAATCTATGTACAGTGCGTGCAAATGTAGACGAGTAGGGAGGGAGGTAATAAATAGGCCATGGAGGCGAAATAATTACAATTTAGCATTAACACTGGAGTGATATATGTGCAGCTGTTGATGTGCAAGTAGAGATACTGGGGTGCAAAAGAGCAAGAGAATAAGTAACAATATGGGGATTAGAGGTCGACCGATTATGATTTGAAATAATGACAATTAGAACAATACTGAATGAACACTTATTTTGACTTAATAGAATACATCAATAAAATCAATTTAGCCTCAAATAAATGAAACATGTTCAATTTGGTTTAAATAATGCAAAAACAAAGTGTTGGAAAAGAAAGTGAAAGTGCAATATGTGCCATGTAAGAAAGCTGGTGCTTAAGTTCCTTGCTCAGAACATGAGAACATATGAAAGCTGGTGGTTCCTTTTAACATGAGTCTTCAGGTAAGAAGTTTTAGGTTGTCGGTATTATAGGAATTATAGGACTATTTCTCTCTATACCATTTGTATTTCATATACCTTTGACAACAGCCACCCTCGAAGCAGCGTTACCCATGCAGAGCAAGGGGAACAACCACTCCAAGTCTCAGAGCGAGTGACATTTGAAACGCTATTAGCGTGCACCCCACTAACTAGCTAGCCATTTCACATCACATCGTTACACCAGCCTAATCTCGGGAGTTGATAGGCTTGAAGTCATAAACAGCAGAGCTGCTGGCAAAACGCACAAAAGTGCTGTTTGAATGAATGCTTATGAGCCTGCTGGTGCCCATCATCGCTCAGTCAGACTGCTCTATCAAATCATAGACTTAATTATAACATAGTAACACACAGAAATACGAGCCTTAGGTCATTAATATGGTCAAATCTGGAAACTATAATCTCGAAAACAAAACGTTTATTCTTTCAGTGAAATACGGAACCGTTCCGTATTTATCTAACGGGTGGCATCCATCAGTCTAAATACTCCTGTTACATTACACAAACTTCAATGTTATGTCATAATTATGTAAAATTCTGGCAAATTAATTCGCAATGAGCCAGACGGCCCAAACTGTTGCATATACCCTGACTGTGTGCAATGAGCGCAAGAGAAATGACAGTTTTACCTGGTTAATATTGCCTGCTAACCTGGATTTATTTTAGCTAAATATGCAGGTTTAAAAATATATACTTGTGTATTGATTTTAAGAAAGGCATTGATGTTTATGGTTAGGAACACGTTGGAGCAACGACAGTCCTTTTTCGCGAATGCGCACCGCATTGATTATATGCAACGCAGGACACGCTAGATAAACTAGTAATATCATCAACCATGTGTAGTTATAACTAATGATTATGATTAAGTTTAATGCTAGCTAGCAACTTACCTTGGCTCCTCGTGAGGCAGGTGGTTAGAGCGTTGGACTAGTTAACCGTAAGGTTGCAAAATTGAATCTCTGAGCTGACAAGGTAAAAATCTGTTGTTCTGCCCCTGAACAAGGCAGTTAACCCACCGTTCCCCTGAACCAGGCAGTTAACCCACCGTTCCCCTGAACCAGGCAGTTAACCCACCGTTCCCCTGAACAAGGCAGTTAACCCACCGTTCCCCTGAACAAGGCAGTTAACCCACCATTCCCCTGAACCAGGCAGTTAACCCACCGTTCCCCTGAACAAGGCAGTTAACCCACTGTTCCCCTGAACAAGGCAGTTAACCCACCGTTCCCCTGAACCAGGCAGTTAACCCACCGTTCCCCTGAACAAGGCAGTTAACCCACCGTTCCCCTGAACAAGGCAGTTAACCCACCGTTCCCCTGAACCAGGCAGTTAACCCACCGTTCCCAGGCCGTCATTGAAACCAATAATGTGTTCTTAACAGACTTGCCTAGTTAAATAAAGATTAAATAAAGGTGTAAAAAAAATAAAACATCTGCAAAATCGGCGTACAAAATTAACGATTTCCGATTGTTATGAAAAAATGAAATCGGCCCTAATTATTCGGCCATTCCGATTAATTGGTCGACTTCTAATGGGGATGACATAGTTGGGTGTGCTATTTACAGTTTGGCTGTGTACAGGTACAGTGATTGGTAAGCTACTCTGACAGCTGATGCTTAAAGTTAGAGAGGGAGATATAAGACTCTAGCTTCAGAGATTTTTGCAATTCATTCCAGTCATTGGCAGCAGAGAACTGTAAAGAAAGGCAGCCAAAGGAAGTGTTAGCTTTGGGGATGACCAGTGAAATATACCTATTGGAGCGCGTGCTATGGGTGGGTGTTGCTATGGTGACCAGTGAGCTGAGATAAGGCGGGGCTTTACCTATCATAGACTTATAAGATGACCTGGAGCCAGTGAGTTTGGCGACGAATATGAAGCGAGGGCCAGCCAACAAGAGCATATAGGTCGCAGTGGTGGGTAGTATATTGGGCTTTGGTGACAAAACAGATGGCACTGTGATAGACTACATCCAGTTTGCTGAGTAAAGTGTTGGAGGCTACTTTGTAAATGACATCGCCGAAGTCAAGGATTGGTAGGATAGTCAGTTTTACAAGGGTATGTTTGGCAGCATGAGTGAAGGATGCTTTGTTGCAAAATAGGAAGACGATTCCAGATTTCATTTTGGATTGGAGATGCTTAATGTGAGTCTGGAAGGAGAGTTTACAGTCTACCTGCAGTCAGGTCTGGGGTGAACCAAGGGCTATATCTGTTCTTAGTTCTACATTTTTTGAATGGGGCATGCTTATTTAAGATGGTGAGGAAATTGCTTCTAAAGAACGACCAGGCATCCTCTGCTGACTTTTCTTTCCCGCGATTCAAATTCAGTAGGGAGATGACTAGCCTAGGCTATGTGACGTGATTAAGTAGGGACCTCTTCACTAGCTGACCAAGATCTGTGTCAAGACCAGATACTTACCCCACCGGCCCTCTCCATAACATCTATGTACAAATAAGAGAGCAGGTCTGGAATCAGTGTGGCAGGATAGGGCAGGATAGGATGACTACACAGAATGATCACTGTGCTTTTACATGATGGTCTTTCTGGAGGGTGGGAGAAATAAGGAGCAGGCAACTTGATCTAACGCAGATCACGTTTATTAGAATGTCTACAATGCAAACAGTGGAAATAGGTGCCGGAAGAAACGGCTCAAATTGATATTACCTTGACTAAGCCTTACCCTCACACACTTGGTACCGGTACCCCCTGTATATAGCCTCGTTATTGTTATTTTATTGTTGCTCTTTTATTTTTGACTTTAGTTTATTTAATAAATATTTTTTTGAACTGCATTGTTGGTTAAGAGCTTGTAAAGTAAGCATTTCATGGTAAGTTGTTGTTTTTGGCATCCCGACAAATTACATTTGATTTAGAAGTTGTGCTACTGCACTGTATGGTAATGCTGTTTAATACAGCTACAGTATCCATAGCTAACTGTGTGTTGTAACAGCAGCAGAATAGTTCCCATGGTAACTGTCTATCTATTATGTGTTGTAACAGCAGCAGAATGGTTCCCAGGACCTAGGCCCAGACTCCAAACCCCCCTTCAAGTTTGTCAGGTAAGAAAACGGCCCCTAGATAAATTAGTCTGCCAAGTGTCTGTCCAACCTCTTCCTGTAGTTCTCTAACTTCCTGTTATCTCTTCCTGTGGTACTATAGCATCCTGTTATAGCTTCCTGTAGTTCTCAAACTTCCATCTATCTCTTCCAGTAGTTCTCGAACTTACTGTTATCTCTTCCAGTAGTTTTCGAACTCCCTCTAGGTTTCTAACTTCCTGTTATCCCTTCCTTTAGTTCTCTGTCCATCTCCTTTGATAAGAGTCCCTCCCCCAGTGGGCATACAAGTCCCATGAGCCCCCATTCTCCCACAACACCGCTGTCCCCCGCTAGAGGAGCTCACAGCCCCACCCACTACGGACACACAGAGGTAATACACAATTGGACTTTTGCCACGACTCATAGACATACAGTCTCTGTAACTGTACAAGAGCACCCTCTAGTGTTAAAACCAATAAGACTTTACACTGTATTCTAAAAGACAGCTTTATACTCTGTGTTGATGGTTTTTGTGTGTGTGTGTGTGTGTGTGTGTGTGTGTGTGTGTGTGTGTGTGTGTGTGTGTGTGTGTGTGTGTGTGTGTGTGTGTGTGTGTGTGTGTGTGTGTGTGTTTAGGGCAGTGTGAATGGATCCTCTGTTAGTTTGGAGCAGACAGCCAGACCAGCCTTCGCCAGACAGAGCTCTAGGACTGTCTCCTTCAGGGTAACTAACACATGCTCTAAACACCTGTGGCTTAAAAATAGGGTTTTTCAACACTGGTATGTTGTTCTGTTGGTCAGAATTTGACTGTAAACTGTAGAGTTAGAGTGAATTAAGAACTGTAGAGTTGGAGTGAATTAAGAACTGTAGAGTTGGAGTGAATTAAGAACTGTAGAGTTGGAGTGAATTAAGAACTGTAGAGTTGGAGTGAATTAAGAACTGTAGAGTTGGAGTGAATTAAGAACTGTAGAGTTAGAGTGAATTAAGAACTGTAGAGTTAGAGTGAATTAAGAACTGTAGAGTTGGAGTGAATTAAGAACTGTAGAGTTGGAGTGAATTAAGAACTGTAGAGTTGGAGTGAATTAAGAACTGTAAAGTAGAGTTAGTGGGGGTTTAGAACTGTAGAGTTGGAGTGAATTAAGAACTGTAGAGTTGGATTGAATTAAGAACTTTAGTTGGAGTGAATTAAGAACTGTAAAGTAGAGTTAGTGGGGGTTTAGAACTGTAGAGTTGTTATACGGGGCGGAGCAGGTAAACCCAAGTGCAGACTCGGACGAGGAGAAAAGGAGAAGGTGACTAAGGTATTTATTGAACAACGGTGGGAAGATGGGGTGCAGGGGAGGCTCGGGCGGGTAGCAGGCAACCGGGGACTGAGGCTGAGGCAAGGGGAGCAAGGGCAGGGTAAGCAGGTCTGGAGCGGATTCCAAGGAAGCCATAGAGCAGGGGTCCAGGCCACGGAAGCAGGACTGACAAGACGAGGAACTGTGGACAGGGACCAGAGGCAGAGCGGGCGGAACTGTAGGGGAGGGAAAAGCAGCGTCAGGCTAGCGAAAACAGGCACACCAGGATAACAAGTTCTATGCAGGAACAAACGGCTTGAAACGTAGACTGACTGAGCAGAGATTACGCAGCGTGGAAGTGGCAGGGCTGAGTATTTGTAGAGATCTATCTTGATTTTGGAACAGGTTGCAGCTGGTGGGGATCTGCTCTGCCTCAGCACACCTATCTACACTCATACAATCCAAAGCACCCACACAGAGAGGAAGAGAGCACCGGGGGAGTGGCGGCAGGTTAGGGAGACACAGGATGAGAAGTAGGGTGTGTCAGGGGCATATGTAACACGAGTTGAGTTAGAGTTTAGAACTGTCGAGGAACTGTCGAGGAAGAGCTGTCGAGGAAGAGGGAGTTTAGAACTGTCGAGGTAGAGGGAGTTTGGAACTGTCGAGGTAGAGGGAGTTTGGAACTTTCGAGGTAGAAGGAGTTTGGAGCTGTCGAGGTAGAGGGAGTTTAGAACTGTCGAGGTAGAGGGAGTTTAGAACTGTCGAGGTAGAGGGAGTTTAGAACTGTCGAGGTAGAGGGAGTTTGGAACTGTCGAGGTAGAGGGAGTTTAGAACTGTCGAGGTAGAGGGAGTTTAGAACTGTCGAGGTAGAGGGAGTTTGGAACTGTCGAGGTAGAGGGAGTTTGGAACTTTCGAGGTAGAAGGAGTTTGGAGCTGTCGAGGTAGAGGGAGTTTAGAACTGTCGAGGTAGAGGGAGTTTAGAACTGTCGAGGTAGAGGGAGTTTAGAACTGTCGAGGTAGAGGGAGTTTGGAACTGTCGAGGTAGAGGGAGTTTAGAACTGTCGAGGTAGAGGGAGTTTAGAACTGTCGAGGTAGAGGGAGTTTGGAACTGTCGAGGTAGAGGGAGTTTGGAACTGTCGAGGTAGAGGGAGTTTGGAACTGTCGAGGTAGAGGGAGTTTAGAACTGTCAAGGTAGAGGGAGTTTGGAACTGTCGAGGTAGAGGGAGTTTGGAACTGTCGAGGTAGAGGGAGTTTGGACTTGTCGAGGGAGTTTGGACCTGTCGAGGGAGCTTAGAACTGTCAAGGGAGTTTAGACTAGACAAGCGGGTTTAGAACTGTCAAGGTAGAGGGAGTTTAGAACTGTCGAGGGAGTTTAGAACTGTCAAAGGGGGGTTTATACCTGTCGAGGGAGTTTAGAACTGTCGAGGTAGAGGGAGTTTAGACCTGTCGAGTTAGTCAGTCTAGAAATGTAGATTTAGTCAGTCTAGAACTGTAGAGTAGAGTTAGAGGGAGTTTAAAATCAAATCAAATAAATAAATGCGCCAAATACAACAGGTGTATAGACCTTACCATGAAATATTGACTTACAAGCCCTTAACCAACAATGCAGTTCAATAAATAGAGTTAAGAAAATATTTACTGAATAAGTTAACCTGTTGCCACAAGCCATCCCAGATCCGGGATCGTGAATAAAGCCTCAAGCTCATTACCATAACGCAACGTTAACTATTCATGAAAATCGCAAATGAAATGAAATCAATATGCTTGCTCTCAAGCTTAGCCTTTTGTTAACAACACTGTCATCTCAGATTTTCAAAATATGCTTCTCAACCATAGCAAAACAAGCATTTGTGTAACAGTATTGATAGTTAGCATAGCATTTAGCGTTAGCATTCAGCAGGCAATATTTTCACAAAAACCAGAAAAGCATTCAAATAAAATCATTTACCTTTGAAGAACTTCGGATGTTTTCAATGAGGAGACTCTCAGTTAGATAGCAAATGTTCAGTTTTTCCTGAAAGATTCTTTGTTTAGGAGAAATCGCTCCGTTTTGTTCATCATGTTTATCTACGAAAAAAACCTGTATCCAGGAGTGTAATCCTATTCGCAAGCTCATTAGCATAGCACAACGTTAACTATTCATGAAAATCGCAAATGAAATTAAACCAATATGCTAGCTCTCAAGCTTAGCCTTTTGTTAACAACACTGTCATCTCAGATTTTCAAACTATGCTTCTCAACCATAGCAAAACAAGTATTTGTGTAACAGTATTGATATCTATTGATAGCTAGCGTAGCATTTAGCGTTAGCATTCAGCAGGCAACATTTTCACAAAAAACAGAAAAGCATTCAAATAAAATAATTTACCTTTGAAGAACTTCGGATGTTTTCAATGAGGAGACTCTCAGTTAGATAGCAAATGTTCAGTTTGTCCAAAAAGATTCTTTGTATAGGAGAAATCGCTCCGTTTGGTACATCACGTTTGGCTACCAAAAAACCCTGAAAAGTCATCAAAACGCCAAACTTTTTTCCAAATTAACTCCATAATATTGACTGAAACATGGCAAACGTTGTTTAGAATCAATCCTCAAGGTGTTTTTCACATATCTCTTCGATGATATATTGTTCGTGGAAGTGTGCTTTCCCCTCTGAATCCCATGGGAAAATGCCTGCAGCTGAAGATTACGCACCAATTTAGACAAAGGACACCGGGCGAACACCTGGTAAATGTAGTCTCTTTTGGCCAATCTTCCAATGATATGTCTACAAACACGTCACAATGCTGCAGACATCTTGGGGAAACGACAGAATGGGCAGGCTCATTCCTGGCGCATTCACAGCCATATAAGGAGACAATGGAAAACAGAGCCTCAAAAATTCTGCTAATTTCCTGTTTGAAGTTTCATCTTGGTTTCGCCTGTAGCATCAGTTCTGTGGCACTCACAGATAATATCTTTGCAGTTTTGGAAACGTCAGAGTGTTTTCTTTCCAAAGCTGTCAATTATATGCATAGTCGAGCATCTTTTTGTGACAAAATATTGCGCTTAAAACGGGCACGTTTTTTTAAATCCAACAATGAAATAGCGCCTCCATAGGTTGAAGAGGTTAAAGTTTTTTCAAAAAGTAACTAAAGAAAATGACATAACAATAACGAGGCTATATACAGGGGATACCAGTACCAAGTCAATCTGCGAAGGACAGATTATCTTACATATAATTCACTGTATCACAATTCCAGTTGGTCAGAGGTTTACATACACTAAATTGACTGTGCCTTTAAACAGCTTGGAAATTCCAGAAAATTATGTTATGGCTTTAGAAGCTTCTGATAGGCTAATGGACATCATTTGAGTCAATTGGAGGTGTACCTGTGGATATATTTCAAGGTCTACCTTCAAACTCAGTGCCTCTGTGCTTGACATCATGGAAAAATCTAAAGAAATTAGCCAAGACCTCAGAAAAAAAATTGTAAACCTCCACAAGTCTGGTTCATCCTTGGGAGCAATTTCCAAATGCCTAAAGGTACCACGTTCATCTGTACAAACAACACCGCTCAGGAATGAGACTTTTTCTGTCTTATAGAGATGAACGTACTTTGGTGCAAAAAGTGCAAATCAATCCCAGAACAACAGCAAAGGACCTTGTGAAGATGCTGGAGGAAACAGGTACAAATGTATCTATATCCACAGTAAAACAAGTCCTATATATCGACATAACCTGAATGGCAGCTCAGCAAGGAAGAAACCACTGCTCCAAAACCGCCATTAAAAAGCCAGACTACGGTTTGCAACTGCACATGGGGACGAAGATCATACTTTTTGGAGAAATGTCCTCTGGTCTGATGAAACAAAACTAAAACTGTTTGGCCATAATGACCATAGTTATGTTTGGAGGAAAAAGGGGGAGGCTTGCAAGCCGTGAAGCATGGGGGTGGCAGCATCATGTTGTGGGGGTGCTTTGCTGCAGGAGGGACTAGTGCATGTTGTAGTTTCTGGGATCTACATCTGTTTATATTAGTTACTGTGCTGTTACAAAGCAGTAATGCATTACGGCAGTGTTACGTTACTACACCTAATAGGAAATGCACATGCGCACTGGAATGCCGGGAACTGTAGAGCCCGAGGGGTTTTTGACTAAACGACAACTAACTGTACTCCCGTCTCCTGCCTGGTCATTTCTCCACAACACAAATATTACACACGTAACAAAACAGATGGGATCATGAGGGAGGAAAATTATGTGGATATATTGAAGCAACATCTCAAGACATCAGTCAGGAAGTTAAAGCTTGGTCACAAATGGGTCTTCCAAATAGACAATGACTCCAAGCATACTTCCAAAGTTGTGGCAAAATGTTGTGGCAAAATGGACAACAAAGTCAGTGTATTGGAGTGGCCGTGACTTCAAGCCTATAGAAAATGTGTGGGCAGAACTGAAAAAGCGGCCTACAAACCTGACTCAAATCAAATAAAAGTTTATTTGTCACGTGCGCTGAATACAACAGGTGTTGATCTTACAGTGAAATGCTTACTTACAGGCTCTAACCAATAGTGCAAAAAAGGTATTAGGTGAACAACAGGTAAGTAAAGAAATAAAACAACAGTAAAAAGACAGGATATATACAGTAGTGTGGCTATATACAGTGGTGAGGCTATATACAGTAGTGAGGCTATGTATAGACACTACATAACCTACATAGCCTAGCATATACTACATAGCCTACATAGCCTAGCATATAGTCAGGCTGATTGAGGTAGTATGTAGATATGGTTAAAGTGACTATGCATATATGATGAACAGAGAGTAGCAGTAGCGTAAGAGAGGGGTTGGCGGGTGGTGGGTGGTACACAATGCAGATAGCCAGGTTAGCCAATGTGCGGGAGCACTCAATTGGGTCAGCCCAATTGAGGTAATATGTACATGAATGTATAGTTAAAGTCACTATGCATATATGATAAACAAAGAGTAGCAGCAGCATAAAAAAAGAGGAGTTGGGGGGGCAAACAATGAAAATAGTCCGGGTAGCCATTTGATTACCTGTTCAGGAGTCTTATGGCTTGGGGGTAAAAACTGTTGAGAAGCCTTTTTGTCCTAGACTTGGGACTCCGGTACCGCTTGCCATGCGGTAGGAGAGAGAACAGTCTATGACTGGGGTGGCTGGGGTCTTTAACCATTTTTAGGGCCTTCCTCTGACACCGCCTGGTGTAGAGGTCCTGGATGGCAGGCAGCTTTGCCCCAGTGATGTACTGGTCCGTACGCAGTACCCCAGTAGTGCCTTGCGGTCAGAGGCCGAGCAATTGTCGTACCAGGCAGTGATGCAACCAGGATGCTCTTGATGTTGCAGCTGTAGAACCTTTTGAGGATCTCAGGACCCATGCCAAATCTTTTTAGTTTCCTGAGGGGGAATAGGCTTTGTCGTGCCCTCTTTAAGAATTTCAGGATGCTCTCTATGGTGCAGCTGTAGAACCTTTTGAGGATCTCAGGACCCTAGACAAATCTTTTCAGTTTCCTGAGGGGGAATAGGCTTTGTTGTGCCCTCTTTAAGAATTTCAGGATGCTCTCTATGGTGCAGCTGTAGAACCTTTTGAGGATCTCAGGACCCATGCCAAATCTTTTTAGTTTCCTGAGGGGGAATAGGCTTTGTTGTGCCCTCTTTAAGAATTTCTTGGTGTGTTTGGACCATTCTAGTTTGTTGTTGATGTGGACACCAAGGAACTTGAAGCTCTCAACCTGCTCCACTACAGCTCAGTCGATGAGAATGGGGCGTGCTCGGTCCTCCTTTTACTGTAGTCCACAATCATCTCCTTAGTCTTGGTTACGTTGAGGAACAGGTTGTTATTCTGGCACCAACCGGCCAGGTCTCTGACCTCCCTATATGCTGTCTAGTCGTTGTCGGTGATCAGGCCTACCACTGTTGTGTCGTCTGCAAACTTAATGATGGTGTTGGAGTCGTGCCTGTACAGGAGGGGACTGAGCAGGCACCGCTGGGGAGCACCAGTGTTGAGGATCAGTGTGGCAGATGTGTTGCTTCCTACCCTCACCACCTGGGGGTGGCCCGTCAGGAAGTCCAGGATCCAATTTCAGAGGGAGGTGTTTAGTCCCAGGATTCTTAGCTTAGTGATGAGCTTTGAGGGTGTTGAACGCTGAGCTATAGTCAATGAATAGCATTCTCACATAAGTGTTCCTTTTGTCCAGGTGGGAAAGGGCAGTGTGGAGTGGATTAGAGATGTGATCATCTGAGGATCTGTTGGGGCGGTCTGCAAATTGGAGTGGGTCTAGGGTTTCTGGGATAATGGTGTTGATGGGAGCCATGACCAGCCTTTCAAAGCACTTCATGGTTACAGACGTGACTGCTACGGAGCGGTAAGCAGGTTACCTTCGCTTCCTTGGGCACAGGGACTATGGTGGTCTGCTTGAAACATGTAGGTATATAATATAATAATAATATATGCCATTTAGCAGACGCTTTTATCCAAAGCGACTTACAGTCATGTGTGCATACATTCTACGTATGGGTGGTCCCGGGAATCAAACCCACTACCCTGGCGTTACAAGCGCCATGCTCTACCAACTGAGCTACAGAAGGTATTACAGACTTGGTCAGGGAGAGGTTGAACATGTCAGTGAAGACACTTGCCAGTTGGTACGTGCACCTTCAGTACATGTCCTGGTAATCCATGGCCCCGCGGCTTTGTGAATGTTGATCTTTTTAAAGGTCTTCCTCACATCGAGAGTGGGATTACCGCTAGTGCTCTCATGCATGCTTCAGTTTTGCTTGCCTCGAAGCAAGCATAAAAGGCATTTATCTCATCTGGTTGGCTCGTGTCACTGGGCACCTCGCGGCTGGGTTTCCCTTTATAGTTCGTAATATTTTTCAAGCCCTGCCATGTCTGACGAGCATCAGAGCCAGTGCAGTAGGATTCACACACACACACACACACACACACACACACACACACACACACACACACACACACACACACACACACACACACACACACACACACACACACACACACACACACACACACACACACACACACACACACACACACACACACACACACACACACACACACACACACACACACACACTCTCTGTCCTCACTGACACACACTCACTCTGTCCTCACTGACACACACATGCTCTCTCTGTCCACAGATGCTGAGGAAGAAAGAGGAGGAAAGCATGCCTTTACAGAGGAGGTAACACACACACACATTAGATAAGCCCTACCCATGCCCATGACATTTACCATTGCCCGATTGTCTCTGTCAAATGTAAGGCCATGGGTTTCTCACTATCACAGGTGAAGGATTTTTTTTAACAAACAAAAAGAGTTGAACAAGAAGTTGTTACAACAACAAGAAAATAGCTTCAAGTGTTTTGTCCAACTACTGGTGGACTCAACTAATAAAATACTGGACGACCTGACCAGAGAGGTCCAGGACCTGAAGAACAGTTTGCAGTTCTCCCAGCGTCAGCTCAATGAGTTTAAACAGGAAAACGGCAAGATGACAGCAATCTGTAAGTCAGTGAGATAGGACATCAGTTCTGTATGTGAATATATGATGAGAATGACGGAGAAATCAGATTATCTCAAGGGACAATCAAGGCGGAATTGCAGAATATCCTCATGAGACCTGAATGGAGTCTGAGGACAAAGTAAGGGAAATGATCTCTGACCACAGTAAGACTGAAGTGGAACATGCCCACAGGACTGGAAAACCCAATACTGGCCCAGGTGACAGGCCCAGGCCAATAATGGTCAAGTTCCTGAGGTTCAAGGACAAGGTAGCTGTTCTGGAAAGAGCCAAGACCTTGAGAGGAACATAAATCTTCCTCAACGAGGACTATCCTGAAACTGTGCCCCAGAAGAGGAAAGAACTTATCCCAGCCATGAAAGCTGCCAGAGCGCGTGGGGACAATGCTTACATCCACTATGACAGGCGCATTGTCCGTCCACCCTCCCAAAAGCCTGATTAATAGATTAATGGACATGATATTTTATCTTGCTTTGTTTGCTCTTTTCCCTATTATGTCTATCTCTGATCAGCTACCCAGGAAAGGGCTGACAATTGCCCATATTAATACATGTAGCCTTAGAAATAAGGTTCATGAAATCAATAATTTGCTTACATCAGATTACACCCATATATTAGCCATTTCTGAGACTATACAACAGTAGCAATACAAGGATACAGCATCTATAGTATAGACTGGAGTGCTTATGTGTGTTGCTATATTTTTATATTTATATATATATATATATATTGTGGTAAACCGTGGGGTGTTGGGTTGAGCGTGCAGAAATTGACACAGAGACAGGGAGTTTTTAGTCCACAAAAACAACTTTACTAATGTAAGGTACTGGGTGTCGTGAGGGTGAAATCAGGCGCAGGAAAGCAGAGAGTTCAATAAAGTGCTCCTTTAATGGACACCCGGTGAACCACGGCCACCCCACTACGGGGGCTCAAACCAAATGCCCCAGACACGGTGAACTACGGTCCCCCCCTACGGGTGCTCAAACCAAATGCCCCAGACACGGTGAACTACGGTCCCCCCACTACGGGGGCTCAAACCAAATGCCCCAGACACGGTGAACTACGGTCCCCCCACTACGGGGGCTCAAACCAAATGCCCCAGACACGGTGAACTACGGTCCCCCCCACTACGGGGGCTCAAACCAAATGCCCCAGACACGGTGAACTACGGTCCCCCCCTACGGGGGCTCAAACCAAATGCCCCAGACACGGTGAACCACGGCCACCCCACTTTTGGGTGCTCAAACCAAATGTCCCAGACACGGTGAACTACGGTCCCCCCCTACGGGTGCTCAAACCAAATGTCCCAGACACGGTGAACTACGGTCCCCCCCTACGGGTGCTCAAACCAAATGTCCCAGACACGGTGAACTACGGTCCCCCCCTACGGGGGCTCAAACCAAATGCCCCAGACACGGTGAACTACGGTCCCCCCACTACGGGGGCTCAAACCAAATGCCCCAGACACGGTGAACTACGGTCCCCCTCTACGGGTGCTCAAACCAAATGTCCCAGACACGGTGAACTACGGTCCCCCCTACGGGGCTCAAACCAAATGCCCCAGACACGGTGAACTACGGTCCCCCTACGGGGCTCAAACCAAATGCCCCAGACACGGTGAACTACGGTCCCCCCTACGGGGCTCAAACCAAATGCCCCAGACACGGTGAACTACGGTCCCCCACTACGGGGCTCAAACCAAATGCCCCAGACACGGTGAACTACGGTCCCCCCACTACGGGGGCTCAAACCAAATGCCCCAGACACGGTGAACTACGGTCCCCCCACTACGGGTGCTCAAACCAAATGTCCCAGACACGGTGAACTACGGTCCCCCCACTACGGGGGCTCAAACCAAATGCCCCAGACACGGTGAACTACGGTCCCCCCACTACGGGGGCTCAAACCAAATGCCCCAGACACGGTGAACTACGGTCCCCCCACTACGGGGGCTCAAACCAAATGTCCCAGACACGGTGAACTACGGTCCCCCCACTACGGGTGCTCAAACCAAATGTCCCAGACACGGTGAACTACGGTCCCCCCCTACGGGGGCTCAAACCAAATGCCCCAGACACGGTGAACTACGGTCCCCCCACTACGGGTGCTCAAACCAAATGCCCCAGACACGGTGAACTACGGTCCCCCCACTACGGGTGCTCAAACCAAATGTCCCAGACACGGTGAACTACGGTCCCCCCACTACGGGGGCTCAAACCAAATGTCCCAGACACGGTGAACTACGGGCCCCCCCACTACGGGTGCTCAAATACGTTCCCCCCACTACAGGTGCTCAAACCAAATGTCCCAGACACGGGGAATGAAAACAGTCTAGCACTAAATACACGAACACATCCAATGCAAACACCAGGGTTACAATAATCAATCCCGCACAAAGAAACGGGCGGGCCGGCTGACAATTAAGCCCAACTAATACAACCAACTCAAAACAGGTGTAATCAATAAACACATAAGGAGGGGGAGAAAATAATCAGTGGCAGCTAGTAGGCCGGCGACGACGACCGCCGAGCGCCACCCGAACGGGAAGGGGAGCCACCTTCGGTTGGAGTTGTGACAACTAAGACAGAAAATAAACATAACAAAGAAAATCACTGAGGTTTGGCTCGGTGCTTCTTCTCTCCTTTCGCCTGGTGTCGGTCTCTCCCCATTCTTCTCTCCTTTCGCTTGGTGTCGGTCTCTCCCCATTCTTCTCTCCTTTCGCCTGGTGTCGGTCTCTCCCCATTCTTCTCTCCTTTCGCTTGGTGTCGGTCTCTCCCCATTCTTCTCTCCTTTCGCCTGGTGTCGGTCTCTCCCCATTCTTCTCTCCTTTCGCCTGGTGTCGGTCTCTCCCCATTCTTCTCTCCTTTCGCTTGGTGTCGGTCTCTCCCCATTCTTCTCTCCTTTCGCTTGGTGTCGGTCTCTCCCCATTCTTCTCTCCTTTCGCCTGGTGTCGGTTTCTCCCCATTCTTCTCTCCTTTCGCCTGGTGTCGGTCTCTCCCCATTCTTCTCTCCTTTCGCCTGGTGTCGGTCTCTCCCCATTCTTCTCTCCTTTCGCTTGGTGTCGGTCTCTCCCCATTCTTCTCTCCTTTCGCCTGGTGTCGGTCTCTCCCCATTCTTCTCTCCTTTCGCCTGGTGTCGGTCTCTCCCCATTCTTCTCTCCTTTCGCCTGGTGTCGGTCTCTCCCCATTCTTCTCTCCTTTCGCCTGGTGTCGGTCTCTCCCCATTCTTCTCTCCTTTCGCCTGGTGTCGGTCTCTCCCCATTCTTCTCTCCTTTCGCCTGGTGTCGGTCTCTCCCCATTCTTCTCTCCTTTCGCCTGGTGTCGGTCTCTCCCCATTCTTCTCTCCTTTCGCTTGGTGTCGGTCTCTCCCCATTCTTCTCTCCTTTCGCCTGGTGTCGGTCTCTCCCCATTCTTCTCTCCTTTCGCCTGGTGTCGGTCTCTCCCCATTCTTCTCTCCTTTCGCTTGGTGTCGGTCTCTCCCCATTCTTCTCTCCTTTCGCTTGGTGTCGGTCTCTCCCCATTCTTCTCTCCTTTCGCCTGGTGTCGGTTTCTCCCCATTCTTCTCTCCTTTCGCCTGGTGTCGGTCTCTCCCCATTCTTCTCTCCTTTCGCCTGGTGTCGGTCTCTCCCCATTCTTCTCTCCTTTCGCTTGGTGTCGGTCTCTCCCCATTCTTCTCTCCTTTCGCCTGGTGTCGGTCTCTCCCCATTCTTCTCTCCTTTCGCCTGGTGTCGGTCTCTCCCCATTCTTCTCTCCTTTCGCCTGGTGTCGGTCTCTCCCCATTCTTCTCTCCTTTCGCCTGGTGTCGGTCTCTCCCCATTCTTCTCTCCTTTCGCCTGGTGTCGGTCTCTCCCCATTCTTCTCTCCTTTCGCCTGGTGTCGGTCTCTCCCCATTCTTCTCTCCTTTCGCCTGGTGTCGGTCTCTCCCCATTCTTCTCTCCTTTCGCTTGGTGTCGGTCTCTCCCCATTCTTTATTCTAAACATCCAATGCAAACATGCAAATCTGAGGTTAGTAGTTTTTGAACTCAGCCCCTATCGAATACACAGTGGGTATATTGGTTATGTTGCACTTCCCAAGGCTTCCACTGGATGTCAACCGTCTTTAGAACGTTGTTTGATGCTTCTACTATGAAGGGGGGCTGAATGAGAGGGGAATGAGTCAGAGGTCTGCCAGCAGCCTCAAGCTCAGTCACACGCATTCACATGAGAGGTAACTCTCGTTCCATTGCTTTTCTACATACAATGGAATTCTCCGGTTGGAACATTATTCAACATTTATGATAACATCCTAAAGATTGATTCTATACATAGTTTGATATGTTTCTACGACCAGTAATATAACTTTTTGGAATTTTTGTCCGACCTTTCCGCTGGAAGTTGCACGCGCGTTTGGATTTGTTTACCAAACGCCCTAACAAAAGGAGGTATATGGACATAAATGATGAACTTTATCGAACAAATCAAAAATGTATTGTGGGACGCGGATTCCTGGGAGTGCATTCTGATGAAGGTCATCAAAGGTAAGTGAATATTTATAATTCTATTTCTGACTAATGTTGACTGCGCAACATGGCGGATATTTCTTTTGGCTTGTTTGGGCTCTGAGCTCCGTACTCAGATATTTGCATGGTATGCATTTTTATAATGAGTATTTCTGTGAATTGATGTGGACCTCTGCAAAATCACTGCATGTTTTGGGACAACTGAACATAACACACCAATGTAAAATTAGATTTTTGGATATAAATATGCACTTTATTGAACAAAACATACATGTATTGTGTAACATGAAGTCTTATGAGTGTCATCTGATGAAGATCATCAAAGGTTATTGATTAATTTTATTTCTATTTGTGCTTTTTGTGACACCTCTCTTTGGTTGGAAAAACTGCTGTGTTTTTCTGTGACTTGGTGGTGACCTAACATAATCGTTTGTGGAGCTTTCGCTGTAAAGCATTTTTGAAATCAGACACTGTGGCTGGATTACCGATAATTTTGTCTTTAAAATGGTGCCTAATACTTGTATGTTTGAGAAATTTGATTTATGAGATTTCTGTTGATTTGTATTTGGCGCCCTGCAATTTCATTGGCTGTTGGAGAGATGTTCCGCTAGGAACAAGGCTGCAGGGCCATATGCAGTACCAGGATGCGCTGACCAACTGGCAAATTTCTTCACTGATATTTTCAACCAGTCCCCGGGCTGTTACCAGACAAGTTAAAGAAGCAATAAAACTGGCAATAAAGCAATAAAACCTTATAATAATATATGCCATTTAGCAGACGCTTTTATCCAAAGCGACTTACAGTCATGTGTGCATACATTCTACGTATGGGTGGTCCCGGGAATCGAACCCACTACCCTGGCGTCACAAGCGCCATGCTCTACCAACTGAGCTACAGAAGGACCACCTTCTTTAAACTAGTTGAGTATCTGGAGCATCAGACTTTGTGGGTTCGATTACAGGTTCGAAATGGCCAGAAACAAAGCATTTTCTTCTGAAACTCATCAATCTATTCTTGTACTGAGAAATGAAGGCAATTCCTTGTGAGAAATTGCCAAAACTGAAGATCTCGTGCAATGCTGTGTAGTACTCCCTTCACAGAACAGCGCAAACTGGCTCTAACCAGAATAGAAAGAGAAGTGGGAAGCCCCAGTGCACAACTAAGCAAGAGGACAGACGCCTCACAAGTCCTCAACTGGCAGCTTCATGAAATAGTACCTGCAAAACGCCAGTCTCAACGTCAACAGTCTGGGATACTGGCCTTCTAGGCAGAGTTCCTCTGTCCAGTGTCTGTGTTATTTTTTCCCATCTTAATATTTAATATTTTTTGGGCCAGTATGAGATATGGCTTTTTTTTAAGCAGAGCTAGTTTGCTCTGTTCTGTGCTGTCTAGAAGGCCAGCAACCTGGAGTCGCCTCTTCATTGTTGACATTGAGACTGGTGTTTCTTCTTTAATATTGTCCATTGAAGTGCTGCAAAGACCTAGTTGACCTAATGGCGCCAAAGTAGATGGCTGAAGTTTTATGATCAAGTAACCAATCTATTGTGTATGTTTTTTCACGTTATTTGTAACTTATTTTGTACATAATGTTTCTGCCACTGTGTCTTATGACCGAAAAGAGCTTCTAAATATCAAGACAGCGATTACTCACCCCGTACCGGAGGAATAATTTTTCTTCAACGAGTCTTAGAAGGAAGGGAATGATTTACTTCAGACACCCGACAAGGCCTTCATCCCAATCATTCGCAGCAGAAAGACGGGGACGAAGGTCCTGGTGCCTTGTAAGGATCCGTAATCTACCTTTACCCTAGGTCCTATTAGCCAATGTACAATCAATCGATAATAAACTACGATCACTACCAACGGGACATTAAAAACTGTAATATCTTATGTATCACCGAGTCGTGGCTGAATGACGACATGAATACCATACAGCTGGCGGGTGTTAAGCTTTTTCGGAAGAACAGAGCAGTGGCCTCTGGTAAGACAAGGGATGGCGATCTATGTACACTGCTCAAAAAAATAAAGGGAACACTTAAACAACACAATGTAACTCCAAGTCAATCACACTTCTGTGAAATCAAACTGTCCACTTAGGAAGCAACACTGATTGACAATAAATTTCACATGATGTTGTGCAAATGGAATAGACAACAGGTGGAAATTATAGGCAATTAGCAAGACACCCCCATTAAAGGAGTGCTTCTGCAGGTGGTGACCACAGACCACTTCTCAGTTCCTATGCTTCCTGGCTGATGTTTTGGTCACTTTTGAATGCTGGCGGTGCTTACCACTAGTGGTAGAATGAGACGGAGTCTACAACCCACACAAGTGGCTCAGGTAGTGCAGCTCATCCAGGATGGCACATCAATGCGAGCTGTGGCAAGAAGGTTTGCTGTGTCTGTCAGCGTAGTGTCCAGAGCATTGAGGCGCTACCAGGAGACCAGTACATCAGGAGATGTGGAGGAGGCCGTAGGAGGGCAACAACCCAGCAGCAGGACCACTACCTCCACCTTTGTGCAAGGAGGAGCAGGAGGGGAGCACTGCCAGAGCCCTGCAAAATGACCTCCAGCAGGCCACAAATGTGCATGTGTCTGCTCAAACGGTCAGAAACAGACTCCATGAGGATGGTATGAGGGCCCGACGTCCACAGGTGGGGGTTGTGCTTACAGCCCAACACCGTGCAGGACATTTGAAATTTGCCAGAGAACACCAAAATTGGCAAATTCGCCACTGGCGCCCTGTGCTCTTCACAGATGAAAGCAGGTTCACACTGAGCACATGTGACAGACGTCGCATAGTCTGGAGACGCCGTGGAGAACGTTCTGCTGCCTGCACCATCCTACATCATGACTAGTGTGGCGGTGGGTCAGTCATGGTGTGGGGTGGCATTCCTTTGGGGGGCCGCACAACCCTCCATGTGCTCGCCGGAGGTAGCCTGACTGCAATTAGGTACCGAGATGAGATCCTCAGACCCCTTGTGAGACCATATGCTGGTGCGGTTGGCCCTGGGTTCCTCCTAATGCAAGACAGTGCTAGACCTCATGTGGCTGGAGTGTGTCAGCAGTTGCTGCAAGAGGAAGGCATTGATGCTATGGACTGGCCCGCCCGTTCCCCAGACCTGAATCCGATTGAGCACATCTGGGACATCATGTCTCACTCCATCCACCAGCGCCACGTTGCACCACAGACTGTCCAGGAGTTGGCGGATGCTTTAGTCCAGGTCTGGGAGGAGATCCCTCAGGAGACCATCCGCCACCTCATCAGGAGCATGCCCAGGCGTTGTAGGGAGGTCATACAGGCACGTGGAGGCCACACACACTACTGAGCCTCATTTTGACTTGTTTTAAGGACATTACATCAAAGTTGGATCAGGCTGTAGTGTGGTTTTCCACTTTAATTTTGAGTGTGACTCCAAATCCAGACCTCCATGGGTTGATACATTTGATTTCCATTGATCATCTTTGTGAGATTTTGTTGTCAACACATTCAACTATGTAAAGAAAAAAGTATTTAATAAGAATATTTCATTCATTCAGATCTAGGATGTGTTATTTTAGTGTTCCATTTATTTTTTTGAGCAGTGTATATTTGTAAACAACAGCTGGTGCATGAAATCTAAGGAAGTCTTGAGATTTTGCTCACCTGAGGTTGAGTATCTCTTGATAAGCTGTAGACCACAATATTTACCGAGAGAGTTTTCATCTGTATTTTTTGTAGCTGTCTATATACCAGCACAAACCGATGCTGGCACTAAGACCGCCCTCAATGAGCTGTACACGGCCATAAGCAAACAGGAAAGCGCTCATCCAGAGGCAGCACTCCTAGTGGCCAGGGAGTTGAACTTGTTTGGGGGCATTATGTTGATGTCTGGATGAAAAGCGTGCACTGTGACTCGGTGCCTTAGACTGCTGCACCACTTGGGAGCCCAGAGGCGGCGCTCGTTGTGGCCTGGGACTTTAATGTAGGGAAACTCGTTTTTACCAAATTTCTACTAGCATGTTAAATGTGCAACCAGATGGAAAAAAATTCTAGACCTCTTTTATTCAACATACAGAGATGCGTACAAATCTCAACCAATCGCCCTCCATTTGGCAAATCTGACTAATTATATCTTTGCAGTTTTGGAAATGTCAGAGTGTTTTCTTTCCAAAGCTGCCAATTAGATGCATAGTCGAGCATCTTTTCGTGACAAAATATTGCGCTTAAAACGGGCACGTTTTTTAATCCAATAATGACATAGCGCCCCCATAGGTTGAAGAGGTTAACTCTAGCTACATGTAAATATTAGCTCAATGACTTCGACTAACCAGTGCCCCCGCACATTGACTCTGTACCGGTACCCCCTGTAAATACAGTTGAAGTCGGAAGTTTACATGCACATTCAGTTGAACTGCAGCTAGCCTAAAACAGAGCAGCGTGTCTTACTCTTCATTGTTACTGGTCTTTTCACAGTCCCCAAATCCCAAAACCAGAACATATTCAAGAAAGTGTACAGTTTATATAGAGCCATTATTACATGAATCTTTCTTCCATCTCATATTGCTCAAATGAACAGGAAACCTGGTTTAAAAAACAGATTAAACAACACCTCACGGCACAACGCCTCTCCCCTATTGGACCTAGATACTGTAGTTGGTGTGTATTGATATGTAGTCTATGTGTGTCGTTTTTACGTTGATGTAATTCTGTCCTTGAGCTGTTCTTGTTTATTAGAGTTCTATATTATGTCATGTTCCATGTTATGGATGACCAGATCAGGTCTTGATAATATGTGCTGATACAGGTTCAGGAGTAATGCTGGAAAAGGTACTTTCTTACGATGAAACTGCAATGATGAGATAGATGTTCTTCTTTGTTTTTATGTTTTATAATCTCTCTGTGTTGGATCTTGCCTAGCATCTTGTCTCAAGAGGACCACCATGGAAATAAGTCCCAGACTTTGTGTGTTATCCTCATGATTGTACTCATGTGTCTTTTTCAAGTTCCATGTGTGCTTGTTTTTAAAATGGTCGAATGAATAAACCAAACCAGATATTGATGAAAAACAGGCCCTACCCTGCGCTAAACAGATGTATAATCTCGGGTTCTGGTCGGGTAGCAGAGCTCTAACATACTGACTGTGATCCTTGCTACATCATGGCTGTTTATGTTTTATTCTGTTCGGCTGTTATGTTTTATTCTGTTCGGCTGTTATGTTTTATGATCAATTATCTTTTGTTTTATCCAACTTTGTCTTTCAATCTCCCTCTCCTATCCTCTCTCTCTCTCTCCCTCTCCTTTCAATCTCTCTCTCTCTCCTCTCCTTTCAATCTCTCTCTCTCTCCTCTCTATCTCTCTCTCTCTCTCTCTCTCCTTTCAATCTCTCTCTCTCTCTCTCTCTCCACTCAATCTCTCTCTATCACTCTCCTCTCAATCTCTCTCTCTCCTTTCAATCTCTCTCTCATCTCTATCTCTCTCTCCTCTCTATCTCTCTCTCCTCTCTATCTCTCTCTCCTCTCAATCTCTCTCTATCTCTCTCCCTCTCCTTTCAATCTCTCTCTCCTCTCTATCTCTCTCCCTCTCCTTTCAATCTCTCTCTCTCTCTCAATCTCTCTATCTCTTTCCTCTCAATCTCTCTCTCTCTCCTCTCAATCTCTCTCTATATCTCTCCTCTCTATCTCTCTCCTTTCAATCTCTCTCTCCTCTCTATCTCTCTCCCTCTCCTTTCAATCTCTCTATCTCTCTCCTCTCAATCTCTCTCTATCTCTCCTCTCAATCTCTCTCTATCTCTCTCTCTCTATCTCTCTCCTCTCAATCTCTCTATCTCTCTCCTCTCAATCTCTCTCTATCTCTCTCTCTCTCTCTCCTCTCAATCTCTCTCTATCTCTCTCCTCTCAATCTCTCTCTATCTCTCTCCTCTCAACCTCTCTCTATCTCTCTCTCTCTCTTTCCTCTCAAACTCTCTCTATCTCTCTCCTCTCAATCTCTCTCTATCTCTCTCTCTCTCTCCTCTCAATCTCTCTCTATCTCTCTCCTCTCAATCTCTCTCTCTCTCTCTCTCTCTCTCTCTCTCTCTCTCTCTCTCTCTCTCTCTCTCTCTCTCTCTCTCAATCTCTCTCTCTCTCTCTCTCTCTCTCTCTCCTCTCAATCTCTATCTCTCTCTCTCTCTCCTCTCAATCTCTCTCTATCTCTCTCTCTCTCTCCTCTCAATCTCTATCTCTCTCTCTCTCTCCTCTCAATCTCTATCTCTCTCTCTCTCCTCTCAATCGCTCTCTCTCCTCTCAATCTCTCTCTCTCTCTCTCTCTCTCTCTCTCTCTCTCTCTCTCTCTCTCTCTCTCTCTCTCTCTCTCTCTCTCTCTCAATCTCTCTCTATCACTCTCCTCTCAATCTCTCTCTCCTCTCAATCTCTCTCTCCTCTCTATCTCTCTCTCCTCTCTATCTCTCTCTCCTCTCTATCTCTCTCTCCTCTCAATCTCTCTCTATCTCTCTCCTATCTCTCTCCTCTCTATCGCTCTCCCTCTCCTTTCAATCTCTCTCTCCTCTCTATCTCTCTCCCTCTCCTTTCAATCTCTCTCTCTCTCTCTCTCAATCTCTCTATCTCTTTCCTCTCAATCTCTCTCTATCTCTATCTCCTCTCAATCTCTCTCTATCTCTCTCCTCTCAATCTCTCTCTATCTCTCTCTCTCTCTCCTCTCAATCTCTCTCTATCTCTCTCCTCTCAATCTCTCTCTCTCTCTCTCCTCTCAATCTCTCTCTATCTCTCTCCTCTCAATCTCTCTCTATCTCTCTCTCTCTCCTCTCGATCTCTCTCTATATCTCTCTCTCTCTCTCTCTCAATCTCTCTCTATCTCTCTCCTCTCAATCTCTCTCTATCTCTCTCTCTCTCTCCTCTCAATCTCTCTCTCTCTCTCTCCTCTCAATCTCTCTCTCTCCTCTCAATCTCTCTCTCTCTCTCTCTCTCCTCTCAATCTCTCTCTCTCTCTCTCTCTCTCTCTCTCTCTCTCTCTCTCTCTCTCTCTCTCTCTCTCTCTCTCTCTCTCTCTCTCTCTCTCCTCTCAATCTCTCTCCTCTCAATCTCTCAATCTCTCTCTATCTCTCTCCTCTCTCTCTATCTCTCTCTCTCTCTCTCTCTCTCTCTCTCTCTCTCTCTCTCTCTCTCTCTCTCTCTCTCTCTCTCTCTCAATCTCTCTCTCTCTCCTCTCAATCTCTCTCTCTCTCTCTCTCAATCTCTCTCTATCTCTCTCTCTCAATCTCAATCTCTATCTCTCTCTCTCTCTCCTCTCGATCTCTCTCTATCTCTCTCTCCTCTCAATCTCTCTCTATCTCTCTCCTCTCAATCTCTCTCTCTCTCTCTCTCTCTCTCTCTCTCTCTCTCCTCTCCAATCTCTCTCTCTATCTCTCTCTCCTCTCTCAATCTCTCTCTCTCCTCTCACCTCTCTCTCTCTCTCTCTCTCTCTCTCTCTCTCTCTCTCTCTCTCTCCTCTCAATCTCTCTCTCTCTCAATCTCTCTCTCTCTCTCTCTCTCTCTCTCTCTCTCTCTCTCTCTCTCTCTCTCTCTCTCTCTCTCTCCACTCTCTCTCTCTCTCTCTCCACAATCTCTCTCTCCCACTCAATCTCTCTCTCCTCTCTATCTCTCTCTCCTCTCAATCTCTCTCTCCTCTCTATCTCTCTCTCCTCTCTATCTCTCTCTCCTCTCTATCTCTCTCTCCTCTCAATCTCTCTCTATCTCTCTCCTATCTCTCTCCTCTCTATCGCTCTCCCTCTCCTTTCAATCTCTCTCTCCTCTCTATCTCTCTCCCTCTCCTTTCAATCTCTCTCTCTCTCTCTCTCAATCTCTCTATCTCTTTCCTCTCAATCTCTCTCTATCTCTATCCTCTCAATCTCTCTCTATCTCTCTCCTCTCTATCTCTCTCCTTTCAATCTCTCTCTCCTCTCTATCTCTCTCCCTCTCCTTTCAATCTCTCTATCTCTCTCCTCTCAATCTCTCTCTATCTCTCTCCTCTCAATCTCTCTCTATCTCTCTCCTCTATCTCTCTCTATCTCTCTCTCTCCTCTCAATCTCTCTCCATCTCTCTCTCTCTTTCCTCTCAATCTCTCTCTATCTCTCTCTCCTCTCAATCTCTCTCTATCTCTCTCCTCTCAATCTCTCTCTATCTCTCTCTCTCTCTCCTCTCAATCTCTCTCTATCTCTCTCCTCTCAATCTCTCTCTCTCTCTCTCCTCTCAATCTCTCTCTATCTCTCTCCTCTCAATCTCTCTCTACCTCTCTCTCTCTCCTCTCGATCTCTCTCTATATCTCTCTCTCTCTCTCTCAATCTCTCTCTATCTCTCTCCTCTCAATCTCTCTATCTCTCTCTCTCTCCTCTCAATCTCTCTCTCTCCTCTCTCCTCTCAATCTCTCTCTCCTCTCAATCTCTATCTCTCTCTCTCTCTCCTCTCAATCTCTCTCTCTCTCCTCTCAATCTCTCTCTCTCTCTCTCGCTCTCTCTCTCTCTCTCTCTCTCTCTCTCTCTCCTCTCAATCTCTCTCTATCTCTCTCCTCTCAATCTCTCTCTATCTCTCTCCTCTCAATCTCTCTCTCTCTATCTCTCTCTCTCTCTCTCTCTCTCTCTCTCTCTCTCCTCTCTCAATCTCTCTCTATCTCTCTCCTCTCAATCTCTCTCTCTCTCCTCTCAATCTCTCTCTCTCTCCCTCTCCTAATCTCTCTCTATCTCTCTCTCTCAATCTCTCTCTATCTCTATCTATCTCTCCTCTCAATCTCTCTCTCTCTCTCTCTCCTCTCTCAATCTCTCTCAATCTCTCTCTCTCCTCTCAATCTCTCTCTCTCTCCTCTCAATCTCTCTCTCTCTCTCTCTCTCTCCTCTCAATCTCTCTCTCTCTCAATCTCTCTCTCTCTCTCTCTCTCTCTCTCTCTCTCTCTCTCTCTCTCTATCTCTCTGTCTCTCTCCTCTCAATCTCTCTCTATCTCTCTCCTCTCAATCTCAATCTCTCTCTCTCTCAATCTCTATCTCTCTCCTCTCAATCTCTCTCTCTATCTCTCTCTCCTCTCGATCTCTCTCTATCTCTCTCTCTCTCTCTCTCAATCTCTCTCTCTCTCTCTCCCTCTCAATCTCTCTCTATCTCTCTCTCCTCTCTATCTCTCTCTCTCTCTCTCTCTCTCTCAAATCTCTCTCTCTCCTCTCAATCTCTCTCTCTCTCTCTCTCTCTCTCTCTCTCTCTCTCTCTCTCTCTCTCTCTCTCTCTCTCTCTCTCTCCTCTCAATCTCAATCTCTCTCTCCACTCAATCTCTCTCCATCACTCTCCTCTCAATCTCTCTCTCTCCTCTCCATCTCTCCTCTCAATCTCTCCTCTCAATCTCTATCTCTCTCCTCTCTCTCTTCTCTCAATCTCTCTCCTATCTCTCTATCTCTCGCCTCTCTCACCTCTCAATCTCTCTCTGTGTCTCTCTCTCTCAGTGCCAGCGTCCGGATGGCCTCCAAGACATTTGAACCCAGTAGCTCTGTGAGTTAAAGTTTGGGTTAAAGGTCAGGGGTTTATGATATAAAAATTATGATTTTTCTATCGCTTTGGTTTATGTGGTGTTTTTTTTTTTTACTATTCGTACAAAACACCTACCTGGTAACACCTGAAATGTCTCATATTGTGCACTAATTTTGTTTGAATTTAAAAATATATATATTTAACCTTTATTTAACTAGGCAAAAGGCCTCGTTTTTTGTTGCCTTGAAAACATATTTCACCATTAATCCAAAATATACATTTACTGTGAAATACCATTAGACATTGATTTACAGTTTTTCTCAGTCACTTTGGTGCATTTTTCACATCATCCCTAACATGTGCAAAATAATACGTGCATTTCTCAGAACAATTTGTACAAACTGCAATATACAATAGATATGTTTCCAAAGCTAGTCAGTCACTAAAAATCCTTAGTACATCTCTCAAAAGTAAATATTAATGCCAATGATCATGTCAGTGTCATCAGAATGATAAGTCATTGAGTCATTGTTCACGAACAAGGTCGTCAAAATGTTTAGGCATGTTGTCAATGTAACTGTGTACTTTGACAGTATTACCTGATGTAAACTTAGGCTACAGTTTGGATGACAGTTACTGTATTGAAAATGCACAAGGCTGCACTTCTATGGCATATATCAATTTCAACAGTACTATTTACATATTATTGTATGTGGGTTATTGATTGAAAGAGACTGGACAACCCAAGGGGCACAAAGGAAAAAAAACTAAATTAGAAAGAAACACAGGAAACCACCCCTAAGGCACAACTTTGCCCGCAGCACTGTTGTGCTGTCTCTACACATCCAGACGTTCCTGTCTGTCGGCCCACATATTCTCATTCACATCACACAGGATATTCTCCCTTCCAATGCAACGTGGAAAGAATCTTTTGGAATGCCTTATCCATCCTCTGCAGGCGTCTACTGTGATGTCCTCACATGCTGCATCCATTGCAGCCAGCAGGGTCATCTGTGTGTGTGGCTGACGATCGTACACCTTCCACCTCCATGCTGAAAATAACTCCTCAATTGGGTTAAGGAATGGTGAATAAGGTGGGAGGAATTCCATGAGCATCCTCGGGTGGGTCACAAACCATTGCCTTAGGATGTTTGATCGATGGAAACTCACATTATCACAAATGACCACATACTTTGGCAAATCCTCTCTAAACAGACCCCTTTCATCATCAGGGATGAGAGCCCTGTAGAGAGTCTCTAAAAGGTTGACAGATGCTGGGTGTTGTATGGCCCTATAAGGGGGATATGGGTTAGGACACCATGCACCCAAATAGCAGCACACATGGTGATATTTCCTCCCCGTTGGCCTGGCAAATCCACAGTAGCTCTGTGACCGATGATATTCCGACCCCCCTCTGCATTTGGTCAGGTTGAAGCCAGCCTCATCCACATATACAAAGTTGTGAGAGGGTCCACTTGATTCCAACTCCATTATACGCTATATCCCAGAACACACAGTTGAATTTGTTTTGGAAAGGAAGAGTGACATCAAATGCACCCTGTCGATGGTTGAGATGCTAACCATGATGGCAGTCAAATCCCATGTGACTGTTTAGTCACTGTAATTAGGCTTCTCCATGCTCTGATGCTGCTGATGGTCATTAGTAGGCTACCAAACCTGCTTACTGCCTGGTACTCAGCACTCGGTTGTTCCACTGAGATGCCTTAGACCGCTGTGCCACTCGGGAGGATGAGCAGATATTGTTTTTCTACCCTTACTACCCGGGGGCATCAGGAAGTCCAGGAACCAGTTGCAGAGGGAGGTGTTTAGTCCCAGGGTCCTTAGCTTAGTGATGAGCTTTGAGGGTACTATGGTGTTGAACGCTGAGCTGTTGTCAATGAACAGCATTCTCACATAGGTGTTCCTTTTGTCCAGGTGGGAAAAGGCAGTGTGGAGTGCAATAGGGATTGCATCATCTGTTGATCTGTTGGGGCGGTCTGCAAATTGGAGTGGGTCTATGGTGTCCGGGAGGATGCTGTTGATATGAGCCATGACCAGCCTTTCAAAGCACTTCATGGCTAAAGACATTAAGTGCTAGTCATTTAAGATGGTTACCTTCACTTTCTTGGGCACATGGACTATTGTGTCGTCCCGGTAATCCGTCTGGCCCCGCTCAGTTTTCTCACGCAATTGCATAGCATATTTGCACATTCATCTTCTGCACATCTACCATTCCAGTATTTAATTGCTATATTGTAATTACTTCAGCACCATGGCCTATTTATAGCCTTACCTCTCTTATCTTACTTCATTTGCACTCACTGTATATATACTTTTTTACTGCATTATTGACTGTGTTTGTTTATTCCATGTGTAACTCTGTTGTTGTTTGTGTCACCCTGCTTTGCTTTATCTTGGCCAGGTCACAGTTGTAATTGAGAAGTTGTTCTCAACTGGCCTACCTGGTTAAATAAAGGTGTTCTCAACTAGCCTACCTGGTTAAATAAAGGTGTTCTCAACTGGCCTACCTGGTTAAATAAAGGTGTTCTCAACTAGCCTACCTGGTTAAATAAAGGTGTTCTCAACTAGCCTACCTGGTTAAATAAAGGTGTTCTCAACTAGCCTACCTGGTTAAATAAAGGTGTTCTCAACTGGCCTACCTTGTTAAATAAAGGTGTTCTCAACTAGCCTACCTGGTTAAATAAAGGTGTTCTCAACTAGCCTACCTGGTTAAATAAAGGTGTTCTCAACTGGCCTACCTGGTTAAATAAAGGTGTTCTCAACTAGCCTACCTGGTTAAATAAAGGTGTTCTCAACTAGCCTACCTGGTTAAATAAAGGTGTTCTCAACTAGGTAGGCCTGGTTGAGAACACCTGTTCTTAACCAGGTAGGCTAGTTGAGAACACCTTTATTTAACCAGGTAGGCTAGTTGAGAACACCTTTATTTAACCAGGTAGGCCAGTTGAGAACAACTTCTCAATTACAACTGTGACCTGGCCAAGATAAAGCAAAGCAGGGTGACACAAACAACAACAGAGTTACACATGGAATAAACAAACACAGTCAATAATGCAGTAAAAAAGTATATATACAGTGAGTGCAAATGAAGTAAGATAAGAGAGGTAAGGCTATAAATAGGCCATGGTGCTGAAGTAATTACAATATAGCAATTATTTAACCAGGTAGGCTAGTTGAGAACACCTTTATTTAACCAGGTAGGCTAGTTGAGAACACCTTCATTTAACCAGGTAGGCTAGTTGAGAACACCTTTATTTAACCAGGTAGGCTAGTTGAGAACACCTTTATTTAACCAGGTAGGCTAGTTGAGAACACCTTTATTTAACCAGGTAGGCTAGTTGAGAACACCTTTATTTAACCAGGTAGGCTAGTTGAGAACACCTTTATTTAACCAGGTAGGCTAGTTGAGAACACCTTTATTTAACCAGGTAGGCTAGTTGAGAACACCTTTATTTAACCAGGTAGGCTAGTTGAGAACACATTTATTTAACCAGGTAGGCTAGTTGAGAACACCTTTATTTAACCAGGTAGGCTAGTTGAGAACACCTTTATTTAACCAGGTAGGCTAGTTGAGAACACCTTTATTTAACCAGGTAGGCTAGTTGAGAACACCTTTATTTAACCAGGTAGGCTAGTTGAGAACACCTTTATTTAACCAGGTAGGCTAGTTGAGAAAACCTTTATTTAACCAGGTAGGCTAGTTGAGAACACCTTTATTTAACCAGGTAGGCTAGTTGAGAACACCTTTATTTAACCAGGTAGGCTAGTTGAGAACACCTTTATTTAACCAGGTAGGCTAGTTGAGAACACCTTTATTTAACCAGGTAGGCTAGTTGAGAACAGGTTCTCATTTACAACTGTGACCTGGCCAAGATAAAGCATAGCAACACTTGGCCAACTTTCATCCAGGTTAGGGTTTAGCTGGGGTAGGCCGTCATTGTAAAAAATAATTTGTTCTTAATTAACTGACTTGTCTCACTGGTCACCATAGCAGCACCCACCCGTAGCACGCGCTCCAGCAGGTATTTTTCACTGGTCACCCCCAAAGCCAATTCCTCCTTTGGCCACCTTTCCTTCCAGTTCTCTGCTGCCAATGACTGTAACGCACTGCAAAAATCACTGAAGCTGGACACTCATATCTCCCTCACTAGCTTTAAGCACCAGCTGTCAGAGCAGCTCACAGATTACTGCACCTGTACATAGCCCATATGTAAATAGCCCATCCAACTATTAATCCACGACTGCGTGGCCAAGCACGACTCCAACACTCTCATTAAGTTTGCTGACGACACAACAGTGGTAGGCCTGAACACCGACAACAATGAGACAGCCTATAGGGAGGAGGTCAGAGACCTGGCAGTGTGGTGCCAAGACAACAACCTCTCCTTCAATGTGAACTAGAACTGACCGTGGACTACAAGAAAAGGAGGGTCGAACAGGCCCCCATTAATATTGACGGTGGTTCAGATCAAAAGTTCAAAGTTCCTTGATGTCCACATCACCAACAAACTATCATGGTGCAAACATATCAAGACAATTATCTATAGTCACTTTACATTTTTTTGTAACAAATGTAGGTAGGGGTAAAGTAACAAATGTAGGTAGGGGTAAGGTAACAAATGTAGGTAGTGGTAAAGTAACAAATGTAGTTATGGGTAAAGTAACAAATATAAAATGTCAGTCTCAGGAAATGAAAAGTAAGAGTCCCCAGATCCTCAAAAAGTTATACAGCTGCACCATCAAGAGCATCCTGACCAGTTGCATCACCGCCTGGCATTGCAACTGCTCGGCATCCGACTGTAAGTTCCTGCAGAGGGTAGTACGTACGGCCCAGTACATCATGGGGCCAAGCTTCCTGCCATCCAGGAACTCTATACTCTACGTCTATAGGAAGGCCCCAAGAATTGTCAAAGACTCCCAAGTCATAAACTGTTCTCTCTGCTGTACCGGAGTGCCAAGTCTAGGTCCAACAGGCTCCTTAACAGCTTCTACCTCCAAGCCCAACAGGCTCCTTAACAGCTTCTACCTCCAAGTCCAACAGGCTCCTTAACAGCTTCTACCTCCAAGCCCAACAGGCTCCTTAACAGCTTCTACCTCCAAGTCCAACAGGCTCCTTAACAGCTTCTACCTCCAAGTCCAACAGGCTCCTTAACAGCTTCTACCTCCAAGCCCAACAGGCTCCTTAACAGCTTCTACCTCCAAGCCCAACAGGCTCCTTAACAGCTTCTACCTCCAAGTCCAACAGGCTCCTTAACAGCTTCTACCTCCAAGTCCAACAGGCTCCTTAACAGCTTCTACCTCCAAGCCCAACAGGCTCCTTAACAGCTTCTACCTCCAAGCCCAACAGGCTCCTTAACAGCTTCTACCTCCAAGCCCAACAGGCTCCTTAACAGCTTCTACCTCCAAGCCCAACAGGCTCCTTAACAGCTTCTACCTCCAAGTCCAACAGGCTCCTTAACAGCTTCTACCTCCAAGTCCAACAGGCTCCTTAACAGCTTCTACCTCCAAGTCCAACAGGCTCCTTAACAGCTTCTACCTCCAAGTCCAACAGGCTCCTTAACAGCTTCTACCTCCAAGTCCAACAGGCTCCTTAACAGCTTCTACCTCCAAGCCCAACAGGCTCCTTAACAGCTTCTACCTCCAAGCCCAACAGGCTCCTTAACAGCTTCTACCTCCAAGTCCAACAGGCTCCTTAACAGCTTCTACCTCCAAGTCCAACAGGCTCCTTAACAGCTTCTACCTCCAAGCCCAACAGGCTCCTTAACAGCTTCTACCTCCAAGCCCAACAGGCTCCTTAACAGCTTCTACCTCCAAGCCCAACAGGCTCCTTAACAGCTTCTACCTCCAAGCCCAACAGGCTCCTTAACAGCTTCTACCTCCAAGTCCAACAGGCTCCTTAACAGCTTCTACCTCCAAGTCCAACAGGCTCCTTAACAGCTTCTACCTCCAAGCCCAACAGGCTCCTTAACAGCTTCTACCTCCAAGCCCAACAGGCTCCTTAACAGCTTCTACCTCCAAGCCCAACAGGCTCCTTAACAGCTTCTACCTCCAAGCCCAACAGGCTCCTTAACAGCTTCTACCTCCAAGCCCAACAGGCTCCTTAACAGCTTCTACCTCCAAGCCCAACAGGCTCCTTAACAGCTTCTACCTCCAAGTCCAACAGGCTCCTTAACAGCTTCTACCTCCAAGTCCAACAGGCTCCTTAACAGCTTCTACCTCCAAGCCCAACAGGCTCCTTAACAGCTTCTACCTCCAAGCCCAACAGGCTCCTTAACAGCTTCTACCTCCAAGCCCAACAGGCTCCTTAACAGCTTCTACCTCCAAGTCCAACAGGCTCCTTAACAGCTTCTACCTCCAAGCCCAACAGGCTCCTTAACAGCTTCTACCTCCAAGCCCAACAGGCTCCTTAACAGCTTCTACCTCCAAGCCCAACAGGCTCCTTAACAGCTTCTACCTCCAAGCCCAACAGGCTCCTTAACAGCTTCTACCTCCAAGCCCAACAGGCTCCTTAACAGCTTCTACCTCCAAGCCCAACAGGCTCCTTAACAGCTTCTACCTCCAAGTCCAACAGGCTCCTTAACAGCTTCTACCTCCAAGTCCAACAGGCTCCTTAACAGCTTCTACCTCCAAGCCCAACAGGCTCCTTAACAGCTTCTACCTCCAAGCCCAACAGGCTCCTTAACAGCTTCTACCTCCAAGCCCAACAGGCTCCTTAACAGCTTCTACCTCCAAGCCCAACAGGCTCCTTAACAGCTTCTACCTCCAAGCCCAACAGGCTCCTTAACAGCTTCTACCTCCAAGCCCAACAGGCTCCTTAACAGCTTCTACCTCCAAGCCTTAAGACTTCTGATCAAATGGCCACCTGGACTATTTGCATTTTTTAATTTTTTAATTTATTTTTTTACCTTTATTTTACTAGGCAAGTCAGTTAAGAACAAATTATTATTTTCAATGATGGCCTAGGAACAGTGGGTTAACTGCCTGTTCAGGGGCAGAATGACAGATTTGTACCTTGTCAGCTCTGGGATTTGAACGGTTACTAGTCCACCGCTCTAACCACTAGGCTACCCTGCCCCCCCACCCTTTGTTTTTACACTACTGCTGCTACTCACTGCTTATTATCTATGCATAGTCACTTTACCCGTACCTACAAGTACAAATTACCTCGACTAACCGGTACATTGACGCGGTACCCGTATATAGCCTCGATATTGTTATTTTATTGTGTTCATTTTTTTTACTTTAGTTTAATTAATTAATATTTTCTTAGCTGTATTTTATTAAAACTGCATTGTTGGTTAAGGGCTTGTAATTTCACTGTATTGTTTTATTCGACGCAGGTGACAAATAAAATTGTATTTGTTGCTGTAACACTTCAGGTGTCGTAGGTGTGTGGAGTCAAACGCAGGAGACAGTGAGTGCAAAGCTGTGCGTCTTTAATAGCGCCAACGCACCACAGGGTGCTCACAATAGTAACGGCCCCAAACACAGGGAATGAGAATGTACAACGGAAAAAGTAACGACCAGGCACTAACACGTACCTCTACAACAGAGCCGAAGGTTACACTGAAATAATCCCGCACAACAACCAGGCGGGCCGGCTGTCTAATAAAGACAAACTAATTAACTGATTAACCATGAACAGGTGCTACCACTAAACATACAAGGAGGGAGAGGAAAAACAATCAGTGGCAGCTAATAGGCCGGTGACGACGACCGCCGAGCGCCAACCGCCCGGGAAGGGGAAACACCCTCGGTCGGACTCGTGACAGTACCCCCTCCTGACGCGCGCGGCTCCCGCAGCGCCGACACCGGCCTCGAGGTCGCCCGGAGGACGAGGTGCAGGGCGATCCGGATGGAGGCGATGGAAATCCTCAACATGGATGGATCCAAGATGTCCCTCACCGGTACCCAGCACCTCTCCTCCGGACCGTACCCTCCCAGTCCACGAGGTACTGCAGGCCCCTCACCCGGCGTCTTGAGTCCAGAATGGCCCGGATCGTGTACGCCGGGGTCCCCTCGATGTCCAGAGGGGGGAGGGACCTCCGGTACCTCACTGTCCTGCAGGGGACCAGCTACCACCGGCCTGAGGAGAGACACATGAAACGAGGGGTTAATTCGATAATAGGAAGGAGTTGTAATCGATAACACACCTCGTTTATTCTCCTCAGGACTTTAAAGGGCCCTACACACTGCGGACCCAGCTTCCGGCAGGGCAAGCGGAGAGGTAGGTTTCGGGTCGAGAGCCAGACCCTGTCCCCGGTACAAACACGGGGGCCTCACTGCGGTGGCGGTCAGCACTCCTCTTCTGCCGTCCACTCGCTTGTCGTAGAGATTCCTGGACGGCCCTCCAGGTCTCCTTGGAGCGCTGTACCCATTCCTCCACCGCAGGAGCCTCGGTCTGGCTCGGATGCCATGGTGCCAGGACCGGCTGGTATCCCAACACACACTGAAAAGGGGACACGTTAGTAGAGGAGTGGCGTAGTGAGTTCTGAGCCATTTCAGCCCAGGGAATGTATCGTGCCCACTCCCCTGGCCGATCCTGGCAATACGACCGCAGAAACCTACCCACCTCCTGGTTCAATCTCTCCACCTGCCCATTACTCTCGGGGTGATAACCGGAGGTCAGGCTGACAGAGACCCCCAAGCGTTCCATGAACGCTCTCCATACCCGAGACGTGAATTGGGGGCCCCGATCAGAAACGATGTCCTCCGGCACCCCGTAGTGCCGAAAGACATGGGTAAATAATGCCTCCGCAGTCTGCAGGGCTGTAGGGATACCGGGCAACGGGAGGAGACGGCAGGACTTAGAAAACCGATCCACAATCACTAGAACCGCGGTGTTCCCCTGAGACGGCGGAAGATCGGTCAGGAAATCTATGGACAGATGTGACCATGGCCGCTGTGGAACGGGGAGGGGTTGTAGCTTCCCTCTAGGAAGGTGCCTAGGAGCCTTACTCTGAGCGCACACTGAGCAAGAGGAGACATAACCCTTAACGTCCTTAACCAACGTAGGCCACCAATACCTCCCCTGAAGGCTCCCCACTGTCCTCGTCACCCCAGGGTGACCCGAGGAGGGTAGGACGTGAGCCCACCGAATCAGCTTGTCCCGAACATCAAGCGGCACGTACCTTCGCCCCGCTGGACACTGAGGAGGCGCGGGTTCAGCCCGTAACGCCCGCTCGATGTCCGAGTCCACCTCCCATACCACTGGGGCTACCAGCTTAGAGGCGGGAAGGATGGGAGTAGGTTCGGTGGACCCATCCTCGGTGTCGTAAAGGCGGGACAGTGCGTCAGCCTTCACGTTCTGGGAGCCCGGTCTATAAGACAAAGTAAACCGGAACCGGGTGAAGAATATGGCCCACCTTGCCTGACGTGGGTTAAGTCTCCTTGCAGCCCGAATATACTCCAGATTCTGGTGGTCGGTCCAGATGAGAAAAGGGTGCTTAGCCCCCTCAAGCCAGTGTCTCCACACCTTCAGAGCTCTAACCACCGCTAGCAACTCCCGGTCCCCCACATCATAGTTACGCTCCGCTGGGCTGAGCTTCCTTGAGAAGAAAGCGCAGGGGCGGAGTTTTGTGGCGTACCCGAGCGCTGTGATAGCACGGCACCCACCCCAGCCTCGGACGCGTCCACCTCCACTATGAATGCTAGAGAGGGATCCGGATGCGCCAACACGGGCGCATCAGTGAACAGCGCCTTCAACTTGTTGAATGCCCTGTCCGCCTGTGCTGACCACTGCAATCGCACCGGGCCCCCCAGCAGTGAGGTAATGGGAGCCGCTATCTGGCCAAAACCCCGGATAAACCTCCGGTAGTAGTTGGCAAAACCCAAAACCGCTGCACCTCCTTTACCGTGGTTGGAGTCGGCCAATTACGCACGGCCCTAATGCGGTCACCCTCCATCACCACCCCGAGGTGGAAATGCGATATCCCAGAAAAGAGACGGCTCGTTTAGAGAACACGCATTTCTCAGCCTTGACGTATAGGTCATGCTCCAGCAGTCTTCCAAGCACTTTGCGCACCAGAGACACATGCGCGGTGTGAGTGGCCGAGTAGATCAGAATGTCATCGATATAAACAACCACCCCTGACCGCACAGGTCCCTGAGAATCTCGTCTACAAAGGATTGGAAAACGGCTGGAGCATTCTTTAACCCATACGGCATGACGAGGTACTCATAGTGGCCGGATGTAGTACTAAATGCGGTTTTCCACTCGTCTCCCTTCCGAATACGCACCAGACTATACGCGCTCCTGAGATCCAGTTTTGTGAAGAACTGCGCTCCGTGGAACGATTCCACCGCCGTAGCGATGAGAGGTAGAGGGTAACTATACCCCACTGTGATGGCGTTTAGACCTCTATAATCGATACACGGACGCAAACCTCCCTCCTTTTTCCTCACAAAAAGAAACTCGAGGAGACGGGTGAAATGGAGGGCCGAATGTACCCCTGTCCCAGCGACTCCGTGACATATGTCTCCATTGCCAACGTCTCCTCCTGGGACAGCGGGTACACATGACTCTTGGGAAGCGCAGCGTCTACCTGGAGATCTATCGTACAATCCCTTCCCGGTCGATAAGGTGGTAATTTAGTCGCTTTCACTTTACTGAAAGCGATTGCCAAATCGGCATACTCGGGGGAATGCACACCGTGGAACCCTGGTCTGGACTCTCCACCGACGTGGCACCGATGGAAACTCCCAAACACCTTCCAGAACACTCCTCTGACCACCCCTGGAGAACCCCTTGTCTCCACGAAATTTTAGGATTGTGCCGGGCCAGCCAGGAGTCCCCAGCACCACTGGAAACGCAGGCGAATCAATAATAAAAAAACTGATACGCTCCCTATGATTCCCCTGCGTCACCATGTCCAGTGGGACCGTGGTCTCCCGACCATCCCTGACCCTAATGGCCGGCTATCTAGGGAGTGCACGGGGAAAGGAGAATCTATCGGCACCAGCGGAACCCCTAACTTAAGGGCGAGTCCGCGATCCATAAAGTTCCCAGCTGCGCCTGAATCGACTAGCGCCCTATGCTGGGAAGAGGGAAAAAAGTGAAGGAAAGAGATTAAGACAAACATATGGCCAACAAGGGATTCTGGGTGAGTCTGATGCTGACTCACCTGGGGTGACCGAGAAGCGTTCCGCCTGCCATCTCTACTCCCAGACGGACCCCCCCAGCACCGATCAGACGTGTGTCCTCTCCGACCACAGTTGGTGCAGGGAAGGCCTCCTCCTCCGGTACCCCTCGGCGCAGCCCCTCCCAACTCCATCGGAATGGGAGCGGAGGGGCTGGGTGGTGGAACGCACAGGACCCTCTCTGAACGCCCGCGGGCAGCCAGCAGATTGTCCAGTCGAATGGACATGTCAATCAGCTGATCCAGTGACAGAGTGGTGTCCCGACACGCTAACTCCCGGCGGACGCCCTCTCGGAGACCACACCTGTAGTGGTCCATAAGGGCCCTGTCGTTCCACCCAGATCCGGCTGCCAAGGTCCGGAACTCCAGCGCGTAATCCTGGGCGCTCCTCCTCTCCTGCCTGAGATGAAAAGTCGTTCTCCCACCGCTCGGCCGTCTATAGGGTGATCAAACACGGCACGGAAGCGGCAGGAAAACTCTGGGTAGTGCTCCCGCGCTGAGTCTGGGCCATTCCAGACTGCGTTCGCCCACTCCAGAGCACGACCCGTGAGGCAGGAGATGAGGACACTCACCCTCTCCGCTCCTGAGGGAGTGGGTCTAACGGTGGCCAGGTATAGCTCCAGCTGAAGCAGAAACCCCTGGCAACCCGCCGCCGCTCCATCATAAGCCCTCGGTAGCGTCAGACGAAGGGTGCTGGAGTCGAGTGATGGGGAGTCCGGAGTCGGGGGTGCCGAAGGTGGAGAGAGGAGACCACTCCTCTCCCATCGGTCCATTCTCTCCATCACTTGATCCATCGCGGATCCGATCCGATGGAGAATGGTGGTGTGGTGGAGAACCCGTTCCTCCATCGATGGGAGAGGGTTGGCTGCTGCTCCTGCTGACTCCATTCGATTTGATTTTGGTGCGGGATTCTGTAACACTTCAGGTGTCGTAGGTGTGTGGAGTCAAACGCAGGAGACAGTGAGTGCAAAGCTGTGCGTCTTTAATAGCGCCAACGCACCACAGGGTGCTCACAATAGTAACGGCCCCAAACACAGGGAATGAGAATGTACAACGGAAAAAGTAACGACCAGGCACTAACACGTACCTCTACAACAGAGCCGAAGGTTACACTGAAATAATCCCGCACAACAACCAGGCGGGCCGGCTGTCTAATAAAGACAAACTAATTAACTGATTAACCATGAACAGGTGCTACCACTAAACATACAAGGAGGGAGAGGAAAAACAATCAGTGGCAGCTAATAGGCCGGTGACGACGACCGCCGAGCGCCAACCGCCCGGGAAGGGGAAACACCCTCGGTCGGACTCGTGACAGTTGCGGTATTCACTTGTAGTTTCAAAACGAGGATATAGCTTGCTGCTTTATCCACACTGATTGGTGAAGTAATTTAATGTAAAAAAACATCATATTCAGAGGGTTAAAAAGGAACAGAAAGGAACGATATAAACCGGTACCAATTCAAAACTTTATTTTGCTGAACATTGGATGGAATTAAAGAAATTCTGTTCAGAACGAAATGATTGGAAAATAATTTAGGTTTCAACCTCTGCTTTGAATAAGTCTGCTAAATAACCCTTCGCTGCAGTCACCCTAGGATGCATTTGTTACGTACAGTACATCTCTGATCTTGTCAATCAGCTTTTTGTTTTACTTACTGTGAAGGAAAATCAGAATAGGCATCATAATAGTACATTACAGTTTAAATCAACATTTACATTTACATTTAAGTCATTTAGCAGACGCTCTTATCCAGAGCGACTTACAAATTGGTGCATTCACCTTATGACATCCAGTGGAACAGCCACTTTACAATAGTGCATCTAAATCTTTTAAGGGGGGTGAGAAGGATTACTTATCCTATCCTAGGTATTCCTTAAAGAGGTGGGGTTTCAGGTGTCTCTGGAAGGTGGTGATTGACTCCGCTGTCCTGGCGTCGTGAGGGAGTTTGTTCCACCATTGGGGGGCCAGAGCAGCGAACAGTTTTGACTGGGCTGAGCGGGAACTGTACTTCCTCAGTGGTAGGGAGGCGAGCAGGCCAGAGGTGGATGAACGCAGTGCCATTGTTTGGGTGTAGGGCCTGATCAGAGCCTGGAGGTACTGAGGTGCCGTTCCCCTCACAGCTCCGTAGGCAAGCACCATGGTCTTGTAGCGGATGCGAGCTTCAACTGGAAGCCAGTGGAGAGAGCGGAGGAGCGGGGTGACGTGAGAGAACTTGGGAAGGTTGAACACCAGACGGGCTGCGGCGTTCTGGATGAGTTGTAGGGGTTTAATGGCACAGGCAGGGAGTCCAGCCAACAGTGAGTTGCAGTAATCCAGACGGGAGATGACAAGCGCCTGGATTAGGACCTGCGCCGCTTCCTGTGTGAGGCAGGGTCGTACTCTGCGGATGTTGTAGAGCATGAACCTACAGGAACGGGCCACCGCCTTGATGTTAGTTGAGAACGACAGGGTGTTGTCCAGGATCACGCCAAAGTTCTTAGCGCTCTGGGAGGAGGACACAATGGAGTTGTCAACCGTGATGGCGAGATCATGGAACGGGCAGTCCTTCCCCGGGAGGAAGAGCAGCTCCGTCTTGCAGAGGTTCAGCTTGAGGTGGTGATCCGTCATCCACACTGATATGTCTGCCAGACATGCAGAGATGTGATTCGCCACCTGGTCATCAGAAGGGGGAAAGGAGAAGATTAATTGTGTGTCGTCTGCATAGCAATGATAGGAGAGACCATGTGAGGTTATGACAGAGCCAAGTGACTTGGTGTATAGCGAGAATAGGAGAGGGCCTAGAACAGAGCCCTGGGGGACACCAGTGGTGAGAGCGCGTGGTGAGGAGACAGATTCTCGCCACGCCACCTGGTAGGAGCGACCTGTCAGGTAGGACGCAATCCAATCGTGGGCCGCGCCGGAGATGCCCAACTCGGAGAGGGTGGAGAGGAGGATCTGATGGTTCACAGTATCGAAGGCAGCCGATAGGTCTAGAAGGATGAGAGCAGAGGAGAGAGAGTTAGCTTTAGCAGTGCGGAGCGCCTCCGTGATACAGAGAAGAGCAGTCTCAGTTGAATGACTAGTCTTGAAACCTGACTGATTTGGATCAAGAAGGTCATTCTGAGAGAGATAGCGGGAGAGCTGGCCAAGGACGGCACGTTCAAGAGTTTTGGAGAGAAAAGAAAGAAGGGATACTGGTCTGTAGTTGTTGACATCGGAGGGATCGAGTGTAGGTTTTTTCAGAAGGGGTGCAACTCTCGCTCTCTTGAAGACGGAAGGGACGTAGCCAGTGGTCAGGGATGAGTTGATGAGCGAGGTGAGGTAAGGGAGAAGGTCTCCGGAAATGGTCTGGAGAAGAGAGGAGGGGATAGGGTCAAGCGGGCAGGTTGTTGGGCGGCCGGCCGTCACAAGACGCGAGATTTCATCTGGAGAGAGAGGGGAGAAAGAGGTCAGAGCACAGGGTAGGGCAGTGTGAGCAGAACCAGCGGTGTCGTTTGACTTAGCAAACGAGGATCGGATGTCGTCGACCTTCTTTTCAAAATGGTTGACGAAGTCATCTGCAGAGAGGGGGGGGGGGGTTAGAGGCAGATGCTTGGAATTTAGAGTGGTAGAAAGTGGCTTTAGCAGCAGAGACAGAGGAGGAAAATGTAGAGAGGAGGGAGTGAAAGGATGCCAGGTCTGCAGGGAGGTGAGTTTTCCTCCATTTCCGCTCGGCTGCCCGGAGCCCTGTTCTGTGAGCTCGCAATGAGTCGTCGAGCCACGGAGCGGGAGGGGAGGACCGAGCCGGCCTGGAGGATAGGGGACATAGAGAGTCAAAGGATGCAGAAAGGGAGGAGAGGAGGGTTGAGGAGGCAGAATCAGGAGATAGGTTGGAGAAGGTTTGAGCAGAGGGAAGAGATGATAGGATGGAAGAGGAGAGAGTAGCGGGGGAGAGAGAGGGAAGGTTGGGACGGAGCGATACCATCCGAGTAGGGGCAGTGTGGGAAGTGTTGGATGAAAGCGAGAGGGAAAAGGATACAAGGTAGTGGTCGGAGACTTGGAGGGGAATTGCAATGAGGTTAGTGGAAGAACAGCATCTAGTAAAGATGAGGTCGAGCGTATTGCCTGCCTTGTGAGTAAGGGGGGAAGGTGAGAGGGTGAGGTCAAAAGAGGAGAGGAGTGGAAAGAAGGAGGCAGAGAGGAATGAGTCAAAGGTAGACGTGGGGAGGTTAAAGTCGCCCAGAACTGTGAGAGGTGAGCCGTCCTCAGAAAAGGAGCTTATCAAGGCATCAAGCTCATTGATGAACTCTCCGAGGGAACCTGGAGGGCGATAAATGATAAGGATGTTAAGCTTGAAAGGGCTGGTAACTGTGACAGCATGGAATTCAAAGGAGGCGATAGACAGATGGGTAAGGGGAGAAAGAGAGAATGACCAATTGGGAGAGATGAGGATCCCGGTGCCACCACCCCGCTGACCAGAAGCTCTCGGGGTGTGCGAGAACACGTGGGCGGACGAAGAGAGAGCAGTAGGAGTAGCAGTGTTATCTGTGGTGATCCATGTTTCCGTCAGTGCCAAGAAGTCGAGGGACTGGATGGAGGCATAGGCTGAGATGAACTCTGCCTTGTTGGCCGCAGATCGGCAGTTCCAGAGGCTACCGGAGACCTGGAACTCCACGTGGGTCGTGCGCGCTGGGACCACCAGATTAGGGTGGCCGCGGCCACGCGGTGTGGAGCGTTTGTATGGTCTGTGCAGAGAGGAGAGAACAGGGATAGACAGACACATAGTTGACAGGCTACAGAAGAGGCTACGCTAATGCAAGGAGATTGGAATGACAAGTGGACTACACGTCTCGAATGTTCAGAAAGTTAAGCTTACGTAGCAAGAATCTTATTGACTAAAATGATTAAAATGATACAGTACTGCTGAAGTAGGCTAGCTGGCAGTGGCTGTGTTGTTGACTTTGTAGGCTAGCTGGCAGTGGCTGTGTTGTTGACACTACACTAATCAAGTCGTTCCGTTGAGTGTAATAGTTTCTACAGTGCTGCTATTCGGGGGCTAGCTGGCTAGCTGTGTTGATTACGTTACGTTGCGTTAAAAGAACGACAATAGCTGGCTAGCTAACCTAGAAAATCGCTCTAGACTACACAATTATCTTTGATACAAAGACGGCTATGTAGCTGGCTATGTAGCTAGCTACGATCAAACAAATCAAACCGTTGTGCTGTAATGAAATGAAATGAAAATGTGATACTACCTGTGGAGCGAAGCGGAATGCGAAATCAAATGTTATATTTCTTCTTCACAGACATTTTCATTATTGTTTTTGTTTTTTTATCTGTAGAGCAGTCAGATTAAGTAATAGTAAAATATATTTTAACAAATGAGAAGAGAATCATACCAAAAGTCATGTGAGCATTGTATTGTGAAAAGGAATTACTTTATATAAACATGTATCACAGGGCTTGGACCTAAACCTAACCCTTTATATTAACATGTATTGTGAAACTTATTTCTAGATGAAACACTGATTAAGTGAAAGTGACTGTATGATTTTGTGTGGTTCTTAGTGAAAATGAGCTTTGAAACGACTGCCTTTTTGATGATCTGTTTTGAGTTTTGTGAAAAAGCCCTAACCTCTAACCCTAACCCTAACCCTAACCCTAACCCTAACCCTTTATCCCCAAAGCTTTTGAAACAAACTGTACATTCTAGTTATATAACAGTATCTGTCTTTTCTAGGACCAAACTGAGGAGCAGGACAAAGCATCACCTTTCCAAAGGAAGTGAGTCTGGTGATCATTTAACATGTTTTATACTGACACTATAAGAATATAAGAATATAATAATAATGCCTGTCCGTAACCCCTTACCCTAAAATGTAACCCTAACCCCTAACCCTAACCCTAAAATGTAACCCTAACCCCTAACCCTAACCCTAACCCTAACCCTAAAATGTAACCCTAACCTCTAACCCTAACCCTAACCCTAAAATGTAACCCTAACCCTAACCCTAACCCTAACCCTAAAATGTAACCCTAACCTCTAACCCTAACCCTAACCCTAAAATGTAACCCTAACCTCTAACCCTAACCCTAACCCTAAAATGTAACCCTAACCTCTAACCCTAACCCTAACCCTAAAATGTAACCCTAACCTCTAACCCTAACCCTAAACCTAAAATGTAACCCTAACCCCTAACCCTAACCTCTAACCCTAACCCTAACCCTAACCCTAAAATGTAACCCTAACCTCTAACCCTAACCCTAAAATGTAACCCTAACCTCTAACCCTAACCCTAACCCTAAAATGTAACCCTAACCCCTAACCCTAACCCTAAAATGTAACCCTTATCTCTAACCCTAACCCTAAAATGTAACCCTAACCCCTAACCCTAACCCTAACCCTAAAATGTAACCCTTATCTCTAACCCTAACCCTAAAATGTAACCCTTATCGCTAACCCTAACACTAACCCTAAAATGTAACCCTTATCTCTAACCCTAACCCTTACCCTAAAATGTAACCCCTTATCTCTAACCCTAACCCTTACCCTAAAATGTAACCCTTATCTCTAACCCTAACCCCTAACCCTAACCCTTACCCTTACCCTAAAATGAAACCCTTATCTCTAACCTTACCATTACCCTAAAATGTAACCCTTATCTCTAACCTTACCCTTCCCTTAAAATGTAACCCTTATCTCTAACCCTAACCCTAAATGTAACCCTAACCCCTAACCCTAACCCTAACCCTAAAATGTAACCCTAATCACTAATCTCTAACCCTAACCCTAACCCTAAAATGTAACCCTAATCACTAATCTCTAACCCTAACCCTAACCCTAAAATGTAACCCTAATCTCTAATCTCTAACCCTAACCCTAAAATATAACCCTAATCTCTAACCCTAACCCTAAAATATAACCCTAATCTCTAACCCTAACCCTAAAATATAACCCTAATCTCTAACCCTAACCCTAACCCTAAAATGTAACCCTAATCTCTAATCTCTAACCCTTAACCCATAACCATAACCCATAACCCTAACCCTAAAATGTAACCCTAATCTCTAACCCTAACCCTAACCCTAAAATGTAACCCTAATCTCTAATCTCTAAACCTTAACCCATAACCATAATCCTGTCCCCATTTAGTTCCAAACAGAGGGTGTCATCCCGTTCCATCCAGGAGAAGATGGAGAAACTGGCCCATGCAGCTCAGGTAGAACATCACATTACATTACACATCACATAACATTATACATAACATCACACATAACATTATACATAATATTACACATAACATTATACATAACATCACACATAACATTATACATAACATCACATATAACATTATGCATAACATCACATAACATCACATAACATCACATAACATTACATAACATCACACAACATCACATAACATCACATAACATCACACAACATCACATAACATTACATAACATCACACAACATCACATAACATCACATAACATCACACAACATCACACAACATCACATAACATCACACAACATCACATAACATTACATAACATCACACAACATCACACAACATCACATAACATCACATAACATTACATAACATCACACAACATCACATAACATCACACAACATCACACAACATCACATAACATCACATAACATTACATAACATCACACAACATCACACAACATCACATAACATCACATAACATCACATAACATTACATAACATCACATAACATCACACAACATCACATAACATCACATAACATTACATAACATCACATAACATCACACAACATCACATAACATCACATAACATCACATAACATCACACAACATCACACATAACATTATACATAATATTACACATAACATTATACATAATATTACACATAACATTATACACAATATTACACATAACATTATACACAATATTACACATAACATCACACATAATATTACACATAACATCACATATAACATTATACATAACATCACATATAACATTATACATAACATTATACATAATATTACACATAACATCACATAACATTACACATCACATATAACATTATACATAACATTATACATAATATTACACATAACATCACACATAATATTACACATAACATCACATATAACATTATACATAATATTACACATCACATATAACATTATACATAACATTATTCATAATATTACACATAACATCACACATAATATTACACATAACATCACACATAACATTATACATAACATTACATAACATTACATAACATTATACATCACATAACATTACACACAACATTATACATAACATTACATAACATTACACACAACATTATACATAACATCACATAACATTATACATAACATTACATAACATTACATAACATTATACATCACATAACATTACACACAACATTATACATAACATTACATACCATTACATAACATTACACATAACATCACACAACATTACACATAACATTACATAACATTACATAACATTACACATAACATTACACACAACATTACATAACATCACATAACATTACATAACATTACATAACATTATACATAACATTATACATCACATTACACATAACATTACACACAACATCACACAACATTACATAACATTATACATAACATTACACACAACATCACACATAACATTACACATAACATTACATAACATTATACATAACATTATACATAACATCACATAACATTACATAACATTATACATAACATTACACAACTTTACACATAACATTACACACAACATTACACATCACACATAACATTATACATAACATTACACAACATTACACATAACATTACACAACATTATACATAACATTACATATAACATTACACATAACATTACACAACATTATACATAACATTACATATAACATCACACATAACATTACACAACATTACACATAACATTACATAACATTACACACAACATTACACATAACATTACATAACATTACATAACATTACATAACATTATACATAACATTACACAACATTACACATCACATTATACATAACATTATACATAACATTACATAACATTATACATAACATTACACAACATTACACATCACATTACACAACTTTATACATAACATTACATAACATCACATATAACATCACAACATAACATCATAACGTCATATATGTGACCGACCGGCTCAAATCGGTCATATGTATAAAAATGTGAAATGGTGTTTTTTACATTGGATAAAAGTAGAGATTCAGAGCTAAATGGTTTATCGTACACTACAGTTGAGGAACATTGGGAAAGTAATTTTCCTTTGGAAGTTGATGAACTTGTAAAACTCACTTTCGAGACAATGGCCTTTGGATGTTTTTGTACTAATATTGGAGAGCTCTTCTTTGTGTTCACACCCTCTTAAGCTTTAGCTCCACCCATCTCTTTAAGCCTAGATCCAAGTGTACTTTTTTAAATGTATTTTTAATTAGATGTATTTCGCCTTTATTTAACCAGGTAGGCCAGTTGAGAACAAGTTCTCATTTACAACTGCGACCTGATCAAGCAAGGCAGTGCGACACAGAGTTAGTTACACATGAAATAAACAAACGTACAGTCAATAATACAAGAGAAAAAATCTATACACAGTGTGTGCAAATGAGGTAAGATTAGGGAGGTAAAGCAATAAATACGCCGTAGTGGCGAAGTAATTACAATTGAGTGATAGATGTGCAGAAGATGAATATGCAAGTAGAAATACTGGGGTGCAAAGGAGAAAATAAATAAATAACAGTATGTGGATGAGGTAGTTGAATGGGCTATTTACAGATATGCAATGATCTGTGAGCTGCTCCGACAGCTGATGCTTAAAGTTTGTGAGGGAGATAGGAGTCTCCAGCTTCAGTGATTTTTGCAATTCGTTCCAGTCATTGGCAGCAGAGAACTGGAAGGAAAGGCGGCCAAAGGAGAAATTGGCTTTGGGGGTGACCAGTGAAATATACCTGCTGTTGAGCTGAGATAAGGCTGGGCTTTACCTAGCAAAGACTTAGAGATGACCTGGAGCCAGTGGGTCTGGCGACGAATATGTAGCGAGGGCCAGCTGACAAGAGCATACAGGTCCCAGTGGTGGGTGGTATATGGGGCTTTGGTGACAAAATGGATGGCACTGTGATAGACTGCATCCAGTTTGCTAAGTAGAGTGTTGGAGGCTATTTTGTAAATTACATAGCCGAAGTCGAGGATCGGTAGGACGGTCAGTTTTACAAGGGTATGTTTGGCAGGATGAGTGAAGGAGGCTTTGTTGTGAAATAGAATGCCGATTCTAGATTTAATTTTGGATTGGAGATGTTTAATATGAGTCTGGAAGGAGAGTTTATAGTCTAGCCAGAGACCTAGGCATTTACAGATCACTGCATCTGTACATAGCCCATCTGTACATAGCCCATCCAACTACCTCATCCCCATACTGTATTTATTATTATTATTTTGCTCCTTTGCACCCCAGTATCTCTACTTGCATACTCATCCTCTGCACATCTATCACTCCAGTGTTTAATTGCTATATTTTAATTATTTCACCATTACGGCCTGTTTATTTCCTTACCTCCCTAATCTCACCTCATTTACACACACTGTATATAGACTTTTTCTATTGTATTATTGACTGTATGTTTGTTTACTCCATGTGTAACTGTGTTGTTTGTGTCTCACTGCTTTGCTTTATCTTGGCCAGGTCGCAGTTGTAAATGAGAACTTGTTCTCAACTGGCCTACCTGGTTAAATAAAGGTGTTCTCAACTGGCCTACCTGGTTAAATAAAGGTGTTCTCAACTGGCCTACCTGGTTAAATAAAGGTGTTCTCAACTGGCCTACCTGGTTAAATAAAGTTGTTCTCAACTGGCCTACCTGGTTAAATAAAGGTGTTCTCAACTAGCCTACCTGGTATAAATAAAGGTGTTCTCAACTGGCCTACCTGGTTAAATAAAGGTGTTCTCAACTAGCCTACCTGGTTAAATAAAGGTGTTCTCAACTGGCCTACCTGGTTAAATAAAGGTGTTCTCAACTAGCCTACCTGGTTAAATAAAGGTGTTCTCAACTGGCCTACCTGGTTAAATAAAGGTGTTCTCAACTAGCCTACCTGGTTAAATAAAGGTGTTCTCAACTGGCCTACCTGGTTAAATAAAGGTGTTCTCAACTAGCCTACCTGGTTAAATAAAGGTGTTCTCAACTGGCCTACCTGGTTAAATAAAGGTGTTCTCAACTAGCCTACCTGGTTAAATAAAGGTGTTCTCAACTGGCCTACCTGGTTAAATAAAGGTGTTCTCAACTGGCCTACCTGGTTAAATAAAGGTGTTCTCAACTAGCCTACCTGGTTAAATAAAGGTGTTCTCAACTGGCCTACCTGGTTAAATAAAGGTGTTCTCAACTGGCCTACCTGGTTAAATAAAGGTGTTCTCAACTGGCCTACCTGGTTAAATAAAGGTGTTCTCAACTGGCCTACCTGGTTAAATAAAGGTGTTCTCAACTGGCCTACCTGGTTAAATAAAGGTGTTCTCAACTGGCCTACCTGGTTAAATAAAGGTGTTCTCAACTAGCCTACCTGGTTAAATAAAGGTGTTCTCAACTGGCCTACCTGGTTAAATAAAGGTGTTCTCAACTAGCCTACCTGGTTAAATAAAGGTGTTCTCAACTGGCCTACCTGGTTAAATAAAGGTGTTCTCAACTAGCCTACCTGGTTAAATAAAGGTGTTCTCAACTGGCCTACCTGGTTAAATAAAGGGGAAATAAAATGTTTAAAAGTTGTGGGTGTGTCCAGGCTTGGCCCTCACTGGCCAGTGAGGATGTGCTCCAAGGTGAAACATGATGGTTGCTTCAAGTTGTGTATTTCCACTCTTGTATGTATTGCCTTGGAATCAATTCCAAATCCAATGTTAGTCCATTATAGTTTGTTTATTGGTTTACAGAAGCAAAATGTAGATCTATCTTTCCTTAATATGTTGACTTGAACCTGTTTTCAGTCCACATTGTTCTATGTAATCATGTCTTCAATGTGGAAATATATACATAGAATTTGCACTGATATAGAGGCTAGGCCCACTGTAAATTGCATTATGGCTCAAATGCAAAATGTTGTCAATAAGCAAAAAGAGAGCGAGTAATTTGAATCAAATTCTTAACCAAACTAAACAACTAGTTTTAAACACACTTACAGGCACCATAATTTCTCCGCCTGGCTTTATAATATTAAATCAACTGTGAAGGGTTTTACGCACATCCAAACTTGCCACCATAGCTGGACATAGAGATGGTTTTAAAACAGGACCTGCCTGTTAGCCTGCCGGCTAAAATAATGTGGGCCTGCCTGTTAGCCTGCCGGCTAAAATAATGTGGGCCTGCCTACAAATCAAATCAAATCAATGCATAGATAAAAAGGGAAATCACTTTTATATTTGAATGGTGATGAAGATTTATTTATATTTGTCTCAGGAGACAAACCCTTTATCAACAGTCTTGACTACTTTGCAATTGCTTTGGGCAGACAAAAAGGCCTTCATTGAGAAGACGGGAGTCTATGCTTGAGTTTAAATCAAAATGGTAAAAAACATGATTTAAAAAAAATGTTTCTAAATACGAAGTATACATGCACCAAAAGCACATTAGTCTTGTTCCATCTTCATATGTACATTGTGCATCACAGCTGAATAGGATGTTTTAATTTATTTTCTAATTGTTTTAATTTATTTTCTAATTGTTTTAATTTAACCTTTATTTAACTAGGCAACTCAGTTAAGAACAAATTCTCATTTACAATGACGGCCTACCCCGGCCTAACCCGGCCTAACCCGGCCAGACCCGGACGACGCTGGGCCAATTGTGCGCCCTATGGGACTCCCAATCACGGTCGGCTGTGATTCTGCCTGGATCCGTTTCCGCTGTCAAAATTTATGACATAACCAACTGTTGCCACGAGAACCAGCTTTTGGTTGGTTTTAAAAAGCCCTGTAGCACTCCTTCTGTAGCACAGTTGGTAGAGCATGGCGCTTGTAACGCCAGGGTAGTGGGTTCGATTCCCGGGACCACCCATACGTAGAATGTATGCACACATGACTGTAAGTCGCTTTGGATAAAAGCGTCTGCTAAATGGCATATATTATTATTATATTAATATATTTAAGCGCTGCCTGAAATTAGCACTTTGGATCATGTTTTTAAGGACACATCTCAAATATGTCCACCCCTCCCATCTGAGCGCAGGTCAAGCTGATATAAGACAGGCATATTGCTGAACCTGGGCTGGAAAATGCCAGTGCGAATGTATTTACATGCCCAAATTGCAAACTAAAGTGTGTTTGACAATATCACTGGAAACACCAGCCGAAAATAGAGCCCTATGTCTGATATTTGTCTCAAATGTTGTTACTCCTGATGCTGTCTTGGTTGGTCTCTCTTGAAAAATCTCAATAACACTAACCTGGATAAATAAATAATACACTTTTAATTAAAATAAAAACGGTCTCTAACCCTCTCTGTCTCTAACCCTCTCTGTCTGTCTCTAACCCTCTCTGTCTCTAACCCTCTCTGTCCCTAACCCTCTCTGTCTCTAACCCTCTCTGTCTCTAACCCTCTCTGTCTCTAACCCTCTCTGTCCCTAACCCTCTCTGTCTCTAACCCTCTCTGTCCCTAACCCTCTCTGTCTCTAACCCTCTCTGTCTCTAACCCTCTCTGTCTCTAACCCTCTCTGTCTAACCCTCTCTGTCTCTAACCCTCTCTGTCTCTAACCCTGTCTGTCTCTAACCCTCTCTGACCCTAACCCTCTCTGTCTCTAACCCTCTCTGTCTTACCCTAACCCTCTCTGTCTCTAACCCTCTCTGTCTTACCCTAACCCTCTCTGACTCTAACCCTCTCTGTCTTACCCTCTCTGTCTCTAACCCTCTCTGTCTCTAACCCTCTCTGTCTCTAACCCTCTCTGTCTTACCCTCTCTGTCTCTAACCCTCTCTGTCTCTAACCCTCTCTGTCTCTAACCCTCTCTGTCTTACCCTCTCTGTCTCTAACCCTCTCTGTCTCTAACCCTCTCTGTCTCTAACCCTCTCTGTCTTACCCTAACCCTCTCTGTCTCTAACCCTCTCTGTCTCTAACCCTCTCTGTCTCTAACCCTCTCTGTCTAACCCTCTCTGTCTCTAACCCTCTCTGTCTTACCCTAACCCTCTCTGTCTCTAACCCTCTCTGTCTAACCCTCTCTGTCTCTAACCCTCTCTGTCTCTAACCCTCTCTGTCTTACCCTAACCCTCTCTGTCTCTAACCCTCTCTGTCTCTAACGCTCTCTGTCTAACCCTCTCTGTCTCTAACCCTCTCTGTCTTACCCTAACCCTCTCTGTCTCTAACCCTCTCTGTCTTACCCTAACCCTCTCTGTCTCTAACCCTCTCTGTCTTACCCTAGCCCTCTCTGTCTTACCCTAACCCTCTCTGTCTCTAACCCTCTCTGGCTTACCCTAACCCTCGCTGTCTCTAACCCTCTCTGTCTCTAACCCTCTCTGTCTCTAACCCTGTCTGTCTTACCCTAACCCTCTCTGTCCCTAACCCTCTCTGTCTCTAACCCTCTCTGACTCTAACCCTCTCTGTCTCTAACCCTCTCTGTCTAACCCTCTCTGTCTCTAACCCTCTCTGTCTAACCCTCTCTGTCTCTAACCCTCTCTGTCTTACCCTAACCCTCTCTGTCTCTAACCCTCTCTGTCTAAAACCCTCTCTGTCTCTAACCCTCTCTGTCATGCCCTAACCCTCTCTGTCTCTAACCCTCTCTGTCCCTAACCCTCTCTGTCTCTAACCCTCTCTGTCTCTAACCCTCTCTGTCTCTAACCCTCTCTCTGTCTAACCCTCTCTGTCTCTAACCCTCTCTGTCTCTAACCCTCTCTGTCTGTCTCTAACCCTCTCTGACTCTAACCCTCTCTTTCTCTAACCCTCTCTGTCTCTAACCCTCTCTTTCTCTAACCCTCTCTGTCTCTAACCCTCTCTGTCTCTAACCCTCTCTGTCTGTCTCTAACCCTCTCTGACTCTAACCCTCTCTGTCTCTAACCCTCTCTTTCTCTAACCCTCTCTGTCTCTAACCCTCTCTGTCTTTCCCTAACCCTCTCTGTCTGTCTCTAACCCGCTCTGTCTCTAACCCTCTCTGTCTCTAACCCTCTCTGTCTTACCCTAACCCTCTCTGTCTCTAACCCTAACCCTCTCTGTCTCTAACCCTCTCTGTCTCTAACCCTCTCTGACTCTAACCCTCTCTGACTCTAACCCTCTCTGTCTCTAACCCTCTCTGTCTTACCCTCTCTGTCTCTAACCCTCTCTGTCTCTAACCCTCTCTGCCTTACCCTAACCCTCTCTGTCTCTAACCCTCTCTGTCTTACCCTAACCCTCTCTGTCTCTAACCCTCTCTGTCTTACCCTAACCCTCTCTGTCTAACCCTCTCTGTCTCTAACCCTCTCTGTCTTACCCTAACCCTCTCTGTCCCTAACCCTCTGTCTCTAACCCTCTCTGTCTCTAACCCTCTCTGTCTTACCCTAACCCTCTCTGTCTCTAACCCTCTCTGTCTTAAACCCTCTCTGTCTCTAACCCTCTCTGTCTTGCCCTAACCCTCTCTGTCTCTAACCCTCTCTGTCTCTAACCCTCTCTGTCTTGCCCTAACCCTCTCTGTCTTACCCTAACCCTCTCTGTCTCTAACCCTCTCTGTCTTACCCTAACCCTCTCTGTCTCTAACCCTCTCTGTCTCTAACCCTCTCTGTCTTACCCTAACCCTCTCTGTCTCTAACCCTCTCTGTCTTACCCTAACCCTCTCTGTCTCTAACCCTCTCTGTCTTACCCTAACCCTCTCTGTCTTACCCTAACCCTCTCTGTCTCTAACCCTCTCTGGCTTACCCTAACCCTCGCTGTCTCTAACCCTCTGTCTCTAACCCTCTCTGTCTCTAACCCTCTCTGTCTCTAACCCTCTCTGTCTTACCCTAACCCTCTCTGTCCCTAACCCTCTCTGTCTCTAACCCTCTCTAACTCTAACCCTCTCTGTCTCTAACCATCTCTGTCCAACCCTCTTTGTCTCTAACCCTCTCTGTCTTACCCTAACCCTCTCTGTCTCTAACCCTCTGTCTCTAACCCTCTCTGTCTCTAACCCTCTCTGTCTTACCCTAACCCTCTCTGTCTCTAACCCTCTCTGTCTAAAACCCTCTCTGTCTTTAACCCTCTCTGTCTTGCCCTAACCCTCTCTGTCTCTAACCCTCTCTGTCTCTAACCCTCTCTGTCTTGCCCTAACCCTCTCTGTCTTACCCTAACCCTCTCTGTCTCTAACCCTCTCTGTCTTACCCTAACCCTCTCTGTCTCTAACCCTCTCTGTCTCTAACCCTCTCTGTCTTACCCTAACCCTCTCTGTCTCTAACCCTCTCTGTCTTACCCTAACCCTCTCTGTCTTACCCTAACCCTCTCTGTCACTAACCCTCTCTGGCTTACCCTAACCCTCGCTGTCTCTAACCCTCTCTGTCTCTAACCCTCTCTGTCTTACCCTAACCCTCTCTGTCCCTAACCCTCTCTGTCTCTAACCCTCTCTGACTCTAACCCTCTCTGTCTTACCCTAGCCCTCTCTGTCTTACCCTAACCCTCTCTGTCTCTAACCCTCTCTGTCTTACCCTAACCCTCTCTGTCTCTAACCCTCTCTGTCTTACCGTAACCCTCTCTGTCTCTAACCCTCTCTGTCTTACCCTAACCCTCTCTGTCTTACCCTAACCCTCTCTGTCTCTAACCCTCTCAGTCTCTAACCCTCTCTGTCTTACCCTAACCCTCTCTGTCTCTGACCCTCTCTGTCTCTAACCCTCTCTGTCTTACCCTAACCCTCTCTATCTCTAACCCTCTCTGTCTTACCCTAACCCTCTCTGTCTCTAACCCTCTCTGTCTTACCCTAACCCTCTCTGTCTTACCCTAACCCTCTCTGTCTCTAACCCTCTCTGTCTTACCCTAACCCTCTCTGTCTCTAACCCTCTCTGACTCTAACCCACTCTGTCTTACCCTAACCCTCTCTGTCCCTAACCCTCTCTGTCTCTAACCCTCTCTGACTCTAACCCTCTCTGTCTTACCCTAGCCCTCTCTGTCTTACCCTAACCCTCTCTGTCTCTAACCCTCTCTGTCTTACCCTAACCCTCTCTGTCTCTAACCCTCTCTGTCTTACCCTAACCCTCTCTGTCTCTAACCCTCTCTGTCTCTAACCCTCTCTGTCTTACCCTAACCCTCTCTGTCTTACCCTAACCCTCTCTGTCTCTAACCCTCTCTGTCTCTAACCCTCTCTGTCTTACCCTAACCCTCTCTGTCTCTAACCCTCTCTGTCTTACCCTAACCCTCTCTGTCTCTAACCCTCTCTGTCTCTAACCCTCTCTGTCTTACCCTAACCCTCTCTGTCTCTAACCCTCTCTGTCTCTAACCCTCTCTGTCTTACCCTAACCCTCTCTATCTCTAACCCTCTCTGTCTTACCCTAACCCTCTCTGTCTTACCCTAACCCTCTCTGTCTTACCCTAACCCTCTCTGTCTTACCCTAACCCTCTCTGTCTCTAACCCTCTCTGTCTTACCCTAACCCTCTCTGTCTCTAACCCTCTCTGACTCTAACCCTCTCTGTCTTACCCTAACCCTCTCTGTCTCTAACCCTCTCTGTCTTACCCTAACCCTCTCTGTCTTACCCTAACCCTCTCTGTCTCTAACCCTCTCTGTCTTACCCTAACCCTCTCTGTCTCTAACCCTCTCTGACTCTAACCCACTCTGTCTTACCCTAACCCTCTCTGTCCCTAACCCTCTCTGTCTCTAACCCTCTCTGACTCTAACCCTCTCTGTCTTACCCTAGCCCTCTCTGTCTTACCCTAACCCTCTCTGTCTCTAACCCTCTCTGTCTTACCCTAACCCTCTCTGTCTCTAACCCTCTCTGTCTTACCCTAACCCTCTCTGTCTCGAACCCTCTCTGTCTCTAACCCTCTCTGTCTTACCCTAACCCTCTCTGTCTTACCCTAACCCTCTCTGTCTCTAACCCTCTCTGTCTCTAACCCTCTCTGTCTTACCCTAACCCTCTCTGTCTCTAACCCTCTCTGTCTTACCCTAACCCTCTCTGTCTCTAACCCTCTCTGTCTCTAACCCTCTCTGTCTTACCCTAACCCTCTCTGTCTCTAACCCTCTCTGTCTCTAACCCTCTCTGTCTTACCCTAACCCTCTCTATCTCTAACCCTCTCTGTCTTACCCTAACCCTCTCTGTCTTACCCTAACCCTCTCTGTCTTACCCTAACCCTCTCTGTCTTACCCTAACCCTCTCTGTCTCTAACCCTCTCTGTCTTACCCTAACCCTCTCTGTCTCTAACCCTCTCTGACTCTAACCCTCTCTGTCTTACCCTAACCCTCTCTGTCCCTAACCCTCTCTGTCTCTAACCCTCTCTGACTCTAACCCTCTCTGTCTTACCCTAGCCCTCTCTGTCTTACCCTAACCCTCTCTGTCTCTAACCCTCTCTGTCTTACCCTAACCCTCTCTGTCTCTAACCCTCTCTGTCTTACCCTAACCCTCTCTGTCTCGAACCCTCTCTGTCTCTAACCCTCTCTGTCTTACCCTAACCCTCTCTGTCTTACCCTAACCCTCTCTGTCTCTAACCCTCTCTGTCTCTAACCCTCTCTGTCTAACCCTCTCTGTCTCTAACCCTCTCTGTCTAACCCTCTCTGTCTCTAACCCTCTCTGTCTAACCCTCTCTGTCTCTAACCCTCTCTGTCTCTAACCCTCTCTGTCTCTAACCCTCTCTGTCTCTAACCCTCTCTGTCTAACCCTCTCTGTCTCTAACCCTCTCTGTCTCTAACCCTCTCTGTCTCTAACCCTCTCTGTCTAACCCTCTCTGTCTCTAACCCTCTCTGTCTCTAACCCTCTCTGTCTCTAACCCTCTCTGTCTTACCCTAACCCTCTCTGTCTCTAACCCTCTCTGTCTTACCCTAACCCTCTCTGTCTAACCCTCTCTGTCTCTAACCCTCTCTGTCTAACCCTCTCTGTCTCTAACCCTCTCTGTCTTACCCTAACCCTCTCTGTCTCTAACCCTCTCTGTCTCTAACCCTCTCTGTCTAACCCTCTCTGTCTCTAACCCTCTCTGTCTCTAACCCTCTCTTTCTCTAACCCTCTCTGTCTTACCCTAACCCTCTCTGTCTCTAACCCTCTCTGTCTAACCCTCTCTGTCTAACCCTCTCTGTCTCTAACCCTCTCTGTCTCTAACCCTCTCTGTCTCTAACCCGCTCTGTCTCTAATCCTGTAGAAGTCTGAGTCTCTGCGTCCCCCCGACATTGCCCAGAGGACCCTGTTCCTGCTGGATGAGGTTTCGAAGAAGAGATGCCTATTTGAAAAGGATCAGGCAGCCGCTCCGTGCAGCTCTGGGGTTCTCAGACAGGAACCTCGCAGATTCGCGTCTGGAATCTCCGACCGCATCAACCGCTGGGTCAGCAAGACCAACAGACCTGGTGGCTCTGCCCACAAACCCATGGTGAGTACATAGCCCCTCCTACAACTAACTCCACCCACAGACCAAATAGCCCCTCCCACTTATTCACTAGTGTTCCCATAACATTACTAGCTCCTCCTACAACCCCACAGTGTGGCAGAACACTCAGACAACCATCGTACCACGTTTCAGGAATTAGGTCAATTCAGGAAGTTAATTAAAGTTATCTGCTTTTATGGATGTGATGGATGATGGCACTAAGCCAAAAGTGGTTTAATGATAAAGGTTTATTACCAGGTCTAACCGCTAGATCACAGCTTCATCAGTGCAGCACTAAGGAGCCCTGTCTCTGCTCTGACTGTGGATACAGACAGACACACACATACACTGACTGACTGACTGACATGTGAAGTGTGTAAGCTGGTGTCTGCACTTGGCCCAACGCAGCTCTATCCTCTTTATGGTGTCTGTACTTCGCCCAACACAGCTCTATCCTCTATGGTGTCTGCACTTGGCCCAACACAGCTCTATCCTCTATGGTGTCTGCACTTGGCCCAACACAGCTCTATCCTCTATGGTGTCTGCACTTGGCCCAACACAGCTCTATCCTCTATGGTGTCTGCACTTGGCCCAACACAGCTCTATCCTCTATGGTGTCTGCACTTGGCCCAACACAGCTCTATCCTCTATGGTGTCTGCACTTGGCCCAACACAGCTCTATCCTCTATGGTGTCTTCACTTGGCCCAACACAGCTCTATCCTCTATGGTGTCTTCACTTGGCCCAACACAGCTCTATCCTCTATGGTGTCTGTACTTGGCCCAACACAGCTCTATCCTCTATGGTGTCTTCACTTGGCCCAACACAGCTCTATCCTCTATGGTGTCTGTACTTGGCCCAACACAGCTCTATCCTCTATGGTGTCTTCACTTGGCCCAACACAGCTCTATCCTCTATGGTGTCTGTACTTGGCCCAACACAGCTCCATCCCCTTGGATGAATGTGTGCTGAGTGGACAGAATCACAATCTCTCTCTCTCTCTCTCTCTCTCTCTCTCTCTCTCTCTCTCTCTCTCTCTCTCTCTCTCTCTCTCTCTCTCTCTCCCTCTGTCTCTCTCCCTCTGTCTCTCTCTCTCTGTCTCTCTCTCTCTCTCTCTCTCTCTCTCTCTCTCTCTCTCTCTCTCTCTCTCTCTCTCTCTCTCTCTCTCTCTCTCTCTCTCTCTCTCTCTCTCTCTCTCTCTCTCTCTCTCTCTCTCTAGGATCTGCATCATGTTAATATACCCTGTAAGCGGAGTGCGTTTGAGAGTGCAGGGGAGGACAGCTCTCCTAACCCAAACCACCACACCAAGATCGATAAGTGAAGAAGGACTCAATGTAAACCTTCATTTTACAGTTCAAAAGTACATACAGCTTGAGGTAGGGAGAAAGAAAGATGTGGAGGAGGGGAGGAAAGGAGAGGTTAGAGGCAGGTGATTATTTCAACACTTTTAAAGGTGACTGACCCTAGCCTGATTCAGGGAATTTTGGGATTGTAATTTTAATAAGGTGAATCTTTCTGTACTGCCATAAAATGACTCTAATAGCTATGCCAATGCTCTCTTAATCTGTCTCAAACCTAACCCTAATCGTACCATATTAAATCCCATACCCCCTAACCCCTAAACATAACTCCTAAGAATGTGTCTAACCTTTAACCCTAAATAAAACATTTAATATCAACACTTTATATCCTCCTGGTCTTTATATTTATTTATTTAACCTTTATTTAACTAGGCAAGTCAGTAAAGAAAACATTTAAAATGAAGGCCTACCAAAAAGGCTAAAGGCCTCCTGCTTGGGCTGGGGATTAAAATGAATTAAATAAAAAATAGGACACAACACACAGCGCAACAAGAGTGACAACACAACACTACATAAAGAGAGACCTAAGACAACACAACACTACATAAAGAGAGACCTAAGACAACATAGCATGGCAGCAACACAACACTACATAAAGAGAGACCTAAGACAACATAGCATAGCAGCAACACAACACTACATAAAGAGAGACCTAAGACAACATAGCATAGCAGCAACACAACATGACAACACAACACTACATAAAGAGAGACCTAAGACAACATAGCATGGCAGCAACACAACACTACATAAAGAGAGACCTAAGACAACATAGCATGGCAGCAACACAACATGACAACACAACACTACATAAAGAGAGACCTAAGACAACATAGCATGGCAGCAACACAACACTACATAAAGAGAGACCTAAGACAACATAGCATGGCAACAACACAACACTACATAAAGAGAGACCTAAGACAACATAGCATAGCAGCAACACAACATAACACAGCATGGTAGCAGCACAACAGGTCAACAACATGGTAGCAAAACAAAATGGCATCAGCACAACATGGTAGCAGCACAAAACAGGGTACAAACATTATTGGGCACAGACAACAGCACAAAGGGCAAGAAGGTAGAGACAACAATGCATCACGCAAAGCATCCACAACTGTCAGTAAGACTGTCCATGATTGAGTCTTTGAATGAAGAGATTGAGATAAAACTGTCTAGTTTGACTGTTTGTTGCAGCTCGTTCCAGTCGCTAGCTGCAGTGAACTGAAAAGAGGAGCGACCCAGGGATGTGTGTGCTTTGGGGATCTTTAACAGAATGTGACTGGCAGAACGGGTGTTGTATGTGGAGGATGAGGGCTGCAGTAGATATCTCAGATAGGGGGGAGTGAGGCCTAAGAAGGTTTAATAAATAAGCATCAACCAGTAGGTCTTGCGACGGGTATACAGAGATGACCAGTTTACAGAGGAGTATAGAGTGCAGTGATGTGTCCTATAAGGAGCATTGGTGGCAAATCTGATGGCCGAAAGTTAAGAATATCTAGCCACTCGAGCACCCTAACCTGCCGATCTATAAATTATGTCTCCGTAATCGAGCACGTTTAACGGATGTGAAACGGCTAGCTTAGTTAGCGGTGGTGCGCGCTAAATAGCGTTTCAATCGGTGACGTCACTTGCTCTGAGACCTTGAAGTAGTGGTTCCCCTTGCTCTGCAAGGGCCATGGCTTTTGTGGAGCGATGGGTAACGATGCTTCGTGGGTGACTGTTGTTGATGTGTGCAGAGGGTCCCTGGTTCGCGCCCGGGTATGGGCGAGGGGACGGTCTAAAGTTATACTGTTACACACGGGTAGGATGGTCATCTGAATCAGGGTTAGTTTGGCAGCTGGGGTGAAAGAGGAGCGATTTACGATAGAGGAATCCAAGTCTAGATTTAACTTTAGCCTGCAGCTTTAATATGTGCTGAGAGAAGGACAGTGTACCGTCTAGCTATACTCCCAAGTGCTTGTATGAGGTGAGTACTTCAAGCTCTAAACAGTTAGAGGTAGTAATCACACCTGTGGGGAGAGGGGCATTCTTCCTACTAAACCACATGACCTTTGTTTTGGAGGTGTTCAGAACAAGGTTAAGGGCAGATAAAGCTTGTTGGACACTAAGAAAGCTTTGTTGTAGAGCGTTTAACACAAAATCTGGGGAGGGGCCAGCTGAGTATAAGACTAGCCTGAGCTATGTTGATGTAAATTGAGAGGAGTGTGGGGCCTAGGATTGAGCCTTGGGGTACTCCCTTGGTGACAGGCAGTGGCTGAGACAGCAGATGTTCTGACTGCACTCTTTGAGAGAGGTAGTTAGCAAACCAGGCCAAAGAGCCCTCAGAGACACCAATACTCCTTAGCCGGCCCACAAGAATGGAATGGTCTAACGTATCAAAATCTGCGGCCAAGTCAATAAAAATAGCAGCACAACATTGCTTAGAATCAAGGACAATGGTGACATCATTTAGGACCTTTAAGGTTGCAGTGACACATCCATAACCTGAGTGGAAACCAGATTGCATACCAGAGAGAATACTATAGACATCAAGAAACCAGATGGCATACCAGAGAGAATACTATAGACATCAAGAAACCAGATTGCAGACCAGAGAGAATACTATAGACATCAAGAAAGACAGTCAGTTGATTATTGACACGTTTTCCCAAAACTATTTGATAAACAGGACAAAATAGAAATAGGCCTTAAACAGTTAGGATCAGCTTGATCTCCCCCTTTAAATAAAGGATGAACTGTGGCTGCCTTCCAAGCAATGGGAACCTCCCCAGAAAGGAGAGACAGGTTAAAAAGGTCAGAGACAGGCTTGGTGATGATAGGGGCAGCAACCTTAAAGAAGAAAGGAGAGACAGGTTATAAAGGTCAGAGATAGGCTTGGTGATGATAGGGGCAGCAACCTTAAAGAAGAAAGGAGAGACAGGTTATAAAGGTCAGAGATAGGCTTGGTGATGATAGGGGCAGCAACCTTAAAGAAGAAAGGAGAGACAGGTTATAAAGGTCAGAGATAGGCTTGGTGATGATAGGGGCAGCAACCTTAAAGGAGAGACAGGTTATAAAGGTCAGAGAGAGGCTTGGTGATGATAGGGGCAGCAACCTTAAAGGAGAGACAGGTTATAAAGGTCAGAGATAGGCTTGGTGATGATAGGGGCAGCAACCTTAAAGAAGAAAGGAGAGACAGGTTATAAAGGTCAGAGAGAGGCTTGGTGATGATAGGGGCAGCAACCTTAAAGGAGAGACAGGTTAAAAGGTCAGAGATAGGCTTGGTGATGATAGGGGCAGCAACCTTAAAGGAGAGACAGGTTAAAAAGGTCAGAGAGAGGCTTGGTGATGATAGGGGCAGCAACCTTAAAGGAGAGACAGGTTAAAAAGGTCAGAGAGAGGCTTGGTGATGATAGGGGCAGCAACCTTAAATGAGAGACAGGTTATAAAGGTCAGAGATAGGCTTGGTGATGATAGGGGCAGCAACCTTAAAGGAGAGACAGGTTATAAAGGTCAGAGATGGGCTTGGTGATGATAGGGGCAGCAACCTTAAAGAAGAAAGGAGAGACAGGTTATAAAGGTCAGAGATAGGCTTGGTGATGATAGGGGCAGCAACCTTAAAGAAGAAAGGAGAGACAGGTTAAAAGGTCAGAGATCGGCTTGGTGATGATAGGGGCAGCAACCTTAAAGGAGAGACAGGTTAAAAGGTCAGAGATAGGCTTGGTGATGATAGGGGCAGCAACCTTAAAGGAGAGACAGGTTATAAAGGTCAGAGATAGGGCTTGGTGATGATAGGGGCAGCAACCTTAAAGGAGAGACAGGTTATAAAGGTCAGAGATAGGCTTGGTGATGATAGGGGCAGTAACCTTAAAGAAGAAAGGAGAGATAGGTTATAAAGGTCAGAGATGGGCTTGGTGATGATAGGGGCAGCAACCTTAAAGGAGAGACAGGTTAAAAGGTCAGAGATAGGCTTGGTGATGATAGGGGCAGCAACCTTAAAGAAGAGAGGAGAGACAGGTTAAAAAGGTCAGAGATAGGGCTTGGTGATGATAGGGGCAGCAACCTTAAAGGAGAGACAGGTTATAAAGGTCAGAGATAGGCTTGGTGATGATAGGGGCAGCAACCTTAAAGAAGAAAGGAGAGACAGGTTATAAAGGTCAGAGATAGGCTTGGTGATGATAGGGGCAGCAACCTTAAAGAAGAAAGGAGAGACAGGTTATAAAGGTCAGAGATAGGCTTGGTGATGATAGGGGCAGCAACCTCAAAGAAGAAAGGGTCTAAACCATCTGACCCAGATGTTGTTTTGGGGTCAAGTTTCAGGAGCTCCTTTAGCACCTCGGACTCAGTGACTGCCTGTAGGGAGAAACGTTGTAGCGGGGCAGGGGGAAAGAGGGAGGAGCAACGGGGCTAGTCGCATTAGAAGGGGTGGGAGATGAGGAAATATTGGACGGGCAAGGAGGCATGGCTGAGCCGAATAGGAATCCTGACTTAACGAAGTGGTGATTAAAGAGCTCAGCCATGTGCTTCTTGTCAGTAACAACCACATCATCAACTTTAAGGGTCTGCTTTACTGAACAAAACCTATATCGCTAATTAAACCCAACAGAGACAAAATCTAAACCACTAACTAAGCCCAACAGAGACCAAATCTAAACCGCTAACTAAACCCAACTGAAACTCCTAAATAAATACAACAGAGTGCAAACCTAAACCCCTAAACTGAAAACAATAGAGATGGTATACATGACATATGTAATTCTATGACTAGAGATAACTACAGAGATGATTTACATTAGATCCCCATTAGTTGTTTGCGAAAGCAGCAACACTTCCTGGGGTCCACACAAAACATGAAACATGACATAATACAGAACATTAATAGACAAGAACAGCTCAGACAGAATTACAAAAATATAGAAACGGCACACATAGCCTACATCAATACACACAAACTATCTGCGTCCAATAGGGGAGAGGCGTTGTGCCGGGAGGTGTTGATTTATCTGTTTCTGAAACCAGGTTTGCTGTTAATCTGACCAATATGAGATGGAAGGAAGTTCCATGCAATAAGGGCTCTATATAATACTGTATGCTTTCTTGAATATGTTCTGGATTTGGGGACTGTGAAAAGACAAACCATGTGCATGCACACCATCTAGTGGTTGATCAATTGTATTGCAAGAAAATATTGAAAATCAATTTGTATTTTGCATAGAAGTTTGGACTGAAGGCAGCATTTTTAAATGTTCAATAGACAATCAATGTTTAGAACTTGCTATAGGCGGCATTTTATTTCAAGTCACTGAAAAAATTCAAACATTCTGCCCACACCTCTAGAGACATGCGATCAAATTTGCCATTGTGCTTTCTTTTATACTCAAATTTTATACTCAAATATATATATTTATCAATGAAAGCATGCATATATGTTGCATGCAAAAGTTTAAAAAATCCCCCACAAAATTTGCTAAGCAAATTCTAGAATCTCCACGCAAGCCAGAACTGAGTTAGAAAGGTACGCATGGTTGATAAGAGAACCCTAAAACCTAGCCAACACCTGGAAACAAGCTGGTTCTACCCAATACCTGGAAGTTAGCAGGTTCTACCCAACACCACAGACCTAGCTGGTTCTACCCAACACCACAAACCTAGCAGGTTCTACCCAACACCACAAACCTAGCAGGTTCTACCCAACACCACAAACCTAGCAGGTTCTACCCAACACCACAAACCTAGCTGGTTCTACCCAACACCACAAACCTAGCAGGTTCTACCCAACACCACAAACCTAGCTGGTTCTACCCAACACCACAAACCTAGCAGGTTCTACCCAACACCACAAACCTAGCTGGTTCTACCCAACACCTGGAAACTAGCTAGTTCTATCCAACATCTTGAACCTAGCTCGTTCTACTGAAGGATTGGAACATAGCTGGTTCTACTCAAAGAATGGAACTTAGCAGGTTGTACTGAAGGACTGGAACCCAGTTGGTTCCAATGAAGGACTGGAAGCTATCTGTTTTACCCAACACCTGGAAACTAGCTGGTTCTAACCAACACCTAGAACATAGCTGGCTCTAGCCAACACCCGGAACCTAGCTGGTTCTACAAAACACCAACAACCTAGCTTGTTCCACCCAACATAGGGAACCCATCTGGTTCTATCCAACATTTGGAAACTAGCTGGTTCTACCCAACTTATAGAAACTAGCTGGTTCTACCCAACTTATAGAAACTAGCTGGTTCTACCCAACTTATAGAAACTAGCTGGTTCTCCTGAAAATGTGGAAACTAGCCGTTTCTCCCGAAGGATTGTAACCTAGTTGGTTCTACTGAAGGACTGGAACCTAGCTGGTTCTACCCAAGACTGGAACCTAGCTGGTTATACCCAACATTTAAAACCTAGCCGGATCTACCCAACAGCTGGAACCTAGCTGACACTACACAACACCAATAAAATATATGTTTCTAACACCAGGAACCTACTTGGTTCTATCCAACATCTGAAACCTAGCTGGTTCTCCTGAAAGACTGTAACCTAGCTGGTTCTACTGAAGGGCTGGAACCTAGATTGTTCTACTGAAGGGCTGGAATGTAGTTGGTTCTACTGGAGGACTGGAAACTAGCTGGTTCTCCTGCAGGACTGGAACCTAGCTGGATCTCCTGGAGGACTGAAACCAAGCTGGTTCTACTGACGGACTAGAACCTAGCTGGTTTTCGAGGAGGACTGGAGCCTAGATGGTTCTCCTGGAAGACTGGAACCTAACTGCTTCTCCTGGAGGACTGGATCCTAGATGGTTAAATGTAAATACTGCAACCTAGCTGGATCTCTTGGATGACTGGAATCTAGATGCTTCTCCTGAAGTACAGGAACATAGCTGGTTCTCTTGGATGACTGGAACCTAGCTGGTTCTCCTGGAGGCTTGGAACCTAGCTGGGTCTCTTGGATGTATGGAACCTAGCTGGGTCTCTTGGATGTATGGAACCTAGCTGGGTCTCTTGGATGTATGGAACCTAGCTGGTCCTACTGTAGGACTGGAAACTAGCTGGTTCCACTGAATGACTGGAACCTAGCTTTGCCTCTTGGACGACTGGTAACTAGCTGGTTCATTTGGACGACTGGTAACTAGCTGGTTCTCCTGGAGGACTGGAACCTAGCTGGTTCTCCCAGAGTACTGGATCCTATGTTGTTCTCCTTGAGTACTGGAACCTAGTTGGTTCTACTGAAGGACTGGTGGCTAGCTGGTTCTACTGAATCACTGAAACCTAGCTGGTTCTATTGAAGGTGTGGAACCTAGCTGGTTCTACTGTTGGACTGGAACATAGATGGTTTTACTTGAGGATTTGAACCTAGCTGGGACTCTTGGATGACTATAAACTAGCTGGTAATCTTGAATGACAGGAACCTAACTGGTTCTCCTGGAGAACTGGAACCTAGATGGTTCTCTTGGAGGACTGGAAGTTAGCTGGTTCTCCTGGAGTACTGGAACCTCGCTGGTTTTAATTAAGGACTGGAACCTAGTTGGTTCTACTGGATTACTGGATTCTAGCTGGTTCTAATTAAGGACTGGAACCTATATGGTTCTACTGGAGGACTGGAATCTAGCTGGTTCTCCTGAAGGATCCGCCACAAATTCAAGAATTTCCACGCGAGCCAAGATTCCTTTTGAAAGTTATTCATGATTGATACAAGGCCCTTGATACCAACACCTGCACCTTCCTAGTTGTCCTGGAGGACTGGATTGTAGCTGGTTCTACTGTAGTCCTGGAACCTAGGTGGTTTTCCTGGTTGTAACTGAACCAAGCTGGTTCTCCTGGAGGACTGAAAGTTATGTGGTTCTAATTAAGGACTGGAAGCTAGCTGGTTAAAATAAAGGACTGGAACCTACATGGTTCTCCGGGAGGACTGTAACCCAGCTGGTTCTAATTAAGGACTGAAATCTAGCTGGTTCTCCTGAAGGACCCGCCACAAATGCAAGAATTTCCACGCAAGCCAGGATTTAGTTTGAAAGTTATTCATTATTGATACAAGGCCCTTTATACCAACACCTGGAAACTTGCTGGATCTACCCAACACCTGAACCTACCTAGTTGTCCTGGAGGACTGGATTGTAGCTGGTTCTACTGTAGGACTGGAACATAGATGGTTTTCCTGGTAGTAATGGAACCAAGATGGTTTTCCTGGAGGACTGTAACCCAGCTGGTTCTACTGGAGGACTGGAAGCTAGCTGGTTCTAATTAAGGACCCGGAACATAGCTGGTTATACTGGATGATGGGAACCTAGCTGGGTCTCTTGGTGACTGGAACCTAGCTGGATCTCTTGGATGACTGGAAACTAGCTGGAACTCTTGAATGACTGGAACCTAACTGGTTCTCCTTGAGTACTGGAACCTAATTGGTTCTACTGAAGGACTGGATCTCTTGGAAGACTGGAAACTAGCTGCTTCCCTTGGAGTACTGGAACCTAGCTGGGTCTCTTGGATGACTGAAACCTAGCTGGTACTCTTGAATGACTGTAACCAAGCTGGTACTCTTGAATGACTGGTATCTAGCTGGTTCTCCTGGAGGTCTGTAAACTAGCTGGTTCTCTTGGACAACTTGTAGCTAGCTGGTTCTCCTGGAAGACTGGAGCGCAGCTGGTTCTCTTGGATGACTGGAACCTAGCTGGGTCTCTTGGACGACTGGTAAGTAGCTGTTTCTCTTGGAGGACTGGAACCTAGCTGGTTCTTCTAGAGTAATGGAACCTAGATGGTTCTAGTGAGGTCCACGGCCCGGAGCTTCCTGTGCCGGTGCCATGGCCGGAGCCTTCCACTGCGCCGATGCCCAGACAGGGCACGGCGTTCAGCCCGGCTCCATGGCCGGATCCGCGGTCTGAGCGGGTTCTACGTCCCCATCTAGTTTCAGGTTTTGCGGTTGGCGTCCGCACCTTGGGGGGGTACTGTACTTATAGGTCAGGGCGTGACTAGGAGTGTTTCTAGGTATTATATTTCTATGTTGGTGTGTGTGTATGGTTCCCAACTGGATTCAGCTGATAATCGTTACCTCTAATTGGGGATCATACTTAGTGTGTTCTTTTTCCCACCTGCTAGGGGGGGATATTGTTTTGTATGAGTGCCTATGAGCGCTACGTATTTCACGATCGTTATATCTTTGTTGTTTTGGAAGTTTCACTATCATTAAAATGTGGAACTCTACTCACGCTGCACCTTGGTCCAATTATTCATACGACGGTCATAACAGGAGGTGACCCTATCAATTTGCTGGCCTTCTATAGTTAAAATCTGCAAGTGACTCCATCTGTTTACATTGAGGGAAGAGAAAACAATACATTTTGTTTTCCTTGCATTAAGCACAAGTTTCAATTAGAAAAGATGAAGAAGATCTGCATGGTGTCAGTGGTCAATCATGGATGGACTAATATTTTTCTCTAGGGTGATATAACTCCCCATGTTGTGAGTAACAGTCTCATTGAGTGTTTATGCTACAAATGGTGCCCATAATTTATCTTTTGAGTTTACAGATGACATCATTATTGTACTAGATTAAGCAGGATTATAGTCCAAACATATCATTCTGTATTATGGTTATAATATAAATATATTATAATATAGTGGGGATAAACATATATATGTTATCTTAAGTTTTTACTCAAACAACAGCAAAAGTGGGTCAATATTGGCCACAACGGGGCCATGCGTGACGGGTACAACCCAAAGTGTTGGGGCCATGCGTGACGGGTACAACCCAAAGTGTTGGGGCCATGCGTGACGAGTACAACCCAAAGTGTCGGGGCCATGCGTGACGGGTACAACCCAAAGTGTTGGGGCCATGCGTGACGGGTACAACCCAAAGTGTCGGGGCCATGCGTGATGGGTACAACCCAAAGTGTCGGGGCCATGCGTGACGGGTACAACCCAAAGTGTTGGGGCCATGCGTGACGGGTACAACCCAAAGTGTCGGGGCCATGCGTGACGGGTACAACCCAAAGTGTCGGGGCCATGCGTGACGGGTACAACCCAAAGTGTTGGGGCCATGCGTGACGGGTACAACCCAAAGTGTTGGGGCCATGCGTGACGGGTACAACCCAAAGTGTTGGGGCCATGCGTGACGGGTACAACCCAAAGTGTCGGGGCCATGCGTGACGGGTACAACCCAAAGTGTCGGGGCCATGCGTGACGGGTACAACCCAAAGTGTTGGGGCCATGCGTGACGGGTACAACCCAAAGTGTCGGGGCCATGCGTGACGGGTACAACCCAAAGTGTTGGGGCCATGCGTGACGGGTACAACCCAAAGTGTTGGGGCCATGCGTGACGGGTACAACCCAAAGTGTTGGGGCCATGCGTGACGGGTACAACCCAAAGTGTTGGGGCCATGCGTGACGGGTACAACCCAAAGTGTCGGGGCCATGCGTGACGGGTACAACCCAAAGTGTTGGGGCCATGCGTGATGGGTACAACCCAAAGTGTTGGGGCCATGCGTGACGGGTACAACCCAAAGTGTTGGGGCCATGCGTGACGGGTACAACCCAAAGTGTTGGGGCCATGCGTGACGGGTACAACCCAAAGTGTTGGGGCCATGCGTGACGGGTACAACCCAAAGTGTTGGGGCCATGCGTGACGGGTACAACCCAAAGTGTTGGGGCCATGCGTGACGGGTACAACCCAAAGTGTCGGGGCCATGCGTGACGGGTACAACCCAAAGTGTTGGGGCCATGCGTGACGGGTACAACCCAAAGTGTTGGGGCCATGCGTGACGGGTACAACCCAAAGTGTTGGGGCCATGCGTGACGGGTACAACCCAAAGTGTTGGGGCCATGCGTGACGGGTACAACCCAAAGTGTTGGGGCCATGCGTGACGGGTACAACCCAAAGTGTTGGGGCCATGCGTGACGGGTACAACCCAAAGTGTCGGGGCCATGCGTGACGGGTACAACCCAAAGTGTTGGGGCCATGCGTGACGGGTACAACCCAAAGTGTCGGGGCCATGCGTGACGGGTACAACCCAAAGTGTTGGTCATCTTATTTTATTTTATCATTATTATGACCTACCTCCTTTTTGTGTTTGACCTCAGTTTACATTCCTGTCTTTTCGAATTAGATGGTTAATATATCAGTCTACACGAGAAAGGTAATCTCTTCTCTTTGCGAGAATAATAATCAGCCTGTCTTTATGTTCAATGTTTTTGGTTGATCTATGCCATCTCTATGATATATATGGCACACTGTTAATTCACACATCAACTACTTTCTGATCTCACACTCTCTCATAGATAAAGTGGGTGCAACGTGGGCACAATAGCTATGACAGGTTTCACACCCATTGATCTGAATGTAGGAGAAGAAAGAGAAACATGTAAACGTTGGTGAATGAACACCAGCTTCTTACAAGACAAGGCTTTTGTGAATTCCTTAAAACATTATGATATTCTTGAGGAAAACAATAGCGCAAACCGGGTACATGTCTGGGAAGCTTTAAAGCTTCCATACGCGGAGTGACGATCAGCTACTATTAACAAATTAGATAAACAGAAAATTGATAAACTTGAACATTGGTCCAACAACATTTCTCTGGAAAATCTGACAAAAACCAAATATGAGCTGAATACTTTATTCAGTAAAAAAGCTGAATATTCCCTGTACAGGCTGAAGCAGAGATGGTACGAATCAGATGAAAAGGTAGGAAAACTTCCAGTCAATTGAAATCTAGAGAAACAAATCGGCAAGTAAGTGGAATCAGAAATAAGACAGGCAAGCTGATTACCAACCATAAAGAATAGAACAATATACTTTGAGACATCTATCAGGAACTTTATCCTTCAGATGGTCCTTTAGATATGCAGAAAGCAGAGGAATTCTTTCAGAATCTGAACCTTCCTAAACTAACAGAGGAATTCTTTCAGAATCTGAACCTTCCTAAACTAACAGAGGAATTATTTCAGAATCTGAACCTTCCTAAACTAACAGAGGAATTCTTTCAGAATCTGAACCTTCCTAAACTAACAGAGGAATTCTTTCAGAATCTGAACCTTCCTAAACTAACAGAGGAATTCTTTCAGAATCTGAACCTTCCTAAACTAACAGAGGAATTCTTTCAGAATCTGAACCTTCCTAAACCAACCGAGGAAGACAGGAATTGGCTTGACCGCCCTATTACTTTGGAGGAATTGACAGAAACTATAAGACAAGCACCCAGTGTTAAAACTCCAGGGTTGGATGGGATACCCAGTGATTTCTATAAAAAATTGCAGAGCAGCTTAGCCCTGAGATATTGAAATCATTTAACACATCGATCGACACAGGTGAGCTCCCACCTATGAGTGATGCAGTAATCACCATAATCCTCAGAAAGGGAGTAATGTTTACAAAACTTCTGGCCATGTGGGTGAATCAAACCATTAAGAAAATCATTCTATCCAGATCAGGTGGGATTTGTGGAAGGCAGAACTTCATCTGATAATCTTAGACTCCTGCATGTCATCTGGAAGGCTACAGGGTTGGATACGTCATTGGCAGCCTTCTCCCTAGACGCAGAGAAAGCCTTTGATAGGGTGGGCTGGGACTATCTGCATTATATTTTAAATACATTTGGATTTGGACAGGGCTTTCAGAATATTATTAAACTTATGTACAACGACCCCAAATCCGTAGTAGTGACTAATGGACCACGATCATCTCCATTTTCAGTAGTACGAGGCACGAACCAAGGTCTTTTGCCCCTCCTATTTATTATAGCATTAGCACCATTAGCCGAAGCCATTAGGCTACATCAGTCAATCAAAGGAGTTAATTCCCCGAGGTAGGGAGATTGAAATACTGCTTTATGCAGATAACATATACTCATATCAGACTCCCTTTCCTTTCCTTACCACCTTTACTGGACCTTGGAAATACATTCTCAGAGATAAAATATAAAAATAAATCACCTTTTTTTAACCAGGTAGGCCAGTTGAGAACAAGTTCTTATTTACAACTGCGACCCGGCAAAGATAAAGCAAAGCAGTGCGACAGAAACAACAACACAGAGTTACACATGGAGTAAACAAGCGTACAATAGAAAAACAGTTTTTATACAGTGTGTGCAAATGGCATGAGGAGGTGAGGCAATAAATAGGCCATAGGAGCGAATAATTACAATTTAGCAGATTAACACTGGAGTGAAAGAAGAGCAGATGATGATGTGTAAGTAGTGATACAGGTGTCCAAAAGAGCAGCAAAGTAAATAAAAACAATATGGGGATGAGGTATGGGGATGAGGTATGGGGATGAGGTAGGTAGATTGGGTGGGCTATTTACAGATGGACTATGTACAGCTGCAGTGATCGGTATCAGATATCGGGCTGTAAAGTTAACTGGACCAAATCTGAAGTAGTGCCCCTGTCAAAACATTGTCTGAGAAATGACCTCAGCTGGCGGTTTTCAATGGGTCCCTAAAAACTCGAGGTATTTGGGGATCACTTTAAATCCTGGTCTAGAGAACATGATTTCTGAAAACCTTGACCCACTATTGAACTAAATTCAACTCCAGTTTAAGAGCTGGGATAAACTACAAATCTCATTATAGGATACAGGTTATAAAGATGGTCCTAAACTGAATTACGTCATCAGCATATTACCACTTTTAATTCCATAGACAAAATTATTACTGAGTTTGTTTAGGCCGGTAAAAGGGGAAGGAGGAAACTAGCGCGATTACAGGCAAGGACTAAGAAGGGAGGATTAAAGCTCCCGAACATGCAATTATGTCAGGAAGCCTTTGTAGCTGCCCAAATAGGCTCTCTACTGAGAACTCTAATAGACCAATTTGGGTGGAGGAACTTAATGCCCCATTTGGAGCGTCAGATTATTTGAGTCAACAAAAGGTGGGACATCCAATAATGTCCCATACTAAAAATATATGGAGCCAGATTCATAAGAGAGAGAGAGATCTTCACCTTTCTTGGCAACCTCTGCTTCGTTATGGAACCACCATATATTGAAAAGAGGGGGACACATGGTTTTCTCGAAAGATTGGTATAGAAATGGAATTAATAAAATTGGTTGTCTGTATCAAGAAAACACTTTAACCTCATTTGAAGAACTAAGGTCCAAGTATAATTTACAGAATTCTCCAGTTTAGAGATTGTATGTTAAGGTAGGACAAAACAACAACCAATTGTCAGTACATTCTGATATATATATAAGGGTTAGGGTTATATATAAGTGTCACGATAGAAATCCTATGTGAATTACCACATACCGTAGGGCTTATACAGTTGGAAGCTTACATACAGTCGTGGCCAAAAGTTTTGAGAATGACACAAATATTCATTTTCACAATGTTTGCTGCTTCAGTGTCTTTACATATTTTTGTCCGATGTTACTATGGAATACTGAAGTATAATTACACACATTTCATAAGTGTCAAAGGCTTTTATTGACAATTACATGAAGTTTATGCAGAGTCAATATTTGCAGTGTTGACCCTTCTTTTTCAAGACCTCTGCAATCCGCCCTGGCATGCTGTCAATTAACTTCTGGGCCACATCCTGACTGGTGGCATGCTGTCAATTAACTTCTGGGCCACATCCTGACTGATGGCATGCTGTTAATTAACTTCTGGGCCACATCCTGACTGGTGGCATGCTGTTAATTAACTTCTGGGCCACATCCTGACTGGTGGCATGCTGTTAATTAACTTCTGGGCCACATCCTGACTGGTGGCATGCTGTTAATTAACTTCTGGGCCACATCCTGACTGATGGCATGATGTTAATTAACTTCTGGGCCACATCCTGACTGATGGCATGATGTTAATTAACTTCTGGGCCACATCCTGACTGATGGCAGCCCATTCTTGCATAATCAATGCTTGGAGTTTGTCAGAATTAGTGGGTTTTTGTTTGTCCACCTGCCTTTTGAGGATTGACCAGAAGTTCTCAATGGGATTAAGGTCTGGGGAGTTTCCTGAACATGGACCCGAGCCTGGCAAGGTGGCAAGGTGGCAAGGTGCTCCGTCATGATGGAAAAGATGGCATAGCAATCAGACGTATTTTGTCTTAGTCTTGTTTGTCCCGTGTACATATCTTGTTATATATTTTATTATCTTTATATATATTTTTTCTTTGCATATATTTTTTAAATATTTTTCTTAATCCCAACTTCAACATACTCTCCTGCAACCCGCCTCACCCAATGTGGTATGGATCTGCTTTTTCTTTACCTCAGAACCGGAACCCCCAGCTAACAAACTACTAGCTAGTAGTCAGCTAGCCACTGCTAGCGGTCATCAGCTAACCTTTAGCCAGGACAACTCCTGCCAGTCTGTACAGCGTGTTTCAACCCAGATCTTATCCGACTCCTTTTTCTCCATATCTCCGGATTCCTAACGAATGATCTGAACCTCTTCACCTGGATCACCACTAGTTAGTTGCTATCCGATTGGCTTCTACACGGACACCTGCTGATCCATCACGACTGGTCTGCCGACGTAACCGCATGAGGGGGCTACAACAGATTTCTTCCGTCGCAACGTCCCTCTAAGGTCCTTCTCCTAGCCTGCTATCCCTGGCCCGCTAGCTGTCTGAATCGCCGTGTCTCCAGCCTGTCCAGCGACTCATTGGACCCTATGATCACTTGGCTACGCATGCCTCTCCCTCATGTCAATATGCCTTGTCCATTGCTGTTTTGGTTAGTGATTATTGTCTTATTTCACTGTAGAGCCTCCAGCCCTGCTCAATATGCCTTAGCTCACCACACATGTGGTGACCTCACCTGGTATGATTGTCTCTAGAGACAATGCCTCTCTCATCGTCACTCAATGCCTAGGTTTACCTCCACTGTATTTACATCCTACCATACCTTTGTCTGTACATTATGCATTGAATCTATTCTACAGTGCCCAGAAACCTGCCCCTTTTACTCTGCCCCGAACGTACTACAAGACCAGTTCTTATAGCCCTTATCCTACTCCTCCTCTTCTCCTCTGGTGATTTAATCCAGGCCCTGTAGTGCCTAGCTCCACTCCCATTCCCCAGGCCCTCTCATTTGTTGACTTCTGTAATCGTAACAGCCTTGGTTTCATGCATGTTATTAGAAGCCTCCTCCCTAAGTTTGTTTTATTCACTGCTTTAGCACACTCTGCCAACCCGGATGTCCTAGCCGTGTCTGAATCCTAGCTTAGGAAGGCCACCAAAAATCCAGAAATGTCCATCCCTAACTATAACATTTTCCGACAAGATAGAACTACCAAAGGGGGCGGAGTTGCAATCTACTCCAGAGTGTTCTGTCTTATTATCCAGGTCTGTGCCCAAACCATTTGAACCAGAAATCCACCTTTCCAGAAACAAGTCTCTCACCGTTGCTGCTTGCTATAGACCCCCCTCTGCCCCCAGCTGTGCCTTGGACACAGGCACCCTCATAGATATCATCCTAACCAACCTGCACTCCAAATACACCTGCACTCGAATCACAGCGATCACTGCCTCATTGCTTGTGACTTTTCAGGGAAGTTAGGAAAGCAAAGGCTAGCTTTTTCAAACAGAAATTTGCATCCTGCAGCACAAACTACAAAAAGTTCTGGGACACAGTAAAATCTATGGAGAATAAGAGCACCACCCTACTAGCTGCACTGAGGCTAGAAAACACTGTCACCACCGATAAATCCACTATAATTGAGAATTTCAATAAGCATTGTTCTACGGCTGGCCATGCTTTCCACCTGGCTAACACTACCCTGGTCAACTACCCCTACCCTGGTCAACTACCCCTACCCTGGTCAACTACCCCTACCCTGGTCAACTACCCCTACCCTGGTCAACTACCCCTACCCTGGTCAACTACCCCTACCCTGGTCAACCACCCCTACCCTGGTCAACCACCCCTACCCTGGTCAACTACCCCTACCCTGGTCAACTACCCCTACCCTGGTCAACTACCCCTACCCTGGTCAACTACCCCTACCCTGGTCAACTACCCCTACCCCGGTCAACTACCCCTACCCTGGTCAACTACCCCTACCCTGGTCAACTACCCCTACCCCGGTCAACTACCCCTACCCTGGTCAACTACCCATACCCTGGTCAACTACCCCTACCCTGGTCAACTACCCCTACCCTGGTCAACTACCCCTACCCCGGTCAACTACCCCTACCCTGGTCAACTACCCCTACCCTGGTCAACTACCCCTACCCTGGTCAACTACCCCTACCCTGGTCAACTACCCCTACCCTGGTCAACTACCCCTACCCTGGTCAACTACCCCTACCCTGGTCAACTACCTCTACCCCGGTCAACTACCCCTACCCTGGTCAACACCATTTCTCCTTCACCCAAATCCAGATAGCTAATGTTCTGAAAGAGCTGCAAAATCTGGACCCCTACAAATCAGCAGGGCTTGACAATCTGAACCCTCTCTTTCGAAATTGTTGTAACCCCTTTTACTAGCTTGTTCCATCTCTCGTATCGTCTGAGATCCCCAAAGATTGGAAAGCTGCTGCGGTCATCCTCTTCAAAGGGGGAAACACTCTAGACCCAAACTGCTACATACCTATATCTATCCTATCCTGCCTTTCTAAGGTCTTCGAACGCAAAGTTAACAAACCCACCGTACCTTCTCCGCTATGCAATCTGGTTTCTGAGCTGGTATTGGGTGCACCTCAGCCACGCTCAAGGTCCTAAACGATATCATAACCGCCATCAATCAGAGACAATACTGTGCAGCTGTATTCATCGACCTGGCCAAGGCTTTCGACTCTGTCAATCACCACATTCTTATCGGCAGACTCAACAACCTTAGTTTCTCAAATGACTGCCTTACCTGGTTCACCAACTACTTCTCAGACAGAGTTCGGTGTGTCAAATCGGAGGGCCTGTTGTCCGGACTTCTGACAGTCTCTATGGGGGTGACACAGGGTTCAATTCTCAGGCCGACTCTTCTCTGTATACATCAATGATGTCGCTCTTGCTGCAGGTGATTCTCTGATCCACCTCTATGCAGACGACACCATTCTGTATACTTCTGGCCTTTCTGGCCTTTCTTTGGACACTGTGTTAACAAACCTCCAGAAGAGCTTCAATGCCATTCAACTCTCCTTCCATGGCCTCCAACTGCTCTTAAATGCAAGTAAATGAATGCTCTTCAACCGATCGCTGCCCGCACCTTCTCGCCCGTCCAGCATCACTACTCTGGACGGTTCTGACTTAGAATATGTGGATAAGTACAAATACCTAGGTGTCTGGTTAGACTGTAAACTCTCCTTCCAGACTCACATTAAGCATCTCCAATCCAAAATCAAATATATAATCAGCTTCCTATTTTGGAACAAAGCATCCTTCACTCATGCTGCCAAACATACCCTCGTAAAACTGACTATCCTGCCGATCCTTGACTTCGGCGATGTCATTTACAAAATAGTCTCAGCAAATTGGATGCAGTCTATCACAGTGCCATCTGTTTTGTCATCAAAGCCCCATATACTACCCACCACTGCGACCTGTATACTCTCATTGGCTGGACCCCACTTCATACTTGTCGTCAAACCCACTGGCTCCAGGTCATCTATAAGTCTTAGCTAGGTAAAGCCTCGCCTTATCTCAGCTCACTGGTCACCAGAGCAGCACCCACCCGTAGCATGTGCTCCAGCAGGTATATTTCACTGGTCACCACCAAAACCAATTCCTCCTTTGGCCGCCTTTCCTTCAAGTTCTCTGCTGCCAATGACTGGAACGAATTGCAAAAATCACTGAAGCTGGAGACCCATCTCCCTCACTAACTTTAAGCACCAGCTGTCAGAGCAGCTCACATATCACTGCACCTGTACATAACCCATCTGTAAATAGCACATCCAACTACATCATCCCCATACTGTTATTTATTATGTATTGATTTTTTGCTCCTTTGCACCCCAGTATCTCTACTTGCATATTTATCTTTTGCACATCTCTCACTCCAGTAATTGCTAAATTGTTATTTTGCCACTATGGCCTATTTATTGCCTCCCTCCCTTATCTTACCTAACTTGCACACACTGTATACTTTTTCTCTTTTGTGTTATTAACTCTATGTTTTTATTTCATTTATGATTTATTTCCCCTTTATTTAACCAAGTAGGCTAGTTGAGAACAAGTTCTCATTTACAACTGCGACCTGGTAAAGATATAGCAAAGCAGTTTGACACATACAACAACACATGGAATAAACAAACATACAGTAGAAAAAAAAGTATATATACAGTGTGTGCAAATGAATATTTAAATACAGTCTGGGGATGAGGTAGTTGGATGGTTTTTCCTTTTGTTGTAATAGTTGTTATGGGGAGGGGGGGTTTGTGGGTGAACAATAAAAAGTTTGTTTCTTTCTTCTTCTTTTTTTTTAACCTCTTTTTCTCCCCAATTTCGTGGTATCCAATTGGTAGTTGCAGTCTTGTCTCATCGCTGCAACTCCCATATGGACTCAGGAGAGGCGAAGGTCGAGAGCAATGCGTCCTCCGAAACACGACCCAACCAAGCCGCACTGCTTCTTGACACAATGCCTGCTTAACCCGTAAGCCAGCCGCACCAATGTTTCAGAGGAAACACCGTACACCTGGCGACCATGTCAGCGTGCATGCGCCCGGGCCCGCCACAGGGGTCACTAGAGCACGATGGGTGCTTCCTGGGTGCACTGTATATTCATGTCTGTCAAGTTTATGTTTAATGCTAAATATAATTCCATTGAATTGTTGTTATATCGTGAAAGGAAACTATAAAAACTATAATTACAACAAAGAAAAAGCCAACTGTAAGTCCTGAAAAGCCTTCTCTATATTGCTCTACAATAAATAAATGTGTCATCAGCATAGAGATGGAGATTTCTTACCCATTATCATTTATAACCTGTGTAAAAAGGATGTAACCTAAAATGTATCCATTTGTACGCCTTCTAAACACAGATTCATACCCTCCTGTGATACACACTGTGTTCTGTCAGAAAGGTCATTTTGAAACGAATCCAATGCACCAACACTTAAACCAACCTTTTTTAGTCAAAACAACAGCAGGGCATGGTCAACAGTGTTGAAAAACTTCAAGTCGATAAAAAGTGAAACACTGATGTTTTCTTGTTCTGAGCATGTAGAATATCACCTACAACGTTACAGCAGTAATTGTACTATGCTTGGCTCTAAAACCTGACTGGAATTGAGATAAAACTGAGTTATTATAAAGAAAGTCTTTGAACTGTGCGTTCACCAGGTTTTCCAAAACATTTACCAGTGCAGAGTTTAGAAATGGGCCGATAGTTATCCAACTGGGACGGATCTCCACCCTTATGTAAAGGTGTGAAATACGCTGCTTTCCAGACTTTTGGAACAGTATTTACTCGCCAATTAAAAATGTGAGAGGGGCAGCAATGATCTCTACGCCAATTTTTTTTGTTTAAATAAGGGTTTAATTCATCCGGGTCTTCCGCTTTATTAATATCAATAGATTTGAGTGCCTTTACAACTTCTGAAAGCTCAATCTCGGTCAAATGATGAACCATAGGCTAGCATGTGGCAGTTTCATTCACATTCGAAATGTTAGGAAGGAGTTCATTATCAAATAAATGCAAATCTTTAGCAAAATGCTCATTAAACATGTCAAGCAGTTTATTCTTGTCAGTCACATCCATTTAATTTGAGGTCACATTCAACAGAAGACCAGAGGAGTTTGTGTTAGCATTCATAGGTTTAATGGTTTTCCATAATTTCGTTGGGTTATTGTGGTTAGCCTCTGTAACAGAAGCTAGATTTGCATTTCCGTATTAACAAGATGCACTTATTTCTCGGTGCCCTGATTAACTGCCGAATATCAGCCTGAGAATGACCCTTTCTGGCTTTGGCCCATTGTGTATTTCGTTTATGGATCAAATCAGATAATTCCCCTGTAAACCAGGGATTGTCTCTACCTCTTACACGGTACTTTTTGAAAGGGGCGTATAGATAGTAGAAAACAGAATGAAAAATATGAGAATGCCTCTTCGATATCTGGAATAAGGGCACTCCTTTCCCAGTTGCAAAAAGTTCATGCAGGATTGCCTGCTCACAGAACTGCCTAAAATTCAGTTTGACTATTGTTGGATTTGACATTTTGAACATTGAGATATTAAAGACATGATAGATCAGACCCATAGTATATTAAGGAGTGAAAGAGACTGGGTCTCTGTAGAAAGACAGATAGCTGTGGAATGTGTTGGGTGGACAAGAGGAGAGAAACGTGCTGATACAGATGAGACATCTGTGGATTAGGTGAAGGAGGGGTTGAGGTCAGAGGTCAGGAGGAGAGGACAGAGATGTGTTGATATAGGGGAGACAGATGGACATCTGTGGATTAGGTGAAGGAGGGGTTGAGGTCAGAGGTCAGGAGGAGAGGACAGAGATGTGTTGATATAGGGGAGACAGATGGACATCTGGGTATTAGGTGAAGGAGGGGTTGAGGTCAGAGGTCAGGAGGAGAGGACAGAGATGTGTTGATATAGGGGAGACAGATGGACATCTGTGGATTAGGTGAAGGAGGGGTTGAGGTCAGAGGTCAGGAGGAGAGGACAGAGATGTGTTGATACAGGGGGACAGATGGACATCTGTGGATTAGGTGAAGGAGGGGTTGAGGTCAGGACAGAGATGTGTTGATACAGGGGAGACAGATGGACATCTGTGGATTAGGTGAAGGAGGGGTTGAGGTCAGGACAGAGATGTGTTGATATAGGGGAGACAGATGGACATCTGGGTATTAGGTGAAGGAGGGGTTGAGGTCAGGAGGTGAGGACAGAGATGTGTTGATACAGGGGAGACAGATGGACATCTGTGGATTAGGTGAAGGAGGGGTTGAGGTCAGGAGGTGAGGACAGAGATGTGTTGATACAGGGGAGACAGATGGACATCTGGGTATTAGGTGAAGGAGGGGTTGAGGTCAGGAGGTGAGGACAGAGATGTGTTGATACAGGGGAGACAGATGGACATCTGGGTATTAGGTGAAGGAGGGGTTGAGGTCAGGAGGTGAGGACAGAGATGTGTTGATACAGGGGAGACAGATGGACATCTGGGTATTAGGTGAAGGAGGGGTTGAGGTCAGGAGGTGAGGACAGAGTTGTGTTGATATAGGGAGACAGATGGACATCTGGGTATTAGGTGAAGGAGGGTTGAGGTCAGGAGGTGAGGACAGAGATGTGTTGATACAGGGGGAGACATCTGGGTATTAGGTGAAGGAGGAGTTGAGGTCAGGAGGAGAGGAGAGAGATGTGTTGATACAGGGGAGACAGATGGACATCTGTGGATTAGGTGAAGGAGGGGTTGAGGTCAGAGGTCAGGAGGAGAGGACAGAGATGTGTTGATATAGGGGAGACAGATGGACATCTGGGTATTAGGTGAAGGAGGGGTTGAGGTCAGGAGGTGAGGACAGAGATGTGTTGATACAGGGGAGACAGATGGACATCTGGGTATTAGGTGAAGGAGGGGGTTGAGGTCAGGAGGTGAGGACAGAGATGTGTTGATACAGGGGAGACAGATGGACATCTGGGTATTAGGTGAAGGAGGGGTTGAGGTCAGGAGGTGAGGACAGAGATGTGTTGATATAGGGGAGACAGATGGACATCTGGGTATTAGGTGAAGGAGGGGTTGAGGTCAGAGGTCAGGAGGAGAGGAGAGCGATGTGTTGATATAGGGGAGACAGATGGACCTCTGTGGAGTAGGTGAAGGAGGGGTTGAGGTCAGAGGTCAGGAGGAGAGGAGAGCGATGTGTTGATATAGGGGAGACAGATGGACATCTGTGGATTAGGTGAAGGAGGGGTTGAGGTCAGAGGTCAGGAGGAGAGGACAGAGATGTGTTGATATAGGGGAGACAGATGGACATCTGTGGATTAGGTGAAGGAGGGGTTGAGGTCAGGACAGAGATGTGTTGATATAGGGGAGACAGATGGACATCTGGGTATTAGGTGAAGGAGGGGTTGAGGTCAGGAGGTGAGGACAGAGATGTGTTGATACAGGGGAGACAGATGGACATCTGTGGATTAGGTGAAGGAGGGGTTGAGGTCAGGACAGAGATGTGTTGATATAGGGGAGACAGATGTACATCTGGGTATTAGGTGAAGGAGGGGTTGAGGTCAGGACAGAGATGTGTTGATATAGGGGAGACAGATGGACATCTGTGGATTAGGTGAAGGAGGGGTTGAGGTCAGGACAGAGATGTGTTGATACAGGGGAGACAGATGGACATCTGGGTATTAGGTGAAGGAGGGGTTGAGGTCAGGACAGAGATGTGTTGATAAGGGGGAGACAGATGGACATCTGGGTATTAGGTGAAGGAGGGGTTGAGGTCAGGAGGTGAGGACAGAGATGTGTTGATACAGGGGAGACAGATGGACATCTGGGTATTAGGTGAAGGAGGGGTTGAGGTCAGGAGGTGAGGACAGAGATGTGTTGATACAGGGGAGACAGATGGACATCTGGGTATTAGGTGAAGGAGGGGTTGAGGTCAGGAGGTGAGGACAGAGATGTGTTGATACAGGGGAGACAGATGGACATCTGGGTATTAGGTGAAGGAGGGGTTGAGGTCAGGAGGTGAGGACAGAGTTGTGTTGATATAGGGGAGACAGATGGACATCTGGGTATTAGGTGAAGGAGGGGTTGAGGTCAGGAGGTGAGGACAGAGATGTGTTGATACAGGGGAGACATCTGGGTATTAGGTGAAGGAGGAGTTGAGGTCAGGAGGAGAGGAGAGAGATGTGTTGATACAGGGGAGACAGATGGACATCTGTGGATTAGGTGAAGGAGGGGTTGAGGTCAGAGGTCAGGAGGAGAGGACAGAGATGTGTTGATATAGGGGAGACAGATGGACATCTGGGTATTAGGTGAAGGAGGGGTTGAGGTCAGGAGGTGAGGACAGAGATGTGTTGATACAGGGGAGACAGATGGACATCTGGGTATTAGGTGAAGTTGAAGGAGGGTGTTGAGGTCAGGAGGTGAGGAGGACAGAGATGTGTTGATACAGGGAGACAGATGGACATCTGGGTATTAGGTGAAGGAGGGTTGAGGTCAGGAGGTGAGGACAGAGATGTGTTGATAGGTCAGGGAGACAGATGGACATCTGGGTATTAGGTGAAGGAGGGGTTGAGGTCAGAGGTCAGGAGGAGAGGAGAGCGATGTGTTGATATAGGGGAGACAGATGGACATCTGTGGATTAGGTGAAGGAGGGTTGAGGTCAGAGGTCAGGAGGAGAGGAGAGCGATGTGTTGATATAGGGGAGACAGATGGACATCTGTGGATTAGGTGAAGGAGGGGTTGAGGTCAGAGGTCAGGAGGAGAGGACAGAGATGTGTTGATATAGGGGAGACAGATGGACATCTGTGGATTAGGTGAAGGAGGGGTTGAGGTCAGGACAGAGATGTGTTGATATAGGGGAGACAGATGGACATCTGGGTATTAGGTGAAGGAGGGGTTGAGGTCAGGAGGTGAGGACAGAGATGTGTTGATACAGGGGAGACAGATGGACATCTGTGGATTAGGTGAAGGAGGGGTTGAGGTCAGGACAGAGATGTGTTGATATAGGGGAGACAGATGGACATCTGGGTATTAGGTGAAGGAGGGGTTGAGGTCAGGACAGAGATGTGTTGATATAGGGGAGACAGATGGACATCTGTGGATTAGGTGAAGGAGGGGTTGAGGTCAGGACAGAGATGTGTTGATACAGGGGAGACAGATGGACATCTGGGTATTAGGTGAAGGAGGGGTTGAGGTCAGGACAGAGATGTGTTGATACGGGGGAGACAGATGGACATCTGGGTATTAGGTGAAGGAGGGGTTGAGGTCAGGAGGTGAGGACAGAGATGTGTTGATACAGGGGAGACAGATGGACATCTGTGGATTAGGTGAAGGAGGGGTTGAGGTCAGGACAGAGATGTGTTGATATAGGGGAGACAGATGGACATCTGGGTATTAGGTGAAGGAGGGGTTGAGGTCAGGAGGAGAGGAGAGAGATGTGTTGATACAGGGGAGACAGATGGACATCTGGGTATTAGGTGAAGGAGGGGTTGAGGTCAGAGGTCAGGAGGAGAGGAGAGAGATGTGTTGATACAGGGGAGACAGATGGACATCTGGGTATTAGGTGAAGGAGGGGTTGAGGTCAGAGGTCAGGAGGAGAGTGTTGATACAGGGGAGTGATGTGTTGATACAGGGGAGACAGATGGACATCTGGGTATTAGGTGAAGGAGGGGTTGAGGTCAGGAGGTGAGGAGAGAGATGTGTTGATACAGGGAGACAGATGGACATCTGGGTATTAGGTGAAGGAGGGTTGAGGTCAGAGGTCAGGAGGAGAGGAGAGAGATGTGTTGATAGAGGGGAGACAGATGGACATCTGGGTATTAGGTGAAGGAGGGTTGAGGTCAGATGGACATCTGGAGGAGGGGTTGAGAGATGTGTTGATATAGGGAGACAGATGGACATCTGTGGATTAGGTGAAGGAGGGGTTGAGGTCAGGAGGTCAGGAGAGGACATCTGTGGATGTGTTGATATAGGGAGACAGATGGACATCTGGGTATTAGGTGAAGGAGGGTTGAGGTCAGGAGGTGAGGACAGAGATGTGTTGATATAGGGGAGACAGATGGACATCTGGGTATTAGGTGAAGGAGGATGGACATTGAGGTCAGGAGGTGAGGACAGAGATGTGTTGATACAGGGGAGACAGATGGACATCTGGGTATTAGGTGAAGGAGGGGTTGAGGTCAGGAGGTGAGGACAGAGATGTGTTGATACAGGGAGACAGATGGACATCTGGGTATTAGGTGAAGGAGGGGGTTGTGTTGAGGTCTGGGTATTAGGTGAGGAGGAGGATGTGTTGATACAGGGAGACAGATGGACATCTGGGTATTAGGTGAAGGAGGGGTTGAGGTCAGGAGGAGAGGACAGAGATGTGTTGATACAGGGGAGACAGATGGACATCTGGGTATTAGGTGAAGGAGGGGAGGTGAGGTCAGGAGGTGAGGACAGAGATGTGTTGATACAGGGAGACAGATGGACATCTGGGTATTAGGTAGGAGGGTTGAGGTCAGGAGGTGAGGACAGAGTGTGTTGATATAGGGAGACAGATGGACATCTGGGTATTAGGTGAAGGAGGGTGAAGGAGGGTTGAGGTCAGGTGAAGGAGGTTGAGGTCAGGACAGAGATGTGTTGATACAGGGAGACAGATGGACATCTGGGTATTAGGTGAAGGAGGGTTGAGGTCAGGAGGTGAGGACAGGAGATGTGTTGATACAGGGGAGACAGATGGACATCTGGGTATTAGGTGAAGGAGGGTTGAGGTCAGGAGGATGTGAGGACAGATGGATGTGTTGATATAGGGGAGACAGATGGACATCTGGGTAGGTGAAGGAGGGTTGAGGTGAAGGAGGGTGTTGAGGTCACATCTGGGTAGGTGAAGGAGGGTTGAGGTCAGGAGGAGAGTGTGTTGATATAGGGAGACAGATGGACATCTGGGTATTAGGTGAAGGAGGGTTGAGGTCAGAAGGAGGGTGTTGAGGGGAGACAGATGGACATCAGGTGAAGGAGGGGTTGAGGTCAGGAGGTGAGGACAGATGTGTTGATACAGGGAGACAGATGGACATCTGGGGATTAGGTGAAGGAGGTGTTGATACAGGGAGACAGATGGACATCTGTGGATTAGGTGAAGGAGGGAGGTGAGGTCAGGAGGAGAGGAGAGAGATGTGTTGAGGAGACAGATGGACATCTGATTAGGTGAAGGAGGGTTGAGGTCAGAGACAGATGGACATCTGGGTATTAGGTGAAGGAGGGGTTGGTCAGGAGAGGACAGAGTGTCAGGTCAGGGAGGGGTATTAGGTGAAGGAGGGTTGAGGTCAGGAGATGTGTTGATATAGGGAGACAGATGGACATCTGGGTATTAGGTGAAGGAGGGTTGAGGTCAGGACAGAGAGGACAGAGATGTGTTGATATAGGGGAGACAGATGGACATCTGGGTATTAGGTGAAGGAGGGGTTGAGGTCAGGAGGTGAGGACAGAGATGTGTTGATACAGGGGAGACAGATGGACATCTGGGTATTAGGTGAAGGAGGGTTGAGGTCAGAGAGTCAGGAGGAGAGGACAGAGATGTGTTGATATAGGGGAGACAGATGGACATCTGTGGATTAGGTGAAGGAGGGGTGAGGTGAGGTCAGGACAGAGATGTGTTGATATAGGGAGACAGATGGACATCTGGGTATTAGGTGAAGGAGGGGTTGAGGTCAGGAGGTGAGGACAGATGTGTTGATACAGGGAGATGGACATCTGGGTATTAGGTGAAGGAGGGGTTGAGGTCAGGAGGAGGACAGAGATGTGTTGATACAGGGGAGACAGATGGACATCTGGGTATTAGGTGAAGGAGGGTTGAGGTCAGGAGGTGAGGACAGAGATGTGTTGATACAGGGAGACAGATGGACATCTGGGTATTAGGTGAAGGAGGGTTGAGGTCAGGAGGTGAGGACAGAGATGTGTTGATACAGGGGAGACAGATGGACATCTGTGGATTAGGTGAAGGAGGGGTTGAGGTCAGAGGTGTGTTGAGGACAGAGATGTGTTGATACAGGGATGTGTTGATATAGAGACAGATGGACATCTGGGTATTAGGTGAAGGGTTGAGGTCAGAGGTGAGGAGAGGACAGAGATGTGTTGATATAGAGACAGATGGACATCTGTTGAAGGAGGGTTGAGGTCAGGGGAGACAGACAGATGGACATCTGGGTATTAGGTGAAGGAGGGTTGAGGTCAGGAGGGACAGAGATGTGTTGAGGACAGATGGATGTGTTGATACAGGGGAGACAGATGGACATCTGTGGATTAGGTGAAGGAGGGGTTGAGGTCAGGACAGAGATGTGTTGATATAGGGGAGACAGATGGACATCTGGGTATTAGGTGAAGGAGGGGTTGAGGTCAGGAGGAGAGGAGAGAGATGTGTTGATACAGGGGAGACAGATGGACATCTGGGTATTAGGTGAAGGAGGGGTTGAGGTCAGAGGTCAGGAGGAGAGGAGAGAGATGTGTTGATACAGGGGAGACAGATGGACATCTGGGTATTAGGTGAAGGAGGGGTTGAGGTCAGAGGTCAGGAGGAGAGGAGAGTGATGTGTTGATACAGGGGAGACAGATGGACATCTGGGTATTAGGTGAAGGAGGGGTTGAGGTCAGGAGGTGAGGAGAGAGATGTGTTGATACAGGGGAGACAGATGGACATCTGGGTATTAGGTGAAGGAGGGGTTGAGGTCAGAGGTCAGGAGGAGAGGAGAGAGATGTGTTGATAGAGGGGAGACAGATGGACATCTGTGGACTAGGTGAAGGAGGGGTTGAGGTCAGGACAGAGATGTGTTGATAGAGGGGAGACAGATGGACATCTGTGGACTAGGTGAAGGAGGGGTTGAGGTCAGGACAGAGATGTGTTGATACAGGGGAGACAGATGGACATCTGTGGACTAGGTGAAGGAGGGGTTGAGGTCAGGAGGTGAGGACAGAGATGTGTTGATACAGGGGAGACAGATGGACATCTGTGGACTAGGTGAAGGAGGGGTTGAGGTCAGGAGGTGAGGACAGAGATGTGTTGATACAGGGGAGACAGATGGACATCTGTGGACTAGGTGAAGGAGGGGTTGAGGTCAGGAGGTGAGGACAGAGATGTGTTGATACAGGGGAGACAGATGGACATCTGTGGACTAGGTGAAGGAGGGGTTGAGGTCAGAGGTCAGGACAGATTCTCTTCAGGGAGTAATAAATGTTTATAAATAAGGGCTTACTCTCTTCCTGTAGAACCATAAAATGTAAGGATTGGAGAGAAGGAGGAGTGTCTTTTAAGTGGGATATATATATATCTGGATGGGATAAATGTTTAGTTGTCTGAATTACAGCTGTACAGAACCTTTGGAAAGAATTAAACTTGGTTAAAGCTTCTCCAGTGTCCTTGAGTTATTTACTCTGAAAAATAAGAAGGAACCGAGGGCACTTTGGGGATGTTGGTGTCTCTAATGCAAGCAACTGCACAATGATCACTTTAATCACTTAAAACACAAACCGCTGAGTATCTATGCGGATTTTTAGTTAGAATAACATCAATAAGTGTTGACTTTTGGATTGAGTCTTGTGACTGCATTTATATTTTGAGTCAAATTCATTGTATTGCACAGTCCTCATATGGCCTCGGAGTTTGGAGAAGTAAAACAATTACGACCATGCCAATTTTCCACGCGTCAGTTCAGCCAGAGAATCCAGGGATTCTACTGTTGCAGATGGAGGTCTATAACATCCTATCAAATCTAGTTTCACAGCTTTCAATAACTGCAGTTTCAATGCTAAAAACTCAACCTGTTTTGGTTTAGATAAAGACCTTAGTTCAGGAACCACATATCTGTCTTTAATATGGATGATGGATATACCTTCACCCTTACTTCGTCGGTCACATCGATAAACATTATAACCATCCAAGCCTATAGACTGATTTAGAACAGATTTCTTAGTACTGTCTGAGACCTGGTTTAAGACATCTGGGTCAGCAGTGTGAACCCAGACTTTTATCATGTCCATGTTCTGCATCTGACTCCTCACATTAATATGCATCATTCCCAACCCTGATCAAGTTTTAAAATCATTTGGAGTCAGAAGTTAATCCATAGCCAATGGGCCTGGGTTTGGGTGAATGTTTCCTGAACCATAGTCAATGAGCCTGGGTTTGGGTGAATGTTTCCTGAACCATAGTCAATGAGCCTGGGTTTGGGTGAATGTTTCCTGAACCATAGCCAATGGGCCTGGGTTTGGGTGAATGTTTCCTGATCCATAGTCAATGAGCCTGGGTTTGGGTGAATGTTTCCTGAACCATAGCCAATGAGCCTGGGTTTGGGTGAATGTTTCCTGAACCATAGTCAATGGGCCTGGGTTTGGGTGAATGTTTCCTGAACCATAGCCAATGAGCCTGGGCTTGGGTGAATGTTTCCTGATCCATAGCCAATGAGCCTGGGTTTGGGTGAATGTTTCCTGAACCATAGCCAATGAGCCTGGGTTTGGGTGAATGTTTCCTGATCCATAGTCAATGGAACTGGGTTTGGGTGAATGTTTCCTGAACCATAGCCAATGAGCCTGGGTTTGGGTGAATGTTTCCTGAACCATAGTCAATGGGCCTGGGTCTGGGTGAATGTTTCCTGAACCATAGCCAATGAGCCTGGGTTTGGGTGAATGTTTCCTGAACCATAGCCAATGAGCCTGGGTTTGGGTGAATGTTTCCTGAACCATAGCCAATGAGCCTGGGTTTGGGTGAATGTTTCCTGAACCATAGCCAATGGGCCTGGGTTTGGGTGAATGTTTCCTGATCCATAGCCAATGGGCCTGGGTTTGGGTGAATGTTTCCTGAACCATAGTCAATGGAACTGGGTTTGGGTGAATGTTTCCTGATCCATAGCCAATGAGCCTGGGTTTGGGTGAATGTTTCCTGAACCATAGCCAATGAGCCTGGGTTTGGGTGAATGTTTCCTGAACCATAGCCAATGGGCCTGGGTTTGGGTGAATGTTTCCTGATCCATAGCCAATGGGCCTGGGTTTGGGTGAATGTTTCCTGAACCATAGTCAATGGGCCTGGGTCTGGGTGAATGTTTCCTGAACCATAGCCAATGAGCCTGGGTTTGGGTGAATGTTTCCTGATCCATAGCCAATGAGCCTGGGTTTGGGTGAATGTTTCCTGATCCATAGCCAATGAGCCTGGGTTTGGGTGAATGTTTCCTGATCCATAGCCAATGAGCCTGGGTTTGGGTGAATGTTTCCTGAACCATAGCCAATGAGCCTGGGTTTGGGTGAATGTTTCCTGACACCAAAAACAGAAGAAGAATAAAACACATTGATTTGTTACTTCTTAAAATCACTCTGCACTTAGATGACATAAAAAAAAACTACCGTCATCTGATACAACAAACACAGTTTTTAGCCAGACCAAACCCTTTAGATGAGAAGGTTTTATAAGCACGTCTCAGTAGGAGTCAAATGGTAACACAATCAGATCCCTCTGACAGACTACAGCTGCTATACCATCAGATAAAGTAGGGTTTAGCAGTATCTCTGGGTCAGGGAGATGAGATTGTTTTTGATCATTTAGACTATGCAATGAGCCATAACCCATGTAGGCAGCACCCTAGATGCAGTTGCACCTCTAAAAACTAAAAACATTTCTCATAAGAAACTAGCTCCCTGGTACACAGAAAATACCTGAGCTCTGAAGCAAGCTTCCAGAAAATTGGAACGGAAATGGCGCCACACCAAACTGGAAGTCTTCCGACTAGCTTGGAAAGACAGTACCGTGCAGTACCGAATTGCCCTTACTGCTGCTCGATCATCCTATTTTTCTAACTTAATTGAGGAAAATAAGAACAATCCGAAATTCCTTTTTGATACTGTCGCAAAGCTAACTAAAATGCAGCATTCCCCAAGAGAGGATGACTTTCACTTTAGCAGTGATAAATTCATGAACTTCTTTGAGGAAAAGATTATGATTATTAGAAAGCAAATTACGGACACCTCTTTAAATCTGCGTATTCCTTCAAAGCTCAGTTGTCCTGAGTCTGCACAACTCTGCCAGGACCTAGGATCAAGAGAGACGCTCAAGTGTTTTTCGTACTATATCTCTTGACACAATGATGAAAATAATCATGGCCTCTAAACCTTCAAGCTGCATACTGGACCCTATTCCAACTAAAGTACTGAAAGAGCTGCTTCCTGTGCTTGGCCCTCCTATGTTGAACATAATAAACGGCTCTCTATCCACCGGATGTGTACCAAACTCACTAAAAGTGGCAGTAATAAAGCCTCTCTTGAAAAAGCCAAACCTTGACCCAGAAAATATAAAAAACTATCGGCCTATATCGAATCTTCCATTCCTCTCAAAATTTTTAGAAAAGGCTGTTGCGCAGCAACTCACTGCCTTCCTGAAGACAAACAATGTATACGAAATGCTTCAGTCTGGTTTTAGACCCCATCATAGCACTGAGACGGCACTTGTGAAGGTGGTAAATTACATTTTAATGGCATCGGACCGAGGCTCTGCATCTGTCCTCGTGCTCCTAGACCTTAGTGCTGCTTTTGATACCATCGATCACCACATTCTTTTGGAGAGTTTGGAAACCCAAATTGGTCTACACGGACAAGTTCTGGCCTGGTTTAGATCTTATCTGTCGGAAAGATATCAGTTTGTCTCTGTGAATGTTTTGTCCTCTGACGAATCAACTGTACATTTCGGTGTTCCTCAAGGTTCCGTTTTAGGACCACTATTGTTTTCACTATATATTTTACCTCTTGGGGATGTTATTTGAAAACCTAATGTTAACTTTCACTGCTATGCGGATGACACACAGCTGTACATTTCAATGAAACATGGTGAAGCCCCAAAATTGCCCTTGCTAGAAGCATGTGTTTCAGATATAAGGAAGTGGATGGCTGCAAACTTTCTACTTTTAAACTCGGACAAAACAGAGATGCTTGTTCTATGTCCCAAGAAACAAAGAGATCTTCTGTTGAATCTGACAATTAATCTTAATGGTTGTACAGTCGTCTCAAATAAAACTGTGAAGGACCTCGGCGTTACTCTGGACCCTGATCTCTCTTCTGAAGAACATATCAAGACCATTTCAAGGACAGCTTTTTTCCATCTACGTAACATTGCAAAAATCAGAAACTTTCTTTCCAAAAATGATGCAGAAAAATGTATCCATGCTTTTGTCACTTCTAGGTTAGACTACTGCAATGCTCTACTTTCCTGCTACCCGGATAAAGCACTAAATAAACTTCAGTTAGTGCTAAATACGGCTGCTAGAATCCTGACTAGAACCAAAAAATTGGATCATATTACTCCAGTGCTAGCCTCTCTACACTGGCTTCCTGTCAAAGCAAGGGCTGATTTCAAGGTTTTACTGCTAACCTACAAAGCATTACATGGCCTTGCTCCTACCCATCTCTCTGATTTGGTCCTGCCATACATACCTACACGTACGCTACGGTCACAAGACGTAGGCCTCCTAATTGTCCTTAGAATTTCTAAGCAAACAGCCGGAGGCAGGGCTTTCTCCTATAGAGCTCAATTTTTATGGAACGGTCTGCCTACCCTTGTCAGAGACGCAAACTCGGTCTCAACCTTTAAGTCTTTACTGAAGACTTATCTCTTCAGTGGGTCATATGATTGAGTGTAGTCTGGCCCGGGAGTGGGAAGGTGAACGGAAAGGCTCTGGAGCAACGAACCGCCCTTGCTGTATCTGCCTGGCCGGTTCCCCTCTTTCCACTGGGATTCTCTGCCTCTAACCCTATTACAGGGGCTGAGTCACTGGCTTACTGGGGCTCTCTCATACCGTCCCTGGAAGGGGTGTGTCACCTGAGTGGGTTGAGTCACTGATGTGGTCATCCTGTCTGGGTTGGCGCCCCCCCTTGGTTTGTGCCATGGCGGAGATCTTTGTGGGCTATACTCAGCCTTGTCTCAGGATGGTAAGTTGGTGGTTGAAGATATCCCTCTAGTGGTGTGGGGGCTGTGCTTTGGCAAAGTGGATGGGGTTATATCCTTCCTGTCCGGGGGTGTCCTCGGATGGGGCCACAGTGTCTCCTGACCCCTCCTGTCTCAGCCTCCAGTATTTATGCTGCAGTAGTTTATGTGTCGGGGGGCTAGGGTCAGTTTGTTATATCTGGAGTACTTCTCCTGTCCTATTCGGTGTCCTGTGTGAATCTAAGTGTGCGTTCTCAAATTCTCTCCTTCTCTCTTTCTTTCTCTCTCTCTGAGGACCTGAGCCCTAGGACCATGCCCCAGGACTACCCGACATGATGACTCCTTGCTGTCCCCAGTGTACCTGGCCGTGCTGCTGCTCCAGTTTCAACTGTTCTGCCTTATTATTATTTGACCATGCTGGTCATTTATGAACATTTGAACATCTTGGCCATGTTCTGTTATAATCTCCACCCGGCACAGCCAGAAGAGGACTGGCCACCTCACATAGCCTTGTTCCTCTCGAGGTTTCTTCCTAGGTTATTGCCTTTCTAGGGAGTTTTTCCTAGCCACCGTGCTTCTACACCTGCATTGCTTGCTGTTAGGGGGTTTTAGGCTGGGTTTCTGTACAGCACTTTGAGATATCAGCTGATGTACGAAGGGCTATATAAATACATTTGATTTGATGTCAGGTCAGTTGTCGTCTGAGACATGATTACTTTTGATAGGACGACATAAACTGTATCTTGGAAAGATTCACATGGAATTGTTGTACAGTATTACATGTTGAAATATGAAACTATTTGTGAAGAGATTAAATGTCATTTTAGTTAATAAAATAAGAATTGAATTCATAAGTAAAATATGCTCAATCAGTGGCCACGCCCACATGAATAGGCATTGGTTGGAAATTATGAGCCAACCCCTTTTCTATATTTCTATAAGAGCCCCGTGACCCAATTCACAGCGAACTAAGCCAACCTCAGCGTGAGCTCTGGTTGTGAATGGTTGAACGACCACAACCAAACTAAATTAACATTGTGTTCCCGACAACGTGAGGACTGGTGTAAAAGGGCTAATTTCAACGTGGAGGTGACGATCGCCACGCTGGAAGGATGAATTTTGACTATACCAGACAGAATAACCCTAACCCTATCTTCATCCTTTCCATCCAGCCATTCCATGTGAAACATTAATTGTCCATACAATAGTTGGGGACAATAGAATTTATCCCTTCATCGACACCTTCGGCCCTCTTAACTATAGCTAACATATGACGATAGCCAACTGAAAACGACTGTGAGAAGGAATTAGAGGTCTACAGCTGCACTGTGAAGATCAACATCAATTCAAAATCAGATGATGTCACATAGCTGACATTACTGAATAAAAATACAATACAATATTTCACTAACCCTAACCCTACATTACTGAATAAAAATACAATACAATATTTGTATTAATGTTTTCAAATAATTTGTTTGTAAATTGTCAACTGTACTTTTTTATATTGTATTTTATATTGGGTGGTTCCATTTTTGTTGTTGTTGGTGTGATAGTTGGTGCACCAACAAGAGAGGGGTCTATTCTCACAATGTTCCTTTTCCATCCTTGCTGCACTATCCTTGTTGCACTATCGTTGCTGCACTATCACTGCTGCACTATCGTTGCTGCACTATCGTTGCTGCACTATCACTGCTGCACTATCGCTGCTGCACTATCATTGCTGCACTATCCTTGTTGCACTATCATTGCTGCACTATCCTTGTTGCACTATCGTTGCTGCACTATCGTTGCTGCACTATCCTTGCTGCACTATCCTTGTTGCACTATCGTTGCTGCACTATCGTTGCTGCACTATCATTGCTGCACTATCATTGCTGCACTATCCTTGTTGCACTATCACTGCTGCACTATCGTTGCTGCACTATTGTTCCTGCACTATCCTTGCTGCACTATCCTTGTTGCACTATCGTTGCTGCACTTTCGCTGCTGCACTATCGTTGCTGCACTATCGTTGCTGCACTATCCTGCTGCTGCACTATCGTTGCTGCACTATCCTTGCTGCACTATCCTTGCTGCACTATTGTTGCTGCACTATCGCTGCTGCACTATCGTTGCTGCACTATCGTTGCTGCACTATCACTGCTGCACTATCGCTGCTGCACTATCATTGCTGCACTATCCTTGTTGCACTATCATTGCTGCACTATCCTTGTTGCACTATCGTTGCTGCACTATCGTTGCTGCACTATCGTTGCTGCACTATCCTTGCTGCACTATCCTTGTTGCACTATCGTTGCTGCACTATCACTGCTGCACTATCGTTGCTGCACTATCATTGCTGCACTATCATTGCTGCACTATCCTTGTTGCACTATCGTTGCTGCACTATCACTGCTGCACTATCGTTGCTGCACTATTGTTCCTGCACTATCCTTGCTGCACTATCCTTGTTGCACTATCGTTGCTGCACTTTCGCTGCTGCACTATCGTTGCTGCACTATCGTTGCTGCACTATCGCTGCTGCACTATCCTTGCTGCACTATCGTTGCTGCACTATCGTTGCTGCACTATCCTTGCTGCACTATCCTTGCTGCACTATCGTTGCTGCACTATCGCTGCTGCACTATCGTTGCTGCACTATCCTTGCTGCACTATCGTTGCTGCACTATCGTTGCTGCACTATCGCTGCTGCACTATCGTTGCTGCACTATCGTTGCTGCACTATCGCTGCTGCACTATCGCTGCTGCACTATCGCTCCACACAGCTAACCTGCAAACTTTTAAACTTTTCAATCTTTCATGATGAGTTAACCAGCACATAGAATATCCAACTAGATACAGTGCATTTCGGAAAGTATTCAGACCCCTTGACTTTTTTCACATTTTGTTACGTTACAGCCTTATTTTATAATATATATATATATTTTAAATCCTCAATCTACAGACATAATGACCTCATAATGAGCAAAAACAGGTTTTTAGACTATTTAATAAAAACAAAAAGCAGAAATACTATTCAGACCCTTTACTCAGTATTGTTGAAGCACCATTGGCAGCAATTACAGCATCGAGTTTTATTAGGTATGATGTTACAAGCTTGGCACACCTGTATTTGGGGAGTTTCTCCCATTCTTCTCTGTAGATCCTCTCAAGCTCTGTCAGGTTGGATGGGGGGCGTTGCTGCACAGCTATTTTCAGGTCTCTCCAGAGATGTTCTTTTGCGTTCAAGTCCGGACTCTGGCTGGGCCACTCAAGGACATTCAGAGACTTGTCCCGAAGCCACTCCTGCGTTGTCTTGGCTGTGTGCTTAGGGTCGTTGTCCTGTTAGAAGGTGAACCTTCTCCCCAGTCTGAGGTCCTGAGCACTCTGGAGCAGGTTTTCATCAAGGATCTCTCTGTTCTTTGCTCCATTCATCTTTCCCTTGATCCTGACTAGTCTTCCAGTCCCTGTAGCTAAAAGACATCCCCACAGCATGATGCAGCCACCACCATGCTTCACCATCATGGTGCCAGGTTTCCTACAGATGTGACACTTGGCATTAAGGCCAAAGAGTTAAAAATGTATTTCTTCAGACCATTGAATCTTGTTTCTCATGAACTTAGAGTCCTTTAGGTGCATTTTGGCAAACTCCAAGTGGGCTGTCATGTGCCTTTTACTGAGGAGTGGTTTCCGCCTGGCCACTCTACAATAAAGGTATTGGTAGTTTATTAGGATCCCCATTAACCGTTGCAAAAGCAGCAGGTACTCTTCCTGGGATCCACACAAAACACTAAAACATGACATAATACAGAACATTAATAGACAAGAACAGAACTACATTACTTTTTTTTTTTAAGGCACACGTAGCCTACATATCAATATATACACAACCTATCTAGACCATAAAGGCCTGATTGGTGGAGTGCTGCAGAGATGGTTGTCTTTCTGGGAGATTTTCCCATCTCCACAGAGGAACTCTGGAGCTCTGTCAGTCACCATCAGGTTCTTGGTCACCTTCCTGACCAATGCCCCGATTGCACAGTTTGGCCAGGCAACCAGCTCTAGGAATAGTCTGGGTGGCTTCAAACTTCTTCCACTTAAGAATGATGGAGGCCACCGTGTTCTTGGGGACCCTCAATGCTGCAGACATTTTTTGGCACTCTTCCACAGATCTGTGCCTCGACACAATCCTGTCACTGAGCTCTACGGACAATTCCTTCAACCTCATGGCTTGGTTTTTGCTCTGACATGCACTGTCAACTGTGAGACCTTATATAGACAGGTGCCTTTCCAAATCATGTCCAATCAATTGAATTGACCACAGGTGGACTCCAATCAACTTGTAGAAACATCTCAAGGATGATCAATGGAAACAGGATGCACCGGAGCTCAATTTCAAGTCTCATAGCAAAAGGTCTGAATACTTGTGAATAAGGGATTCCCGTTTTTTTTAATGTATACATTTCCAAACTTTTCTAAAAACCTGTTTTCGCTTTGTCATTATGGGGTATTGTGATGTCATTATGGGGTATTGTGATGTCATTATGGGGTAGTGTATATAGATTGATGAGGAAAACAATTAATTCAATCCATTTTAGAATAAGGGTGTAACATAAACAAAATGTTGAGAAAGGGAAGGGGTCTGAATACTTTCTGAATGCATTGTACACAACAGAGTCAAGCACCACGTCGTCATATGTTTAATCAGTTTAGAAAAAAAGGGAAAATTCACATTGCATAATGCCACCAAATTATGAAAAATATTCAATACAAACCACATACATGATACAGCGTATCTATCAACATTATTTTGTTTGGTCAGTTCACAAACACTACTATTATTAATCAGAGTTAAAAGTATCTACCTTCCTCCGTCTAGCTACTTTGATTTTTTTTTTTTTTGAATAGCCTCCCACCCCTCTGCTGCTCTCCCACCCACCCCTGCTCATCAGTTGGTCTTCTCCTTCTGGGCCAGGTCAGTGTGTGTCTGGGCCTGCTGCAGGTGTCTCCATGCATCCAGTATGAGGACCAGAGGAATGATGATCCACAGGATGTTCATGAAGACAAAATAGAACCAAAAGTACAGAGGGTGACCCATCTGACTGTGGCTGTACCCATCACGGTGCTCAGTGTAGAAATACAGCACCGCCCCATACAGCTGACCTGGAGACAGAGGACAGGGGTTAAGACACACAGAACTGTGTAGAGATACAGCACTGCCCCATACAGCTGACCTGGAGACAGAGGACAGGGGTTAAGACACACAGAACTGTGTAGAGATACAGCACCGCCCCATACAGCTGACCTGGAGACAGAGGACAGGGGTTAAGACACACAGAACTGTGTAGAGATACAGCACAGCCCCATACAGCTGACCTGGACACAGAGGACAGGGGTTAAGACACACAGAACTGTGTAGAGATAAAGCACCGCCCCATACAGCTGACCTGGAGACAGAGGTTACCTGACCTGGAATAAGATAATATAATGTCAGCCTTAAAAACACACAGATCAGAATCAGCTCATAGGGCCCCCCCCCCCACGGAACTGTATCAGTGTACCTACCAAGAGAGACCATGAGTTGCAGGACAAAGCGGTATGGTTTGTTGGCCAGGAAGGCAAACACTGTCCACAAACTCAATGGACCCCAGAACCAGGCTGTTACTGTCTCCATACACACCGTGAAGTTATCAGCTCTACACAGAGAGGGAGGAGATGAGGGAGGAGGAGAGTGATTGAACAGGAGGAGAGAGAACACTCAGCAGTTGATTGAATTGTTCTCAGACTACAGTTACTAAACAAAAATATAAACACACAAAATGTAACAATTTCAAAGATTTTACTGAGTCACAGTCCATATGAGGAAATCAGTCAATTGAAAGAAATTAATTTGGCCCTAATCCATGGATTTTGGGAATACAGATATGCATCTGTTGGTCAGACACCGTACCTTAATAAAAAAAGTAGGGGTGTGGATAAAAAAATAAAAACATGTCAGTAGTGCTTTGAAAGGCTGGTCAAAGATCATATCACTTCCTCGACACACTCCACCCTCTCCAATCACCTCCTCGACACACTCCACTCTCTCCAATCACCTCCTCGACACACTCCACTCTCTCCAATCATCTCCGACACATTCCACCCTCTCCAATCATCTCCGACACATTCCACCCTCTCCAATCACCTACCACCCCGACAGATCACCTGACAACGCACTGAACAATGCCCTTACCCACCTGGACAAAAAAAAATGCATGTGTGAGGATGCTGTTCATCGACTACAGCTCAGCCTTCAATACAATAGTGTCAGCTCATTACAAAGCTCACAGCCCTGGGTCTGAACTCCTCCCTATGCAACTGGGTCCTGGACTTCCTTACGGGCCGCCCCCCAGGTGGTGAACGTAGGCAACATTAACCCCTCCACAACACTGGAGCCCCACAAGGGTGCGTCCGCAGTCCCCTCCTGTACTCCCTGTATACCCATGACTGTGTGGCCTCACACAGTTCCAACTCCATCATCAAGTTAGCTGACGACATGACAGTAGGTCTGATCACCTCCATTTGTTTTTACACTGCTGCTACTCTCCTTTTATTATCTATGCAGTCACTTCACCCCTAAATACATGTACAAATTACCACTAACCTGTACCCCCGCACACTGTACCCCCGCACACTGACTCTGTACAGGAATCCCCTGTATAAAGCCTCGTTATTGTATAGTCTTACTTTATTATATTTTACTTTATTTGGTAAATATTTTTTTAACTCTTCTTGAACTGCACTGTTGGTTAAGGGCGTGCGAGTAAGTATTTAACAGACTACATGTATTCAGGGCATGTGACAAATAAAGTTGGATTTAAAGATCACAGACCCCCCAATGTTCACAAAATCAAAAGTCAGTATCTGGTGTGTATCTCCTCATGGACTGCACCAGATTTGCCAGTTCTTGCTGTAAGATATTACCCCACACTTCCACTAAGGCACCTGCAAGTTCCCGGACATTTCGGGGGGGAATGGCCCTAGCCCTCATCCTCCGATCCAACAGGTCCTAGATGTGCTCAATGGGATTGGGATCCGGGCTCGTCGCTGGCCATGGCAGAACACTGACATTTCTGTCTTGCAGGAAATCATGCACAGAACGAGCAGTATGGCTGGTGGGTCATGTCATGCTGGAGGGTCATGTCAGGATGAGCCTGCAGGAAGGGTACCACATGAGGGAGGAGGATATCTTCCCTTTAACGCACAGCGTTGAGATTGCCTGCATTGACAACAAGCTCAGGCCGATGATGCTGTGACACACCGCCCCAGACCATGACAGACCCTCCAACTCGATCCCGCTCCAGAGTACAGGCCTCGGTGTAACGCTCATTCCACCGACCATCACTCCTGGTGAGACGAAACCGCGACTCGTCAGTGAAGAGCACTTTTTGCCAGACTTGTCTGGTCCAACGACGGTGGGTTTGTGCCCATAGGCTCGTAAGCATTCATTCAAACAGCACTTTCCTGCATTTGCCAGCAGCTCTTCGCTGTGCTTCAAGCATTGCGCTGTTTATGACATAAAGCCTCTCAACTCCCGAGTTTAGGCTGGCAATACTATAGTGCCTATAAGAACATCCAATAGTCAAAAGGTATATGAAATACAAAAGGTATAGAGAGAAATAATCCTATAATAACCACAACCTAAAACTTCTTACCTGGGAATATTGAAGACTCATGTTAAAAAGGAACCACCAGCTTTCATATGTTCTCATGTTCTGAGCAAGGAACTTAAACGTTAGCTTTCTTACATGGCACATATTGCACTTTTACTTTCTTCTCCAACACTTTGTTTTTGCATTATTTAAACCAAATTGAACATGTTTCATTTATTTGAGGCTAAATTGATTTTATTGATGTATTCTATTAAGTCAAAATAAGTGTTCATTCAGTATTGTTCTAATTGTCATTATTTCAAACCATAATCAGTCAACCTCTAATCCCCATATTGTTACTTATTCTCTTGCTCTTTTGCACCCCAGTATCTCTACTTGCACATCAACAGCTGCACATATATCACTCCAGTGTTAATGCTAAATTGTAATTATTTCGCCTCCATGGCCTATTTATTGCCTTACCTCCCTACTCGTCTACATTTGCACGCACTGTACATAGATTTTTCTATTGTGTTAATTTAAAAAAAAAAAGTGTTCATTCAGTACTGGAGCACACGGTTGTACACTTCGACCCAGAGCATCCCAAACATGCTCAATGGCCATTATCATGCTGAAACATGAGGCGATGGCGACAGATGAATGGTATGACATGGTATGGGCTTCAGGAACTCGTCACGGTATCTGTGCATTCAAATTGCCATTGATAAAATGCAATTGCGTTCGTTGTCCGTTCGTTGTCCGTAACTTATGCCCACACCATAACTCCACCATGGGGAACTTTGTTCACAAAGTTGACATCAGCAAACCGCTCGCCCACACGACACCATAGACTGTCTGCCATCCGCCCGGTAGAGATGAAACCGGGATTAATCCATCTGGAGTACACTTCTCCAGTGTGCCAGCGGCCATCGAAGGTGAGCATTTGCCCAATGAAGTCTGTAACGACCCTGAACTGCAGTCAGGTCAAGACGACGAGCATGCAGTTGAGCTTCCCTGAGACTGTTTCTGACAGTTTGTGCAGAAATGCTTCAGTTGTGAAAACCCACAGTTGTATCAGCTGCCCGGGTGGCTCGTCTCAGACCATCCCACAGGTGAAGAAGCTGGATGTGGAGATCCTGGGCTGGCGTGGTTATACATGGTCTGCAGTTGTGAGGCCAGTTGGACATACTGACAAATTCTCTAAAATAAACATTGGCTTACAGTAGAGAGATGAACATGAAATGCTCTGGTGGACATTCCTGCAGTCAGCATGACAATTGCACACTCCCTCAACTTGTGGCATTGTGTTGTGTGACAAAACTGCACAATTTAGAGTTGCCTTTCATTGTCCCCCGCACAAGGTGCACCTTTGTAATGATCATGCTGTTTAATCAGCTCATTGATATGCCACACCACAAATGTGTGCACAAAATTTGAGAGCAATACATTGTGCGTATGGATGATTTCTAGGATTTTTTTTATCTCAGCTAAAACAGACCAACACTTGACATGTTGCATTTATATTTTTGTACAGTATAAAAAAAGAAAACGACAGTAAAATAAATAAATAAATAAAATAAAAAAACTTACATGACATATCGGCTGTCTCCTCTGGAGTACTCCTTCCCTGAGGACAATGAGAGAAGACAACGTTCTGTTAGTTACATTCTGCTTGTTGTGGATTCTCATTTCCTTTTTCTTGCAGTAGGAGGGTTCTAGAAGAGAATGGAGGTTCTACTGGATGGTTCTAGTACTACTAGGTTCTAGGTTCTACTAGAGAGTCCAAGGTCCTAGTAGTGAATGGAAGTTCTACCATAGGGTTCCAGCACTAGGTTCTACTTACACAGCTGAGACAGGAAGCTCTGGTCTGAGGGGATGACATCATAGTACAGAGAGAACCATCCCTCAATGACCCCGTGGATGAACCCACAGACAGCAAACCAGCAGATAGCCAGCCGCCTGGCCACCCTGAACTCCTGACCACGGCCATCCCTGGCCCACTTCCGGCCCGTCAGGACCCAGGTGGACAGCAGGAAGAGACCCGACACAGAGAAGAGGAAGGACAGGATCTCATGCATTGACCTATCGTTCGCCACGTAGCCTGGGATGGACAGGTCCCGCGGCCAATAGGGGTGGGGGACGCCAGCGGCTCGGACGGGGCTTTTCGCCATCTGCCAATCAGTGAGACATGTTACCAGCTGCCCATTCATAGAGGCTAGGGCTATTTTCCAATTCTCGATCATTCTACTGAAGTGTGCACTCATTCACTGCCTTACATTACATTTAAAACACTGGATTGGTGAAAACGTAACTGGAGAGAGTTTCCACCATATTGTTCACACACCAGTTTCAACAGTGAAGAGGCGACTTCGGGATGCTGCAAAGAAAAACCCATATCTCAGACTGGCCAATAAAAAGAAAATATTAATATGGGCAAAAGAACACAGACACTGGACATCTGGGCAAAAGAACAGACACTGGACAGAGATATGGCTTTTTCTTTGCAACTCTAATTAGAAGGCCAGCATCCCGGAGTCACCTCTTCAAGGTTGACGTTGAGACTGGTGTTTTGCGGGTACTATTTCATGAAGCTGCCAGTTGAGGACTTGTGAGGCATCGGTTTCTCAAACTAGACACTAATGTACTTGTCCTCTTGCTCAGTTGTGCAACGGGGCCTCGCACTCCAATTTCTATTCTGGTTAGAGCCAGATTGCGCTAATCTGTGAAGGGAGTAGTACACAGCGTTGTACGAGATCGTCAGTTTCTTGGAAATTTCTCGCATGGAATAGCCTTCATTTCTCAGAACAAAAATAGACGAAAGAAGAAAGTTCTTTGTTTCTGGCCATTTTGAGCCTGTAATCAAACCCACAAATGCTGATGCTCCAGATACACAACTAGTCTAAAGAAACCCTGTTTTATTGCTTCTTTAAATCAGCACAACAGTTTTCAGCTGTGCTAACAATTTCAAAAGGGTTTTCTAATGATTAATTAGCCTTTTAAAATTGTAAACTTGGATTAGCTAACACAATGTGCCATTGGAACACAGGAGTGGTGGTTGCGGATAATGGGCCTCTATACGACTAGGTAGATTCCATAAAAATATGTATTTTAAAATCAGCAGTTTCCAGCTACAATAGTAATTTACAACATGAACAATGTCTACACTGTATTTCTGATCAATTTGATGTTATTTCAAAATGGACAAAAAAGGTGATTTTCTTTCAAAAACAAGGACATTTCTAAGTGACCCCAAACTTTTGAACAATAGTGTAGGTCCTGGATGTCAGGAAGCTTGGCCACCGTAATCTACTGGGCAGACTACCCTCTGTAGCACCTTATGCCGAGCAGTCTGATGCCGAGCAGTCTGATGCCGAGCAGTTGCCATACCAGGCGGTGATGCAAACGTTCAGGACGCTCTCGATAGTGCAATTGTATAATTGTTTGTGGATCTGAGGACCCATGCCAAATCTTTTCAGTCTCCTGAGGGGGAAAAGGTGTTGTCGTGCCCTCTTCATGACTGTCTTGGTGTGTTTGGACCATGATAGTTTGTTGGCGATGTGGACACCAATGAACTTGAAACTCTCGACCTGCTCCACTTCAGCTCCGTCGATGTTAATGGGGGCCTGTTCGGACGGGGCTGTAGTCCTATAGTCCATGATCAGCTCCTTTGTCTTGATCACGTTGAGGGAGAGGTTGTTTTCCTGGCACCACACTGTCAGGTCTCTGACCTCCTCCCTATAGACCGTCTCATTGTTGTCTGATCACTGTTGTGTAATCAGCTAACTTAATGATGGTGTTTGAGTCGTGCAGGAGGGCACTGAGCACACACCCCTAAGGGGCCCCAGTGATGAAGATCAGCGTGGCAGATGTGTTGTTGCCTACCCTCACCACCTGGGGGCGGCACATCAGGAAGTCCAGGATCCAGTTGCAAAGGGAGGTGTTTAGTCCCAGGGTCCTTAGCTCAGTGATGGGCTTTGAGGGCACGATGGTGTTGAACGCTGAGCTATAGTCAATAACTCCCAAGTTGCACAGCGGTCTAGGGCACTGCATCTCAGTGCTAGAGGCGTCACTACAGACCCTGGTTTGATTCCAGGCTGTATCACAACCGGCCGTGACTGAGAGTTGCATAAGGTGGTGCACAATTGGCCCAGCGTCGCCCGGGTCCGGGTTTGGCCAGGGTAGGCTGTCAATGTAAATAAGAATTTGTTCTCAACTGACTTGGCTAGTTAAATAAAGGTTAAATAAAATAAAAATAACAGCATTCTCACATAGGTGTTCATTTGTGGGAAAGGGCTAAACTTGTCGTTGCACATCTCACACTACAAGAGCATTGCAGATTGTGCCGATAAAATCAAAAGTTTGGAAATATCTGGACTGCTTAAAGACGAGATCGGTAGCACCCAGATTGCATCTCAGTCCCGCTTACATTAAACAAGCGCCGGAGACGGTTGCGTGCCCCGAGTAAACAGACATTGGGATTTTGTATCCGATCTCAAACTTGTCTGGGACAGAAACTCTACCAAAATCGTATAGTGAAAGTAGATTTTTTTTGTTTTACTACAGAAATGACAGGGTAGCCTACTCAACTGACACTGCCAAACAGATCAATAAAAACGACGTTGTCTGATCCATATAATAGGCGACGAGAAAGGGAGACACAAATAGAAAATGACTTCCATCTAACCTGGAGGAAAAAAACAAAAACGGCACCGACCCAATGATAAAGACCTTGAATATGCACACCTACTGGGGATATTCAATTTAATTTTAAATTTTTTTTTATTTTTAATTTTACCTTTATTTAACCAGGCAAGTCAGTTAAGAACACATTCTTATTTTCAATGACGGCCTGGGAACAGTGGGTTAACTGCCTTGTTCAGGGGCAGAACGACAGATTTGTACCTTGTCAGCTTGGGGGTTTGAACTCGCAACCTTCCGGTTACTAGTCCAACGCTCTAACCACTAGGCTACGCTGCCGCCCCAATGTTCTCCGCTGGTGCCAATACAACAGGCTACTAGTTTGCTCATTTAAGTTAAGAAATTTGATCACAGCAACAGTCATTTGCTTTCCACCATTGTATTGTAAAGAAACAGCAGGGAGCAGGTCTCGACCCCTCAACCTTCCGAGGTCCGGTGCGCTAAAGCATGCTCGTGCGGCAGAGTCGATTTCCGCGAATATAAACCCAGGGTCGTTACACTACTCCCCCATTTCAAAGAGCGCGTCCTCGCGCTAGCTTGTGACTCTACGTCTTACAGGAACGCGCTCACCGGCCAAGCACACGCCCTGTCGTGGATGGGAGGTCCAATCACTTCTGACACCAATGTAATGACCTGACTAGATCATAAAGGAACAATTGTCCAGACAGAGGGTTGAGTTTACGAATTGACGGTTTAGTAACCCAGCTATACACAGGCTACTGTTTGGCCGTAGCACCACGTCAAATAAACGAAAGATACCCCACAAGCCAGCCGTGACCTTCTCTTGTAAAGCCCAGACGTAAGAGAGAGAACAAAGGCTGAACCTGGTCTTATCTTCCAATGCTCCATCCCCCTGCCCAACCCCCCTCCACTCCACTCAGCCAACCGCCAGGATGCCCGGCATCAGAACATTCCAGGCATTCCCGTGATTGGCAGATAGCAGGTTTATTGGCATGTCGGACCCCCCCCCCTGGGTACTGGTAAGTACACTGCTCAAAAAAATAAAAGGGAACACTTAAAACAACACAATGTAACTCCAAGTCAATCACACTTCTGTGAAATCAAACTGTCCACTTAGGAAGCAACACTGATTGACAATAAATTTCACATGATGTTGTGCAAATGGAATAGACAACAGGTGGAAATTATAGGCAATTAGCAAGACACCCCCAATAAAGGAGTGCTTCTGCAGGTGGTGACCACAGACCACTTCTCAGTTCCTATGCTTTCTGGCTGATGTTTTGGTCACTTTTGAATGCTGGCGGTGCTTTCACTCTAGTGGTAGCATGAGACGGAGTCTACAACCCACACAAGTGGCTCAGGTAGTGCAGCTCATCATTGCGAGCTGTGGCAAGATGGTTTGCTGTGTCTGTCAGCGTAGTGTCCAGAGCATGGAGGCGCTACCAGGAGGCCAGTACATCAGGAGACGTGGAGGAGGCCGTAGGAGGGCAACAACCCAGCAGCAGGACCGCTACCTCCGCCTTTGTGCAAGGAGGAGCACTGCCAGAGCCCTGCAAAATGACCTCCAGCAGGCCACAAAAACGTGGAGGCCACACACACTACTGAGACTCATTTTGACTTGTTTTAAGGACATTACATCAAAGTTGGATCAGCCTGTAGTGTGGTTTTCCACTTTAATTTTGAGTGTGGCAGGGTAGCCTAGTGGTTAGAGCGTTGGTCTCGTAACCGGAAGGTTGCAAGTTGACAAGGTACAAAATCTGTAGTTCTGCCCTTGAACAGGCAGTTAACCCACTGTTCCTAGGCCGTCATTGAAAATAAGAATTTGTTCTTAACTGACTTGCCAGTTAAATAAAGGTAAAATTAAAAATAAATAAAAATCCAGACCTCCATGGGTTGATAAATTTAATTTCCATTGATAATTTGTGTGATTTTGTTGTCAGCACATTCAACTATGTAAAGAAAAAAGTATTTAATAAGAATATTTCATTCATTCAGATCTAGGATGTGTTATTTTAGTGTTCCCTTTATTTTTTTGAGCAGTGTACAACACAACCACCTACTAGCCTAACACATAACACACAGCTGTCTGTGTGGGTCGCTACAGTATTTTTAAATATTGCAATATGCTAGGCTGGGTCTCTCTGCTTTTCACTGACAGTCTCAACTCAATGATCTATTTTGGTATTTACTTTCTGGTGTAGTAGCCGATTTTGAATTATTTTATTTATGTATAGACTATTTTTGTCAATTGAATTGACTTAATGGACACACCGCCTATGCCTTCTAATGTGGCATAAACACAACCAGTCATCTGATGGTCAAACAATCACTAAACAAAGCAGCTCCTGTAGACTACCCTCGCACGTTAGTCCACTTACAAAATCATTTCAACATCCAGACCCCAACAGTGCACTATGCACCCGCAATTGGATAAATGGGGAAAAAAACATGATACAAAACACCTACGTGAATTGTAACATTACCCGCCTTGACAAAATGTAAGCGTTCTCCTCAAACCACAACGCAATGTGGGGTTTATACCAGCCGGTTTCCAGTCAACTCGCACATTTTTCATGCGGCTGACATGCAGTTGTTAAATAATGGTATAATAGCCTATATATTTGTGTTGTATTAAATTGTGATAGGCTCACGCTTTACCGGAATCGCATACTCCAACATTTTATTTTTTGTTGCTGGGACGCCATACCGGACCGCATTACCTCGGAGTGTCCACTCGGCTTTACTGGCACATCCATTTTAACCGCTAAACTCATCATCATTCCGACAGTGAAAGCTGTCTTGAGTAATTTAATTTGGTATAATTTCTCTGTGTAACGTTAGCCAACTTACTGCGAAGGTAGAGATGAAGACGCTAGCTAAAGCTGATTAGAGAAGCCAAGTTCCTCAAACCTCGATTTCCAATGGGACGAAAGATCTGACAGAAATATGAGATAGATATTCCTACAGGTTCCACTCAGCTACTTTATTCCTACTCCAATCAGGTGGATACATAGAAAATCATTCAGACAGACTTCGGCACTTCCATTTGTGGCTCGGGAATAAGGGGTTAAACGTAGGCGGACCCTTGTGATAACAATAGCCAATCAAACAGCTAACATTATGTGCCGAAGCCACACACGTGAGATTTTAGAAACTGTCGATTGGTTAGCCGTCTCGGAACATGGATGTTGTCACAAGTCGTCGGCCAATGAAATGTATCACAAACATCACACACGGAAGTGTGACAAGTTACCGTCAACGAATGAGTCAAATGAACAAAGCTGATGTGTGAATGTCCTAAAGTACTAAAACCATATTGATAAACTATTTTGCTAAATGCTGTAGTTTCAAAGAATATGATACGGTCGTTTATGAAAAATAAATCTCCAAATCGTGTCAGGGATTATAGAACGGTGGTCTATTCCTCAAATTACCACCTGCTAAATCTATGAATTGAAATGCCTATTTACTCTGTTCCATCTCATTGCTCAATCCACTGTTTTATCAGCCCAGCTAGAAAAGTTATACACTTCATTTCCACGAAAAAAGCATCTAGACTCCTAATTGCTTTTCAACAGCGGAATTTTGAATAGTCGTTGCTGTCTGTCTCTCCGACATTTGCAACATTGTTTTAATGTTGAAATTCGATCTCCACCTGCACTATTGTAAGGGATAAATCTATATTTACTGAAGTGTTACCTGGAGGAAAATGGGGGCGGTCATGCTTTTTCAGTTTCTGCCAATTGGAGGTTTTACTATTTTTTAAATCTATTCCAGGGGAGGGTCATGTAATTTTGTGACATTTATATATTTGCCAGTGTTTTAGACTTAGATGTTTATTAGGCTATATATTGATGTGTGCCGGATGCCGCACCTCGTCTCTGAATCTCTGCTGGGCGTATCAAGTGTGCCTATAGGCTTTGTAGAGTGGTCTCAATCAAATGATCCATAGCCTATAGGCTATAGACTACAAAGTGTATGCTCGGATAAGCAGAGAGAAAAGTTATATTTCTAAGATAGCTGCTGGGATGGTGTAAATAAAACTAGGCATCATTACACACCGCAATGGATATTCCAAGTCTGAGCCTGGCATGCTCTGCTCTTGCTGATCGCAAACGTTTTTGTGTGCTGCCTAACCAATGGCTGTTCTGTGTAGGCTTAAGGTGGAGGTTCAGGAGGAGAGTCAACGGCTTCTTCCGGGAAAAAAATAGAATAGGCCTTCTCCAAAATATGCACTATCTTCAGTGTGGACTAGACTTTAGTACATGTTCTGTTCAATTCTAACCCTAACCCTAACCCTAACCCTAACCCTAACCCTAACCCTAACCCCTAACCCTAACCCTAACCCTAACCCTAACCCTAACCCTAACCCTAACCCCCCCTAACCCTAACCCTAACCCTAACACTAACCCTAACCCTAACCCTAACCCTAACCCTATCTTCAGTGTGACTAAGACTTTAGTACATGTTCTGTTCAATTCTAACCCTAACCCTAACCCTAACCCTAACCCCTAACCCTAACCCTAACCCTAACCCTAACCCCTAACCCTAACCCTAACACTAACCCTAACCCTAACCCTAACCCCTAACCCTAACCCTAACCCTAACCCCCTAACCCTAACCCTAACCCTAACACTAACCCTAACCCTAACCCTAACCCTATCTTCAGTGTGACTAGACTTTAGTACATGTTCTGTTCAATTCTAACCCTAACCCTAACCCTAACCCTAACCCCTAACCCTAACCCTAACCCTAACCCTAACTCTAACCCTATCTTCAGTGTGGACTAGACTTTAGTACAGCCTATGTTCTGTTCAATTTTAGAAGGAAAGTGCAAAGATAAGAACGAGGACCGTAATGAAGGTGCCAGGTTTCCTCCAGACGTGACGCTTGGAATTCAGCCAAAGAGTTCAATATTGGAATCATCAGACCAGAGTATCTTGTTTCGTATGGCCTGAGAGTCATTTTGCTTTGTCATTATGGGGTATTGTGTATAGATTGATGTGTAATAATAACAATTTAATCAATTTTAGAATGAGGCTGTAACTTAACAAAATGTGAAAAACGTCAAGGGGTCTGAATACTTTCTGAATGCACTGCATATATATGTTTATATATGATTTATTTAGAATTCAAGGCACACTTAACCAGCATGGCTCCCACAGCAATCAACAGTGATACACCATCCCATCTGGTTTGGGCTTAGTGGGACTATCATTTGTTTTCCAACAGGACAATGACCCAAATCACTTCCAGGCTTTGTAAGGGCTATTTGACCAAGAAGGAGAGTGATGGACTGCTGCATCAGATGACCTGGCCTCCACAATCACCCAACCTCAACCCAATTGCGATGGTTTACAGCAGTGCTCAGCATATGTGCAAACTCCTTCAAGACTGTTGGAAAAGCATTCCAGGTGAAGTTAGTTGAGAGAATGCCAAGAGTGTGCAAAGCTGTCATCAAGGCAAATGGTGGATACTTTGGAGAGTCTCAAATATAAAATATATTTGATTTGTTTAACACTTTATTTTTTTATGTATTTTTTATTTCACCTTTATTTAACCAGGTAGGCTAGTTGAGAACACCTTTATTTAACCAGGTAGGCTAGTTGAGAACACCTTTATTTAACCAGGTAGGCTAGTTGAGAACACCTTTATTTAACCAGGTAGGCTAGTTGAGAACACCTTTATTTAACCAGGTAGGCTAGTTGAGAACACCTTTATTTAACCAGGTAGGCTAGTTGAGAACACCTTTATTTAACCAGGTAGGCTAGTTGAGAACACCTTTATTTAACCAGGTAGGCTAGTTGAGAACACCTTTATTTAACCAGGTAGGCTAGTTGAGAACACCTTTATTTAACCAGGTAGGCTAGTTGAGAACACCTTTATTTAACCAGGTAGGCTAGTTGAGAACACCTTTATTTAACCAGGTAGGCTAGTTGAGAACACCTTTATTTAACCAGGTAGGCTAGTTGAGAACACCTTTATTTAACCAGGTAGGCTAGTTGAGAACACCTTTATTTAACCAGGTAGGCTAGTTGAGAACACCTTTATTTAACCAGGTAGGCCAGTTGAGAACACCTTTATTTAACCAGGTAGGCCAGTTGAGAACACCTTTATTTAACCAGGTAGGCTAGTTGAGAACACCTTTATTTAACCAGGTAGGCTAGTTGAGAACACCTTTATTTAACCAGGTAGGCTAGTTGAGAACACCTTTATTTAACCAGGTAGGCTAGTTGAGAACACCTTTGATTTAAACCAGGTAGGCCAGTTGAGAACACCTTTATTTAACCAGGTAGGCTAGTTGAGAACACCTTTATTTAACCAGGTAGGCTAGTTGAGAACACCTTTATTTAACCAGGTAGGCTAGTTGAGAACACCTTTATTTAACCAGGTAGGCCAGTTGAGAACACCTTTATTTAACCAGATAGGCCAGTTGAGAACACCTTTATTTAACCAGGTAGGCCAGTTGAGAACACCTTTATTTAACCAGGTAGGCTAGTTGAGAACACCTTTATTTAACCAGGTAGGCTAGTTGAGAACACCTTTATTTAACCAGGTAGGCTAGTTGAGAACACCTTTATTTAACCAGGTAGGCTAGTTGAGAACACCTTTATTTAACCAGGTAGGCCAGTTGAGAACACCTTTATTTAACCAGGTAGGCTAGTTGAGAACACCTTTATTTAACCAGGTAGGCTAGTTGAGAACACCTTTATTTAACCAGGTAGGCTAGTTGAGAACACCTTTATTTAACCAGGTAGGCCAGTTGAGAACACCTTTATTTAACCAGATAGGCCAGTTGAGAACACCTTTATTTAACCAGGTAGGCCAGTTGAGAACACCTTTATTTAACCAGGTAGGCTAGTTGAGAACACCTTTATTTAACCAGGTAGGCTAGTTGAGAACACCTTTATTTAACCAGGTAGGCTAGTTGAGAACACCTTTATTTAACCAGGTAGGCTAGTTGAGAACACCTTTATTTAACCAGGTAGGCTAGTTGAGAACACCTTTATTTAACCAGGTTGGCTAGTTGAGAACACCTTTATTTAACCAGGTAGGCTAGTTGAGAACACCTTTATTTAACCAGGTAGGCTAGTTGAGAACACCTTTATTTAACCAGGTAGGCTAGTTGAGAACACCTTTATTTAACCAGGTAGGCTAGTTGAGAACACCTTTATTTAACCAGGTAGGCTAGTTGAGAACACCTTTATTTAACCAGGTAGGCTAGTTGAGAACACCTTTATTTAACCAGGTAGGCTAGTTGAGAACACCTTTATTTAACCAGGTAGGCCAGTTGAGAACACCTTTATTTAACCAGGTAGGCTAGTTGAGAACACCTTTATTTAACCAGGTAGGCCAGTTGAGAACACCTTTATTTAACCAGGTAGGCTAGTTGAGAACACCTTTATTTAACCAGGTAGGCTAGTTGAGAACACCTTTATTTAACCAGGTAGGCTAGTTGAGAACACCTTTATTTAACCAGGTAGGCCAGTTGAGAACACCTTTATTTAACCAGGTAAGCTAGTTGAGAACACCTTTATTTAACCCGGTAGGCTAGTTGAGAACACCTGTATTTAACCAGGTAGGCTAGTTGAGAACACCTTTATTTAACCAGGTAAGCTAGTTGAGAACACCTTTATTTAACCAGGTAGGCTAGTTGAGAACACCTTTATTTAACCAGGTAGGCAAGTTGAGAACAAGTTCTCATTTACAATTGCGACCTGGCCAAGATAAAGCAAAGCAGTTCGACAGATACAACGACACAGAGTTACACATGGAGTAAAACAAACATACAGTCAATAATACAGTATACGTCTGGATGTCATACGGTGAATGCACCAATTTGTAAGTCGCTCTGGATAAGAGCGTCTGCTAAATGACTTAAATGTAAATTTAATGTATAAACAAGTCTATATACAATGTGAGCAAATGAGGTGAGAAGGGAGGTAAAGGCAAAAAAGGCCATGGTGGCAAAGTAAATACAATATAGCAAGTAAAACACTGGAATGGTAGTTTTGCAATGGAAGAATGTGCAAAGTAGAAATAAAAATAATGGGGTGCAAAGGAGCAAAATAAATAAATTAATTAAATACAGTTGGGAAAGAGGTAGTTGTTTGGGCTAAATTATAGGTGGGCTATGTACAGGTGCAGTAATCTGTGAGCTGCTCTGACAGTTGGTGCTTAAAGCTAGTGAGGGAGATAAGTGTTTCCAGTTTCAGAGATTTTTGTAGTTCGTTCCAGTCATTGGCAGCAGAGAACTGTATGTATATGTATGTAATGTAGAACTGGAAGGAGAGGTGGCCAAAGAAAGAATTGGTTTTGGGGGTGACTAGAGAGATATACCTGCTGGAGCGTGTGCTACAGGTGGGAGATGCTATGGTGACCAGCGAGCTGAGATAAGGGGGGACTTTACCTAGCAGGGTTGGTTACTACATGATTCCATATGTGTTCTTTCATAGTTTTGATGTCTTCACTATTATTCTACAATGTAGAAAATTGAAAAAAAATAAAGAAAAACCCTTGATTGAGTTGGTGTGTCCAAACCTTTGACGGGTACTGTAGGACAGAATTTTTTTAACAAACTACCTTTAGATTTTGTGGGGGGACTATCTGTTGTTCAATGTGTATCAAATCAAATCTTATTGGTCACATACACGTGATTAGCAGATGTTATTGCGGGTGTAGCGAAATGCTTGTGCTTCTAGCTCCGACAGTGCAGTAATATCTAACAAGTAATATCTAACAAATTACACAACATATACCCAATACACACACAAATCTAAGAAGGAATGAATTAAGACTATATACATATGGACGAGTGATGTCAGAGCGGAACGGACTAAGATACAGTAGAATAGTATAGAATACAGTATATACATATGAGATGAGTAATGCGAGATATTATTATTAAGTGACTAAGATATTGTAGAATAGTATAGAGCGTTTTCAGCTATACCTTTCGTGGCTGTTTATTTACCACCACAGACAGATGCTGGCACTAAGACCGCACTCAGTCAGCTGTATAAGGAAATAAGCAAACAGGAAACCACTCACCCAGAGGTGGCGCTCCTAGTGGCCGAGACTTTAATGCAGGGAAACTTAAATCAGTTCTACCAAATTTCCATCAACTCCCTCGCCCTCCATTTGGCAAAAACCGACCACAACTCTATCCTCCTGATTCCTGCTTACAAGCTAAAATTAAAGCAGGAAGCACCAGCGACTCGGTCTATAAAAAAGTGGTCAGATGAAGCAGATGCTAAACGACAGGACTGCTTTGCTATCACAGACTGGAACATGTTCCGGGATTCTTCCGAGCTGTAGTCCACAGCTTTGATGCACATGTACTGACCTCGCCTTCTGGATGATAGCGGGGTGAACAGGCAGTGGTACCAGGCGGTGATACAGCCCGACATGATGCTTTCAATTGTGCATCTGTAAACATTTGGGAGGGTTTTAGGTGACAAACCAAATTTCTTCAGCCTTCTGAGGTTGAAGAGGCACTGTTGCCCCTTCTTCACCACACTGTCTGTGTGGGTGGACCATTTCAGTGTGTTTGTGATGTGTATGCTGAGAAACTTGCTGCTTTCTACCTTCTCCACTGCGGTCCTGTCGATGTGGATAGGGGGGTGCAATATACAGGGACTACCTGTACTGAGTGGATGTGCAGGGGTACGAGATAATTGAGGTAGCTATGTATATATAGGTATGGGTAAAGTGACTAGGCAACAGCATATATCATAAACAGTAGAAGCAGTGTATGTGGTGAGTGTGAAAGTGTGTGAGTGTGTGTGTGTGTGGCATCAGTATGCATGTGTGCGTTTGTTATGTGTGGGCATGTGTAGTTTGTGTATGTGTGCGTTGGGGTTTAAGTATGTGTTAGTGTGTGGGTAGAGTCCAGTGTTTTTGCATAGAGTCAGTGCAAGAGAAGTCCAGGGAGCTATGCTTAACCGCAGATTATAAACCATTTCTACTTAGCTAAGGTCTTCTGAGATGATACAGGTGGAGGACAATGGACATAAAGACAAGGAGGGTCTGAAGTCTCCTGAAGAGAGACAGGTGGAAAAACGGACCTAAAGACAAGGAGGGTCTGAAGTCTCCTGAAGAGAGACAGGTGGAGGACAACGGACCTAAAGACAAGGAGGGTCTGAAGTCTCCTGAAGAGAGACAGGTGGAAAAACGGACCTAAAGACAAGGAGGGTCTGAAGTCTCCTGAAGAGAGACAGGTGGAGGACAACGGACCTAAAGACAAGGAGGGTCTGAAGTCTCCTGAAGAGAGACAGGTGGAGGACAACGGACCTAAAGACAAGGAGGGTCTGAAGTCTCCTGAAGAGAGACAGGTGGAGGACAATGGACATAAAGACAAGGAGGGTCTGAAGTCTCCTGAAGAGACAGGTGGAAAAACGGACCTAAAGACAGGTGGAAAAGAGACAGGACCTACCTAAGACAAGGAGGGTCTGAAGTCTCCTGAAGAGAGACAGGTGGAGGACAACGGACCTAAAGACAAGGAGGGTCTGAAGTCTCCTGAAGAGAGACAGGTGGAGGACAACGGACCTAAAGACAAGGAGGGTCTGAAGTCTCCTGAAGAGAGACAGGTGGAGGACAACGGACCTAAAGACAAGGAGGGTCTGAAGTCTCCTGAAGAGAGACAGGTGGAAAAACGGACCTAAAGACAAGGAGGGTCTGAAGTCTCCTGAAGAGAGACAGGTGGAGGACAACGGACCTAAAGACAAGGAGGGTCTGAAGTCTCCTGAAGAGAGACAGGTGGAGGACAACGGACCTAAAGACAAGGAGGGTCTGAAGTCTCCTGAAGAGAGACAGGTGGAAAAACGGACCTAAAGACAAGGAGGGTCTGAAGTCTCCTGAAGAGAGACAGGTGGAGGACAACGGACCTAAAGACAAGGAGGGTCTGAAGTCTCCTGAAGAGAGACAGGTGGAAAAACGGACCTAAAGACAAGGAGGGTCTGAAGTCTCCTGAAGAGAGACAGGTGGAGGACCTAAAGACAAGGAGGGTCTGAAGTCTCCTGAAGAGAGACAGGTGGAAAAACGGACCTAAAGACAAGGAGGGTCTGAAGTCTCCTGAAGAGAGACAGGTGGAGGACAATGGACATAAAGACAAGGAGGGTCTGAAGTCTCCTGAAGAGAGACAGGTGGAAAAACGGACCTAAAGACAAGGAGGGTCTGAAGTCTCCTGAAGAGAGACAGGTGGAAAAACGGACCTAAAGACAAGGAGGGTCTGAAGTCTCCTGAAGAGAGACAGGTGGAAAAACGGACCTAAAGACAAGGAGGGTCTGAAGTCTCCTGAAGAGAGACAGGTGGAGGACAACGGACCTAAAGACAAGGAGGGTCTGAAGTCTCCTGAAGAGAGACAGGTGGAAAAACGGACCTAAAGACAATGAGGGTCTGAAGTCTCCTGAAGAGAGACAGGTGGAGGACAACGGACCTAAAGACAAGGAGGGTCTGAAGTCTCCTGAAGAGAGACAGGTGGAAAAACGGACCTAAAGACAAGGAGGGTGTGATGTCTCCTGAAGAGAGACAGGTGGAAAAACGGACCTAAAGACAAGGAGGGTCTGAAGTCTCCTGAAGAGAGACAGGTGGAAAAACGGACCTAAAGACAAGGAGGGTCTGAAGTCTCCTGAAGAGAGACAGGTGGAGGACAATGGACATAAAGACAAGGAGGGTCTGAAGTCTCCTGAAGAGAGACAGGTGGAAAAACGGACCTAAAGACAAGGAGGGTCTGAAGTCTCCTGAAGAGAGACAGGTGGAAAAACGGACCTAAAGACAAGGAGGGTCTGAAGTCTCCTGAAGAGAGACAGGTGGAGGACAATGGACCTAAAGACAAGGAGGGTGTGATGTCTCCTGAAGAGAGACAGGTGGAAAAACGGACCTAAAGACAAGGAGGGTCTGAAGTCTCCTGAAGAGAGACAGGTGGAGGACAACGGACCTAAAGACAAGGAGGGTCTGAAGTCTCCTGAAGAGAGACAGGTGGAAAAACGGACCTAAAGACAAGGAGGGTCTGAAGTCTCCTGAAGAGAGACAGGTGGAGGACAACGGACCTAAAGACAAGGAGGGTCTGAAGTCTCCTGAAGAGAGACAGGTGGAAAAACAGACCTAAAGACAAGGAGGGTCTGAAGTCTCCTGAAGAGAGACAGGTGGAGGACAACGGACCTAAAGACAAGGAGGGTCTGAAGTCTCCTGAAGAGAGACAGGTGGAAAAACGGACCTAAAGACAAGGAGGGTCTGAAGTCTCCTGAAGAGAGACAGGTGGAGGACAACGGACCTAAAGACAAGGAGGGTCTGAAGTCTCCTGAAGAGAGACAGGTGGAAAAAAGGACCTAAAGACAAGGAGGGTCTGAAGTCTCCTGAAGAGAGACAGGTGGAAAAACGGACCTAAAGACAAGGAGGGTCTGAAGTCTCCTGAAGAGAGACAGGTGGAAAAACGGACCTAAAGACAAGGAGGGTCTGAAGTCTCCTGAAGAGAGACAGGTGGAAAAACGGACCTAAAGACAAGGAGGGTCTGAAGTCTCCTGAAGAGAGACAGGTGGAAAAACGGACCTAAAGACAAGGAGGGTCTGAAGTCTCCTGAAGAGAGACAGGTGGAAAAACGGACCTAAAGACAAGGAGGGTCTGAAGTCTCCTGAAGAGAGACAGGTGGAGGACAACGGACCTAAAGACAAGGAGGGTCTGAAGTCTCCTGAAGAGAGACAGGTGGAAAAACGGACCTAAAGACAAGGAGGGTCTGAAGTCTCCTGAAGAGAGACAGGTGGAAAAACGGACCTAAAGACAAGGAGGGTCTGAAGTCTCCTGAAGAGAGACAGGTGGAGGACAACGGACCTAAAGACAAGGAGGGTCTGAAGTCTCCTGAAGAGAGACAGGTGGAAAAACGGACCTAAAGACAAGGAGGGTCTGAAGTCTCCTGAAGAGAGACAGGTGGAAAAACGGACCTAAAGACAAGGAGGGTCTGAAGTCTCCTGAAGAGAGACAGGTGGAGAAACGGACCTAAAGACAAGGAGGGTCTGAAGTCTCCTGAAGAGAGACAGGTGGAAAAACGGACCTAAAGACAAGGAGGGTCTGAAGTCTCCTGAAGAGAGACAGGTGGAAAAACGGACCTAAAGACAAGGAGGGTCTGAAGTCTCCTGAAGAGAGACAGGTGGAGGACAACGGACCTAAAGACAAGGAGGGTCTGAAGTCTCCTGAAGAGAGACAGGTGGAAAAACGGACCTAAAGACAAGGAGGGTCTGAAGTCTCCTGAAGAGAGACAGGTGGAAAAACGGACCTAAAGACAAGGAGGGTCTGAAGTCTCCTGAAGAGAGACAGGTGGAAAAACGGACCTAAAGACAAGGAGGGTCTGAAGTCTCCTGAAGAGAGACAGGTGGAAAAATGGACCTAAAGACAAGGAGGGTCTGAAGTCTCCTGAAGAGAGACAGGTGGAGGACAACGGACCTAAAGACAAGGAGGGTCTGAAGTCTCCTGAAGAGAGACAGGTGGAGGCCAACCTCCAGCCAAGCTTCAACGCCATACAACTCTCCTTCCGTGGCCTCCAACTGGTCTTAAACGCAGGGGAAACTAAATGCATGCTATTCAACCGATCGCTGCCCGCACCTGCCCGCCCGTCCAGCATCACTACTCTGGACGACTCTGACTTAGAATACGTGGACAACTACAAATACCTAGGTGTTTGATTAGACTGTAAACTCTCCTTCCAGACTCACATTAAGCATCTCCAATCCAAAATTAAATCTAGAATTGGCGTCCTATATCGCAACAAAGCATCCTTCACTCATGCTGCCAAACATACCCTCGTAAAACTGACCATCCTACCAATCCTCGACTTCGGTGATGTCATCTATAAAATAGCCTCCAACACTCTACTCAGCAAACGGGATGTAGTCTATCACAGTGCCATCTGTTTTGTCACCAAAGCCCCATACACTACCCACCATTGCGACCTGTACGTTCTCGTTGGTTGGCCCTCGCTTCATACTCGTCGCCAAACCCACTGGCTCCAGGTTATCTACAAGTCTCTGCTAGGTAAAGCCCCGCCTTATCTCAGCTCACTGGTCACCATAGCAGGACCCACTCGTAGCATACGCTCCAGCAGGTATATCTCACTGGTCACCCCCAAAGCCAATTCCTGCTTTGGTCGTCTTTCCTTACAGTTCTCTGTTCTACTGTATTATTGACTGTGTTTGTTTATTCCATGTGTAACTCTGTGTCGTTGTATGTGTCGAACTGCTTTGCTTTGTCTTGGCCAGGTCACAGTTGTAAATGAGAACTTGTTCTCAACTGGCCTACCTGGTTAAATAAAGGTGTTCTCAACTGGCCTACCTGGTTAAATAAAGGTGTTCTCAACTGGCCTACCTGGTTAAATAAAGGTGTTCTCAACTGGCCTACCTGGTTAAATAAAGGTGTTCTCAACTAGCCTACCTGGTTAAATAAAGGTGTTCTCAACTAGCCTACCTGGTTAAATAAAGGTGTTCTCAACTGGCCTACCTGGTTAAATAAAGGTGTTCTCAACTGGCCTACCTGGTTAAATAAAGGTGTTCTCAACTAGCCTACCTGGTTAAATAAAGGTGTTCTCAACTAGCCTACCTGGTTAAATAAAGGTGTTCTCAACTGGCCTACCTGGTTAAATAAAGGTGTTCTCAACTGGCCTACCTGGTTAAATAAAGGTGTTCTCAACTGGCCTACCTGGTTAAATAAAGGTGTTCTCAACTGGCCTACCTGGTTAAATAAAGGTGTTCTCAACTAGCCTACCTGGTTAAATAAAGGTGTTCTCAACTGGCCTACCTGGTTAAATAAAGGTGTTCTCAACTGGCCTACCTGGTTAAATAAAGGTGTTCTCAACTGGCCTACCTGGTTAAATAAAGGTGTTCTCAACTGGCCTACCTGGTTAAATAAAGGTGTTCTCAACTGGCCTACCTGGTTAAATAAAGGTGTTGTCAACTGGCCTACCTGGTTAAATAAAGGTGTTCTCAACTGGCCTACCTGGTTAAATAAAGGTGTTCTCAACTGGCCTACCTGGTTAAATAAAGGTGTTCTCAACTAGCCACCTGGTTAAATAAAGGTGTTCTCAACTGGCCTACCTGGTTAAATAAAGGTGTTCTCAACTAGCCTACCTGGTTAAATAAAGGTGAAAAAAAACAGAAAAAAACAATGGACCTAAAGACAAGGAGGGTGTGATGTCTCGTTTTGTTTACTGGCCCAACGCTCTAAACTCTAGACTATCTGTGCTATGTAATGTACATTATGGATTTTATTTGTTGTTTCCTGTTTGGACCCCAGGGAGAGTAGCCACTGCCTTGGCAACAGCTATTTGGGGATCCTAATAAATAGGCAATACTGAACCCAATCCGCAGCAGGACCATCTGAAGTAGTTTGGAATCGGACCCTCAAACAGGCCCAGGCCTCATTCTAACAAGGTAGGCTAGTTTTCTGTTTGTCTGTCTGCCTGACTGGTAGGATAGATGAAACATATTAGGGTATCTTTCCTTCTGCTTGCACACACCAGTATGGATGAAACATGAACCACATTCAGAAAACATTTAAAAATGTTAATAGATGTGTTTTAGGACTTGATCAATTGTAGTCTTCAAATGAAGCTCTTGTCACTCATTCTCTCTCCTCTTTCTGTCTTCCTCTGTGGCCATACAGCTGTCTGTCTGTCTCTCTGCATGCACGCTACTATGTTGTAATGGGGAAAACTCCTCTCTCCATAGTTAGCGCAGATGGCTGATCTACAGTCCTGACCACCAGAGAACAGCTGCAGCTCCAGCTGAACAGCAACCAGGACCAGACTGAAAGGCAGACTGGCCAGATCATGGTTTAGATCTGACGCAGACTAGACACACTGGCTACATTCTCCAGAAGTGTGCACTCATATTATCCCCCTCATGGATATAAATGAATGGACTGGTGTGAGGAATATGGTGGAAACTGTCTCCAGCCATGCCTGCACCAATCCAATGCTTTAAATGAATGGATTGGTGAGAAATAAACACGCAAGAATGAAGCTATATACAAGAAGTACCAAGTACCAATACCATATCAATATGCAGGGAATGGGGATATGTGGTAGTTGAGGTAGATACTGTATGTACATGAAGGCAGGGTAAAGTGACTAGGCATCAGGATAGATAATAATGAGGTATTTGAGGTAGATATGTACATGAAGGCAGGGTAAAGTGACTAGGCATCAGGATAGATAATAATAAGGTATTAGAGGTAGATATGTACATGAAGGCAGGGTAAAGTGACTAGGCATCAGGATAGATAATAATAAGGTATTTGAGGTAGATTTGTACATGAAGGCAGGGTAAAGTGACATCAGGATAGATAATAATAAGGTATTTGAGGTAGATATGTACATGAAGGCAGGGTAAAGTGGCATCAGGATAGATAATAATAAGGTATTTGAGGTAGATATGTACATGAAGGCAGGGTAAAGTGACGAGACATCAGGATAGATAATAATAAGGTATTTGAGGTAGATATGTACATGAAGGCAGGGTAAAGTGGCATCAGGATAGATAATAATAAGGTATTTGAGGTAGATATGTACATGAAGGCAGGGTAAAGTGACTGGGCATCAGGATAGATAATAATGAGGTATTTGAGGTAGATATGTACATGAAGGCAGGGTAAAGTGACTAGGCATCAGGATAGATAATAATAAGGTATTTGAGGTAGATATGTACATGAAGGCAGGGTAAAGTGACTAGGCATCTGGGATAGATAATAATAAGGTATTTGAGGTAGATTTGTACATGAAGGCAGGGTAAAGTGACTAGGCATCAGGATAGATAATAATAAGGTATTAGAGGTAGATATGTACATGAAGGCAGGGTAAAGTGACTAGGCATCAGGATAGATAATAATAAGGTATTTGAGGTAGATATGTACATGAAGGCAGGGTAAAGTGACTAGGCATCTGGGATAGATAATAATAAGGTATTTGAGGTAGATTTGTACATGAAGGCAGGGTAAAGTGACTAGGCATCAGGATAGATAATAATAAGGTATTAGAGGTAGATATGTACATGAAGGCAGGGTAAAGTGACTAGGCATCAGGATAGATAATAATAAGGTATTTGAGGTAGATGTGTACATGAAGGCAGGGTAAAGTGGCATCAGGATAGATAATAATAAGGTATTTGAGGTAGATATGTACATGAAGGCAGGGTAAATAGACATCAGGATAGATAATAATAAGGTATTTGAGGTCGATATGTACATGAAGGCAGGGTAAAGTGACCAGGCATCAGGATAGATAATAATAAGGTATTTGAGGTAGATATGTACGTGAAGGCAGGGTAAAGTGACGAGGCATCAGGATAGATAATAATAAGGTATTTGAGGTAGATATGTACATGAAGGCAGGGTAAAGTGACTAGACATCAGGATAGATAATAATAAGGTATTTGAGGTAGATATGTACATGAAGGCAGGGTAAAGTGACTAGACATCAGGATAGATAATAATAAGGTATTTGAGGTAGATATGTACATGAAGGCAGGGTAAAGTGACTAGACATCAGGATAGATAATAATAAGGTATTTGAGGTAGATATGTACATGAAGGCAGGGTAAAGTGACTAGACATCAGGATAGATAATAATAAGGTATTTGAGGTAGATATGTACATGAAGGCAGGGTAAAGTGACATCAGGATAGATAATAATAAGGTATTTGAGGTAGATATGTACATGAAGGCAGGGTAAATAGACATCAGGATAGATAATAATAAGGTATTTGAGGTCGATATGTACATGAAGGCAGGGTAAAGTGACCAGGCATCAGGATAGATAATAATAAGGTATTTGAGGTAGATATGTACGTGAAGGCAGGGTAAAGTGACGAGGCATCAGGATAGATAATAATAAGGTATTTGAGGTAGATATGTACATGAAGGCAGGGTAAAGTGACTAGGCATCAGGATAGATAATAATAAGGTATTTGAGGTAGATATGTACATGAAGGCAGGGTAAAGTGACTAGGCATCAGGATAGATAATAATAAGGTATTTGAGGTAGATATGTACATGAAGGCAGGGTAAAGTGACTAGACATAAGGATAGATAATAATAAGGTATTTGAGGTAGATATGTACATGAAGGCAGGGTAAAGAGACATCAGGATAGATAATAATAAGGTATTAGAGGTAGATATGTACATGAAGGCAGGGTAAAGTGACTGGGCATCAGGATAGATAATAATAAGGTATTTGAGGTAGATATGTACATGAAGGCAGGGTAAAGTGACATCAGGATAGATAATAATAAGGTATTTGAGGTAGATATGTACATGAAGGCAGGGTAAAGTGACTAGACATCAGGATAGATAATAATAAGGTATTTGAGGTAGATATGTACATGAAGGCAGGGTAAAGTGACTGGGCATCAGGATAGATAATAATAAGGTATTAGAGGTAGATATGTACATGAAGGCAGGGTAAAGTGACGAGACATCTGTGATTGATAATAATAAGGTATTAGAGGTAGATATGTACATGAAGGCAGGGTAAAGTGACGAGACATCTGTGATTGATAATAATAAGTTATTTGAGGTAGATATGTACATGAAGGCAGGGTAAAGTGACCAGTCATCAGGATAGATAATAATAAGGTATTTGAGGTAGATATGTACATGAAGGCAGGGTAAAGTGACTGGGCATCAGGATAGATAATAATAAGGTATTAGAGGTAGATATGTACATGAAGGCAGGGTAAAGTGACTAGGCATCAGGATAGATAATAATGAGGTATTTGAGGTAGATATGTACATGAAGGCAGGGTAAAGTGACTAGGCATCTGGGATAGATAATAATAAGGTATTTGAGGTAGATGTGTACATGAAGGCACGGTAAAGTGGCCGGGCATCTGGGATAGATAATAATAAGGTATTAGAGGTAGATATGTACATGAAGGCAGGGTAAAGTGACCGGGCATCTGGGATAGATAATAATAAGGTATTTGAGGTAGATATGTACATGAAGGCAGGGTAAAGTGACCGGGCATCTGGGATAGATAATAATAAGGTATTTGAGGTAGATTTGTACATGAAGGCAGGGTAAAGTGACTAGGCATCAGGATAGATAATAATAAGGTATTAGAGGTAGATATGTACATGAAGGCAGGGTAAAGTGACGAGGCATCAGGATAGATAATAATAAGGTATTTGAGGTAGATATGTACATGAAGGCAGGGTAAAGTGACATCAGGATAGATAATAATAAGGTATATGAGGTAGATATGTACATGAAGGCAGGGTAAAGTGACTAGGCATCAGGATAGATAATAATAAGGTATTTGAGGTAGATATGTACATGAAGGCAGGGTAAAGTGACATCAGGATAGATAATAATAAGGTATTTGAGGTAGATATGTACGTGAAGGCAGGGTAAAGTGACTCGGCATCTGGGATTGATAATAATAAGGTATTTGAGGTAGATATGTACATGAAGGCAGGGTAAAGTGACTAGGCATCTGGGATAGATAATAATAAGGTATTTGAGGTAGATATGTACATGAAGGCAGGGTAAAGTGACTAGGCATCAGGATAGATAATAATAAGGTATTTGAGGTAGATATGTACATGAAGGCAGGGTAAAGTGACTAGGCATCAGGATAGATAATAATAAGGTATTTGAGGTAGATATGTACATGAAGGCAGGGTAAAGTGACTAGACATAAGGATAGATAATAATAAGGTATTTGAGGTAGATATGTACATGAAGGCAGGGTAAAGAGACATCAGGATAGATAATAATAAGGTATTAGAGGTAGATATGTACATGAAGGCAGGGTAAAGTGACTGGGCATCAGGATAGATAATAATAAGGTATTTGAGGTAGATATGTACATGAAGGCAGGGTAAAGTGACATCAGGATAGATAATAATAAGGTATTTGAGGTAGATATGTACATGAAGGCAGGGTAAAGTGACTAGACATCAGGATAGATAATAATAAGGTATTTGAGGTAGATATGTACATGAAGGCAGGGTAAAGTGACTGGGCATCAGGATAGATAATAATAAGGTATTAGAGGTAGATATGTACATGAAGGCAGGGTAAAGTGACGAGACATCTGTGATTGATAATAATAAGGTATTAGAGGTAGATATGTACATGAAGGCAGGGTAAAGTGACGAGACATCTGTGATTGATAATAATAAGTTATTTGAGGTAGATATGTACATGAAGGCAGGGTAAAGTGACCAGTCATCAGGATAGATAATAATAAGGTATTTGAGGTAGATATGTACATGAAGGCAGGGTAAAGTGACTAGGCATCAGGATAGATAATAATGAGGTATTTGAGGTAGATATGTACATGAAGGCAGGGTAAAGTGACTAGGCATCAGGATAGATAATAATGAGGTATTTGAGGTAGATATGTACATGAAGGCAGGGTAAAGTGACTAGGCATCTGGGATAGATAATAATAAGGTATTTGAGGTAGATGTGTACATGAAGGCAGGGTAAAGTGGCCGGGCATCTGGGATAGATAATAATAAGGTATTTGAGGTAGATATGTACATGAAGGCAGGGTAAAGTGACCGGGCATCTGGGATAGATAATAATAAGGTATTTGAGGTAGATTTGTACATGAAGGCAGGGTAAAGTGACTAGGCATCAGGATAGATAATAATAAGGTATTAGAGGTAGATATGTACATGAAGGCAGGGTAAAGTGACGAGGCATCAGGATAGATAATAATAAGGTATTTGAGGTAGATATGTACATGAAGGCAGGGTAAAGTGACATCAGGATAGATAATAATAAGGTATATGAGGTAGATATGTACATGAAGGCAGGGTAAAGTGACATCAGGATAGATAATAATAAGGTATTTGAGGTAGATATGTACATGAAGGCAGGGTAAAGTGACTAGGCATCAGGATAGATAATAATAAGGTATTTGAGGTAGATATGTACATGAAGGCAGGGTAAAGTGACATCAGGATAGATAATAATAAGGTATTTGAGGTAGATATGTACGTGAAGGCAGGGTAAAGTGACTCGGCATCTGGGATTGATAATAATAAGGTATTTGAGGTAGATATGTACATGAAGGCAGGGTAAAGTGACTAGGCATCTGGGATAGATAATAATAAGGTATTTGAGGTAGATATGTACATGAAGGCAGGGTAAAGTGACTAGGCATCGGGATAGATAATAAAAGTTTAAAAAAGGCTGTGTTTTTTACACAGTCCAATTTTATTGAGCAATCTGATCAGCTCTGAAAAAAAATCTGATGTGAAAAGATCTGATTTGTTTGGTCATAAAACCAATTAGTGGAATTGGGCTGCCTGTGTATACTAAAAGCAATCAAATTAAAGCAAATTTGACTATAAAATATAGCGTCTACGGTGGGGGAATTATACTGAACGATATATTGAGTTGATCCGGCCGAGCGTTGCCGATAACTGACGAAGTGTTTCGGAAACGCGTATCTGGTTTACTTCCTGGACCAATGGTGGCCGCCATCCTCTGCTAGACCGAAAGCCCAGCCTCCTCGAGTAGCTGGTGCAGTTTGATAACACGGACCAGGCAGGACTGGATAGCTACAGGATTTCAGTGTTTGCAGCGATACTAGATACTTTGTTTAATAGCATGATTCGTGTACGAGCATCGTAGCTAGCTGAAACGCGATAGCTCCAAGGCGCTCTTTTGGCAAGTCGCCTGTTTTAACCCATCTATTGTTGCGCGCGTCTGCCAGCGTTTTGATTACAGTGAGTAGGAAGGAAGAAAACGCACACACCCCTCCGCTCTTATGGTAGTGACTAGAGGGAGGCTCGGGAAAAAGAAAGAATAGGTAGAGAGATCTCGATTGTTGTCTTTTGGAAAGTTGAATCTACTTCCGAGGATAAAGGTTGGTCATCCCAATGGCGTCAATTTCGAAGGTGTCCATTCTGGATTACTTCAACATCGTGTTCGAGGGGGAGAACGGCAAGATCGAGTCCAACTGTAAAGCATGCGGCACCAGGATACAGGCGAAGAGGAGCGTCACATCCAACTTCGTCACACATCTCAAGGTACCGTATAGATCTGTTTTAACTAAGCTGTAGATCTGTCTGACCGTAGGTGACAGTAGGCTATAGGCAGGGTTGGGTGAGTTATTTTCTAAATGTAATCCGTTACTAGTTACCTGTCAAATTGTAATCAGTAAGGTACTTTTTGGATTATCCATACCCAGTAATGTAATCTGATTACATGTAGTTTTAAATTACTTTCAACCTTAAGAGGCATTTTGAAGAAGACAAATGTGTGTTACTAATTTAATGACATCTATTGCAGGATAAGTCCATGTTAAAGATTACATAACTGGCCATATATGGATGTTACATTGTACTTTATGGGCTGGTTATGTAGGCTTCTTCTAACCCATCGCTTTCTACTACATATAATATGATTACATTTTATCTTTATATTAAAAACCAAAGTCCATCAATCAAATGTATTTATAAAGCCCTTCTTACATCAGCTGTTGTCACAAAGTGCTGTACAGAATTTAAGAGCTGGAGTTACTATACAATTTTACCTTTATTTAACTAGGCAAGTCAGTTAAGAACAAATTCTTATTTTCAATGACGGCCTAGGAACAGTGGGTTAACTGCCTGTTCAGGGGCAGAACGACAGATGTGTACCTTGTCAGCTCGGGGATTTGAACTTGCAACCTTTCGGTTACTAGTCCAACTCTTTAACCACTAGGCAACCCTGCCCCAATTATTCCAAACATTGTATACCCTGGGATCTTCAAGAACAGGACTTGGAAATATGGAAGTATAGATCATCCAAATTGATTTACCTGAGCATAACCCCAAACTGGATTTATTAGCCAGACCTACTCTGTTGATTAGGATTTTGTTGTCATAGAGGGCTGATTTGGCTCATTGATTTAAGTTGAAAAATAAATGCTACGCTCATGGAATGGCATGCTTTGAGCACTACTGAAAAGTGCTATTTACATGTGAAAAATGAATGCCATATTCTGAATTTGCTATCGGCCTATTGTTTACCTTTTTGTTGGTGACACTTTGATATCTTGGTAATATGCAGCTGTTTAAAGGGCAAATCCACAGAAGAAACAGAAGCAACAAAGATACAATGACAAAACGGTCGCCCCGTCTCTGTTTTGGTGAAAAGCTGAGGGATGGGTCAAATGTAACCACTCTCAGAGTAATAGAGAGAGCTGTTGATGTAAGGACTGACCATCCATGATATCAACACTGTTTTAACCATGCTATGAGGCTATACAGTGTTTGTTTACATTTACAGTGTTTACAAACATTGGAGTAAAACAAGCATATATTTTGGGTTCTCATGGAGTTTGTCAGTTGAACTAAGCTCATGAGGCTAATAATAAGTTATATTCTTCAAGAATCAATGGACATGTATACAGTACCAGTCAAAAGTTTGGACACATCTACTCATTCTAGGATTTTTCTTTATTTTTAATATGTTCTACATTGTCGAATAGTAATGAAGACATCAAAACTATTAAATAACACATGGAATCATGTAGTAACCAAAGATTCACCGTCTTCTAAACGTCTTCTAAACGTCTTCTAAATGGTGGCTATTCACCGTCTTCTAAATGTCTTCTAAACGGTGGCTATTCACCGTCTTCTAAACGTCTTCTAAACGTCTTCTAAACGGTGGCTATTCACCGTCTTCTAAATGTCTTCTAAACGGTGGCTATTCACCGTCTTCTAAATGTCTTCTAAACGTCTTCTAAACGGTGGCTATTCACCGTCTTCTAAACGTCTTCTAAACGGTGACTATTCACCGTCTTCTAAATGTCTTCTAAACGGTGGCTATTCACCGTCTTCTAAATGTCTTCTAAACGGTGACTATTCACCGTCTTCTAAATGTCTTCTAAACGGTGGCTATTCACCGTCTTCTAAATGTCTTCTAAACGGTGGCTATTCACCGTCTTCTAAATGTCTTCTAAACGTCTTCTAAACGGTGGCTATTCACCGTCTTCTAAACGTCTTCTAAACGGTGACTATTCACCGTCTTCTAAATGTCTTCTAAACGGTGGCTATTCACCGTCTTCTAAATGTCTTCTAAACGTCTTCTAAACGGTGGCTATTCACCGTCTTCTAAATGTCTTCTAAACGGTGGCTATTCACCGTCTTCTAAATGTCTTCTAAACGGTGGCTATTCACCGTCTTCTAAATGTCTTCTAAACGGTGGCTATTCACTGTCTTCTAAATGTCTTCTAAACGTCTTCTAAACGGTGGCTATTCACCGTCTTCTAAATGTCTTCTAAACGGTGGCTATTCACCGTCTTCTAAATGTCTTCTAAACGGTGGCTATTCACCGTCTTCTAAATGTCTTCTAAACGTCTTCTAAACGGTGGCTATTCACCGTCTTCTAAATGTCTTCTAAACGTCTTCTAAACGGTGGCTATTCACCGTCTTCTAAATGTCTTCTAAACGGTGGCTATTCACCGTCTTCTAAATGTTTTCTAAACGGTGGCTATTCACCGTCTTCTAAATGTCTTCTAAACGGTGGCTATTCACCGTCTTCTAAATGTCTTCTAAACGTCTTCTAAACGGTGGCTATTCACCGTCTTCTAAATGTCTTCTAAACGTCTTCTAAACGGTGGCTATTCACCGTCTTCTAAACGTCTTCTAAACGTCTTCTAAACGGTGGCTATTCACCGTCTTCTAAATGTCTTCTAAACGGTGGCTATTCACCGTCTTCTAAATGTCTTCTAAACGTCTTCTAAACGGTGGCTATTCACCGTCTTCTAAATGTCTTCTAAACGGTGGCTATTCACCGTCTTCTAAACGTCTTCTAAACGGTGGCTATTCACCGTCTTCTAAATGTCTTCTAAACGTCTTCTAAACGGTGGCTATTCACCGTCTTCTAAATGTCTTCTAAACGTCTTCTAAACGGTGGCTATTCACCGTCTTCTAAACGGTGGCTATTCACCGTCTTCTAAACGTCTTCTAAACGGTGGCTATTCACCGTCTTCTAAACGTCTTCTAAACGGTGGCTATTCACCGTCTTCTAAATGTCTTCTAAACGTCTTCTAAACGGTGGCTATTCACCGTCTTCTAAATGTCTTCTAAATGGTGGCTATTCACCGTCTTCTAAATGTCTTCTAAACGGTGGCTATTCACCGTCTTCTAAATGTCTTCTAAACGGTGGCTATTCACCGTCTTCTAAATGTCTTCTAAACGGTGGCTATTCACCGTCTTCTAAATGTCTTCTAAACGGTGGCTATTCACCGTCTTCTAAACGTCTTCTAAACGTCTTCTAAACGGTGGCTATTCACCGTCTTCTAAACGTCTTCTAAACGGTGGCTATTCACCGTCTTCTAAATGTCTTCTAAACGTCTTCTAAACGGTGGCTATTCACCGTCTTCTAAACGTCTTCTAAACGTCTTCTAAACGTCTTCTAAACGGTGGCTATTCACCGTCTTCTAAACGGTGACTACTTCTTCTAAGTAGCCACCGTTTGCCTTGAGGACAGCTTTGCACACTGTTGGCATTCTCTCAACCAGCTTCATGAGGTAGTCACCGGGAATGCATTTCAATTAACAAGTGTGCCTTGTTAATTTGTGGAAATCCTTTCCTTAATGCATTTGAGCCAATCACTTGTCTTGTGACAAGGTAGGGGTGGTATACAGAAGGTTATTTAGTAAAATAACAAGTCTATATTATGGCAAGAACAGCTCATATAAGCAAAGATAAATGACAGTCCATTATTACTTTAAAACATGAAGGTCAGTAAATCTGTAAAATGTCAAGAACTTTGAACATTTATTCAAGTGCAGTCGCAAAAACCATCAAGCGCAATGATGAAACTGGCTCTCACGAGGACCACCACAGGAATGGAAGACCCAGAATTACCTCTGCTGCAGAGGATACGTTCATTAGAGTTAACTGCATCTCAGATTGCAGCCCAAATAAATGCTTCACAGAATGCAAGTAAGACACATCTCAACATCAACTGTTCAGAGGAGACTGTGTGAATCCCGCTTTCATTGTTGAATTGCTGCAAAGGAACCACTACTAAAGGACATCAATGAGAAGAAGAGACTTACTTGGGCCAAGAAACATGAGCATTGGACATTAGACTGGTGGAAGTCTGTCCTTTGGTCTGATGAGTAAAAATGTGAGATTTTGGATTCCAACCACCATGTCTTTGAGACGCAGAGGAGGTAAACGACTGATCTCCGCATGTTCCCACTGTGAAGTATGGAGGAGGTGTGATGTTGTGAGAGTGCATTGCTGCCTACACAGTCAGTGATTTTATTTAGAATTCAAGGCACACTTAATCAGCAGGCCTACCACAGCATTCTGCAGCGATACTCCATGCCATCTGGTTTGCGCTTAGTGAGACTATCAGTTGTTCTTCTACTGGACAATGACCCAACACACCTCCAGGTTGTGTAAGGACTATTTGACCAAGAAGGAAATATTATGGAGTGCTGCGTCAGATGACCTGGCCTCCACAATTATCCCATCTCAACCCAATTGAGATGGTTTGGGATGAGTTGGAACCCAGAGTGAAGGAAAAGCAGCCAACAAGTTCTCAGCATATGTGGGAACTCCTTCAAGACTGTTAAAAAAGCATTCCAGGTGAAGCTGGTTGAGAGAATGGCAAGTGTGCAAAGCTGTCATCAAGCCTAATGGTGGCTACTTTGAAGAATCTAAAATATAAGGCAGATTTGGATTTGTGTAACACCATGGATTACAGGCAACATCCGCATCGAGCTAAAGGCTAGAGCTGCCACTTTCAAGTAGCAGGACACTAATCCGGACGCTGATAAGAAATCCTGCTACACCCTCAGACGAACCATCAAACAGGCAAAGCGTGGATACAGGATTAATATTGAATCCTACTACACTGGCTCTGACGCTCGTGGGATGTGGCAGGGCTAGAAGAATATTCCGGACTACAAAGGGAAAGCCAGCCGCGAGCTGCTTTGACATGTTAATAGATTATATTTATCAATTAACATAATGCAAAGGGAGTGAACAGAAAAATAATCTAAATCAAATCCATATTTGGTGTGACCACCCTTTGCTTTCAAAACAGCATCAATTGTTGTAGGTACACTTGCGCAAAGTCAGGGATTTTGTAGGCATATGTAACAGTATAACTTTAGACTGTCCCCTCGCCCATACCCGGGCGCGAACCAGGGACCCTCTGCACACATCAACAACAGTCACCCACGAAGCATCGTTACCCATCGCTCCACAAAATCCACGGCTCTTGCAGAGCAAGGGGAACCACTACTTCAAGGTCTCAGAGCAAGTCACGTCACCGATTGAAACACTATTTAGCGCGCACCACCGCTAACTAAGCTAGCGTTTCACATTCGTTACACATATGGTCAGGTGTATATTTAAACAATTATACCAAACAGGTGCTAATGATCATCAATTCATTATGTAGGTTGAAACACAGTCATTAACTGAAACAGCTGTGTAGGAGGAATAAAACTGGGTGAGGAACAGCCAAACTCAGCTAACAAGGTGAGGTTGCTGAAGACAGTTTACTGTCAAAGTCAAGACTGAGTACAGCAACAAGACACAGGATAGTTATACTGCCTCAGCAAGGTCTCTCCCAGGCAGACATTTCAAGGCAGACAGGGGTTTCCAGATGTGCTGTCCAAGCTCTTTTTGAAGAAGCACAAAGAAACGGGCAACGTTGAGGACCGTAGACACAGTGGTGAGCCAAGGAAACTTACTGCAGCAGATGAAAGACGCATCATGCTTACTTCCCTTCGCAATCAGATGTCCAACAGTGCCATCAGCTCAGAATTGGCAGAAAACAGTGAAACTCTGGTACACCCATCTACTGTTCAGAGAAGTCTGGTCAGAAGTGGCCTTCATGGAAGACTTGCAGCCAAAAATCCATACCTCCGACGTGGAAACAAAACCAAGCGGACTCAACTAGCACGAAAACACAGGAACTGGGGTGCAGAAAAATGGCAGCAGGTGCTCTGAACTGATGAGTCAACATTTTAAATATTTGGCTGTAGCAGAAGGCAGTTTGTTCGCTGAAGGGCTGGAGAGGGGTACACGAATGAGTGTCTGCAGGCAAAAATTAAGCATGGTGAAGGTTCCTTGCATGTTTGGGGCTGCATTTCTGCCAATGGAGTTGGGGATTCAGTCAGAATTAATGGTATCCTCAATGCTGAGAAGTACAGGCAGATACTTATCCACCATGCAATACCAATAAGGAGGCATCTGATTGGCCCAAAATGTATTCCTGCAGCATGACAACAACCCCAAACACAGTTCTTAATGACTTTCGCTGTATCTTCAGCGTAAAGAAGAACAATGAGTCCTGGATGTGATGGTATGGCCCCCACAGCCGTGACATCGAGGAGTCTGTCTGGGATTACACGAGGAGGGAGAAGCACCTGAGGCTGCCTAAATCCACAGAAGAACTGTGGTAGGTTCTTCAAGATGTTTAGGCCAACCTACCAGCTGAGTTCCTTCAAAAACGGTGTGCAAGTGAACCTAGGAGAATGGATGCTGTTTTGAAGGCAAAGGGAGGTCACCCCAAATATTGATTTGATGTTGAGTTTTCTTCTGTTCACTCACTTTGCATTTTGTTAATTGAAAAATGTAAACCATTAACATGTCTAGTTTTGAAAGCATTCTTACTTTACAGTATTTTTCTTCACTCCTGCCTGAAACTTTTACACAATACTGTACATGTTTCAAGCAGACCACCAAAGTCCAAGGAAGCGAAGGTAATCCTCCCTAAATGATTACCGTCCTGTAGCACTCACGTCGGTAGCCGTGAAGTGCTTTGAAAGGCTGGTCATGGCTCACATCAACAGCATCATCCTAGATACCCTAGACCCACTCCAATTCGCATACCGCCCTAACATATCCACAGGTGATGCAATCTCAATTGTACTACAAACTGCCCTTTTCCACCTGTGAAAAGTGAGAATGCTGTTCATTTACTCAGCTTTCAACACCATTGTCTTACTCACATTGAAGAACAGGGCTCCGGGCAGCCGAGCGGAAATGGAGGAAAACTCGCCTCCCTGCGGACCTGGCATCCTTTCACTCCCTCCTCTCTACATTTTCCTCCTCTGTCTCTGCTGCTAAAGCCACTTTCTACCATTCTAAATTCCAAGCATCTGCCTCTAACCCTAGGAAGCTCTTTGCCACCTTCTCCTCCCTCCTGAATCCTCCTCCCCCCCCTCCCTCCTCCCTCTCTGCAGATGACTTCGTCAACCATTTTGAAAAGAAGGTCAATGACATCCGATCCTCGTTTGCTAAGTCAAACGACACCGCTGGTTCTGCTCACACTGCCCTACCCTATGCTCTGACCTCTTTCTCCCTCTCTCTCCAGATGAAATCTCGCGTCTTGTGACGGCCGGCCGCCCAACAACCTGCCCGCTTGACCCTATCCCCTCCTCTCTTCTCCAGACCATTTCCGGAGACCTTCTCCCTTACCTCACCTCGCTCATCAACTCATCCCTGACCGCTGGCTACGTCCCTCCCGTCTTCAAGAGAGCGAGAGTTGCACCCCTTCTGAAAAAACCTACACTCGATCCCTCCGATGTCAACAACTACAGACCAGTATCCCTTCTCTCTTTTCTCTCCAAAACTCTTGAGCGTGCCGTCCTTGGCCAGCTCTACCGCTATCTCTCTCAGAATGACCTTCTTGATCCAAATCAGTCAGGTTTCAAGACTAGTCATTCAACTGAGACTGCTCTTCTCTGTATCACGGAGGCGCTCCGCACTGCTAAAGTTAACTCTCTCTCCTCTGCTCTCATCCTTCTAGACCTATCGGCTGCCTTCGATACTGTGAACCATCAGATCCTCCTCTCCACCCTCTCCGAGTTGGGCATCTCCGGCGCGGCCCACGCTTGGATTGCGTCCTACCTGACAGGTCGCTCCTACCAGGTGGCGTGGCGAGAATCTGTCTCCTCACCACGCGCTCTCACCACTGGTGTCCCCCAGGGCTCTGTTCTAGGCCCTCTCTTATTCTCGCTATACACCAAGTCACTTGGCTCTGTCATAACCTCACATGGTCTCTCCTATCATTGCTATGCAGACGACACACAATTAATCTTCTCCTTTCCCCCTTCTGATGACCAGGTGGCGAATCGCATCTCTGCATGTCTGGCAGACATATCAGTGTGGATGACGGATCACCACCTCAAGCTGAACCTCAGCAAGACGGAGCTCCTCTTCCTCCCGGGGAAGGACTGCCCGTTCCATGATCTCGCCATCACGGTTGACAACTCCATTGTGTCCTCCTCCCAGAGCGCTAAGAACCTTGGCGTGATCCTGGACAACACCCTGACGTTCTCAACTAACATCAAGGCGGTGTCCCGTTCCTGTAGGTTCATGCTCTACAACATCCGCAGAGTACGACCCTGCCTCACACAGGAAGCGGCGCAGGTCCTAATCCAGGCACTTGTCATCTCCCGTCTTGATTACTGCAACTCGCTGTTGGCTGGGCTCCCTGCCTGTGCCATTAAACCCCTACAACTCATCCAGAACGCCGCAGCCCGTCTGGTGTTCAACCTTCCCAAGTTCTCTCACGTCACCCCGCTCCTCCGCTCTCTCCACTGGCTTCCAGTTGAAGCTCGCATCCGCTACAAGACCATGGTGCTCGCCTACGGAGCTGTGAGGGGAACGGCACCTCAGTACCTCCAGGCTCTGATCAGGCCCTACACCCAAACAAGGGCACTGCGTTCATCCACCTCTGGCCTGCTCGCCTCCCTACCACTGAGTCCTGTAGCTCAGTTGGTAGAGCATGGCGCTTGTAACGCCAGGGTAGTGGGTTCGATTCCCGGGACCACCCATACGTAGAATGTATGCACACATGATTGTAAGTCGCTTTGGATAAAAGCGTCCGCTAAATGGCATATATTATTATTATTATTATTAGGAAGTACAGTTCCCGCTCAGCCCAGTCAAAACTGTTCGCTGCTCTGGCCCCCCAATGGTGGAACAAACTCCCTCACGACGCCAGGACAGCGGAGTCAATCACCACCTTCCGGAGACACCTGAAACCCCACCTCTTCAAGGAATACCTAGGATAGGGTAAGTAAGGGTAAGTAATCCTTCTCAGCCCCCCAACAAGATTTAGATGCAAGTGGCTGTTCCACTGGTTGTCATAAGGTGTATGCACCAATTTGTAAGTCGCTCTGGATAAGAGCGTCTGCTAAATGACTTAAATGTAAATGTAATGTAAATGTAAATGAGAGGTTGTTGTCCTGGTACCATACTGCCAGATCTCTCTGACTGCCTCTCTTTAGGCTATCTCATCGTTGTCTGTGATCAGACCTACCGACGTTGTGTCGTCTGCAAACTTAATAATGGTGTTGGAGTCGTGCCTGGCCGTGCAGTCATGAGTGAACAGGGAGTATAGGAGGAGACTGAGCACGCACCCCTGAGGGGCTTCAGTGTTGATGATCAGCGTGAAAGATGTGTTGCTACCGACCCTCACCACCTGGGGGCGGCCCGTCAGGAAGTCCAGGATCCAGTTGCAGAGGGAGGTGTTTATTGCCAGGGTTCATAGCTTAGTAATGAGCATTTAGAGCACTATGGTGTTGAACTCTGAGCTGTAGTTAATGAATAACATTGCAGGGTTTCTTATAAGCTTCCAGGTTAGAGTCCCGCACCTTGAAAGCGGCAGCTCTACCCTTTAGCTCATTGCGAATGTTGCCTGTAATCCATGGCTTCTGGTTGGGGTATGTACGTACGGTCACCGTGGGGACAACGTCCTCGATGCACTTATTGATAAAGCCAGTGACTGATGTGGTGTACTCCTCAATGCCATCAGAATAATCCCGGGAACATATTCCAGTCTGTGATAGCAAAACATTCCTGTAGTTTAGCATCTGCTTCATCTGACCGTTTGTTAGAAACCAAGTCACCGGTGCTTCCTGCTTTCATTTTTGTTTGTAAGCAGGAATCAGGAGGATAGAGTTGTGGTCGGTTTTACCACCTGGAGGGTGAGGGAGAGCTTTGTTTCGATGAAACATGAGATATTACAGTTTTTGATGTCCTGATATTCGTGATCGTACCTCGTCTAATTTGTTGTTTAATGATTGTACGTTGGCAAGTAATACCGATGGTAAGGGCAGATTTCCCACTCGCCGTCGGCGGATCCTCACAAGGCAACCAGGCCTGTGTCCTCTATACCTCCGTCTCTTTCTCCTGCCAATGACGGGGATTTCGGCGTTGTCGGGTGTCTGAAGTACGTCCTGCGCATCCAGTTTGTTGAAGAAAAAAAATCTGTCTAATCCGAGTTGAGTGATCGCTGTCCTGATATCCAGAAGCTCTTTGTCTAATCTGAGGTGAGTGATCGCTGTCCTGATATCCAGAAGCTCTTTGTCTAATCCGAGTTGAGTGATCGCTGTCCTGAATCCAGAAGCTTTTTGTCTAATCCGAGGTGAGTGATCGCTGTCCTGAATCCAGAAGCTCTTTGTCTAATCCGAGGTGAGTGATCGCTGTCCCGATATCCAGAAACTCTTTGTCTAATCCGAGATGAGTGATCGCTGTCCCGATATCCAGAAACTCTTTGTCTAATCCGAGGTGAGTGATCGCTGTCCTGATTTCCAGAAGCTCTTTGTCTAATCCGAGGTGAGTGATCTCTGTCCTGATATCCAGAAGCTCTTTGTCTAATCCGAGGTGAGTGATCTCTGTCCTGATATCCAGAAGCTCTTTGTCTAATCCGAGGTGAGTGATCGCTGTCCTCTTTTATCAGAGTGAAATAGATTGAGCAATAAAAGCTCCACTTTTATTCCATAGGCTGGGATCTGCACTGTGCAGCTGTTGCAAGTGCGCATTCTTCACTGGCTGTCCACTGGTTTCAAAAACAATGATTGATGGGCATCATAAACGTATTGAATTCAACCATTATTGGGTTCAAATACATATTTACATTTGTGAACAGCCGTCCACAACAACCAAAATGGGCAAATAGCTAAATGAGACAGCGCATTGATGTGAATTACACTGCTGCTATGTAGATATCAATAATAAGTGATATCCGTATTTCCGTAGACCACACTGCTGTCATCCTCTAAACGTTTATTCAAGTTGGATAATCTTTGGATGCCAATAGCAGTCGCATCATTGGAAGACATAGCTTGCACTGTCGCCTTCAAAAGCCTTTTCCTGCTCTTTCCCCGTGATCCATCAAACAAAAAAAAACAAAAAAAATCCTCAAAGTAATCAAGTTCTTCAAAAGTATCTTAACTAAGGTATAGATCTGGGTGTCTGACAGTAGGAGACAACAGGTACAGCAGGTTATAGGTCTGTCTTAACTAAGGTATACATCTGTCTGTCTGGGTGGCTGACAGAAGGTGACAACAGGTACAGCAGGTTATAGGTCTGTCTTAACTAAGGTATACATCTGTCTGTCTGGGTGGCTGACAGAAGGTGACAACAGGTACAGTAGGCTACTGGCTGTGATAGATACAGTATTGTCTGTGTATGAAACTGATTGCAAAGTTAAGAATGCACATTGTATTCCATAGGGATAGGTAGAAGCAGGCTGCGGCTGAATTCTACAGTTCTTGTTTGTCTCTGTGTGAAATTTGATTTTATTAATCAATATCAAATCTAAAAACATTGCAATAGGTAGTCTGTCTGAAATTTGATCATCAGAATTACACACTCTCTCTCGTTTCTACAGAGGAAGCACCAGGCGATGTACGATGAGTTTGTAAAGAAGAAGGATATGAAGCGAGAAGCATACTCCTCATCTTCCTCCTCCCTCAATCCCTACTCCTCATCCTCCCTTCACAGCCTGGCCAACGGAGGAGGCCATCGCTGCAATCACTCCACCGCTGGGGGGGTGGGAGGAGGGGGAGGAAGAGAGGGAGCAGGAGAAGGGGTGACGAAGTTCCACAGACACGACCCTCGCCAGGTGTGTGTGTGTGTGTGTGCGTCCATGGTAACGGAATTACATTTTGACTCATTTTTTTACTTAAACATTTTTGCCAAACAAAAACTATTGATATAAAAGTTTAACAAATTAAAGTCTATGAACAAGGACTACTTTTAACAATTTCCACTGACAAATTCGTTTTAGTAAATTTAGTGTCAGAACTGTGTAAACAGTTAGTAAAATCAGTTTTTTTGTGCAACCACATTTTCCAAAAAAGTATCTGCTCTGAAATAATATTCAAAGATGTCTGCAGAAATAATGGGGTGTCAGCTATTACATGGCACCGTGAGTTTTCTCTTTTGGCAATTGAACTACAATTAGTGAAGTGGATCGACACCCGATAACAGAATGACGTCATGGGTCCCTGATCTGTACAATACAGAAATGCATCATTATGGCTTCAATGTTGTTCTCCTCATGTTCCATAAGTTTGGACATCCACAGTTTTGGTCAGTAGAGTAGAGTAGAGTAGAGTAGAGTAGAGTAGAGTAGAGTAGAGTAGAGGTCAGTAGACTAGGATTCAGTTCGGTAGAGTAGAGTAGAGGTCAGTAGACTAGGATTCAGTATGGTAGGCTAGGATTCAGTTCGGTAGAGTAGAGTTTAGTACAGTAGACTAGGATTCAGTACGGTAGGCTAGGATTCAGTACAGTAGGGTAGAGTTTAGTACAGTAGACTAGGATTCAGTACGGTAGGCTAGGATTCAGTACAGTAGACTAGGATTCAGTACAGTAGGGTAGAGTTTAGTACAGTAGACTAGGATTCAGTATGGTAGGGTAGAGTGTAGTACAGTAGACTAGGATTCAGTACGGTAGGGTAGAGTTTAGTACAGTAGACTACGATTCAGTACGGTAGGGTAGAGTTTAGTACAGTAGACTAGGATTCAGTACGGTAGGGTAGAGTTTAGTACAGTAGACTAGGATTCAGTACGGTAGGGTAGAGTTTAGTACAGTAGACTAGGATTCAGTACGGTAGGGTAGAGTTTAGTACAGTAGACTAGGATTCAGTACGGTAGGGTAGAGTTTAGTACAGTAGACTAGGATTCAGTACGGTAGGGTAGAGTTTAGTACAGTAGACTAGGATTCAGTACGGTAGGGTAGAGTTTAGTACAGTAGACTAGGATTCAGTACGGTAGAGTTCAGTTCGGTAGAGTTCAGTTCGGTAGACTAGGATTCAGTATTTGACAATATCTTCAGAATATGTAGGTTGTTGGTAACGGAATTACAAGGCAATGATAGATTTCAGGTTAACATTAAGTGTTGATGTTATTTGGCAGGGGCCTGAGCGTCTTCGTTAAGTGTTTATGTTATTTGGCAGGGGTCTTAACGTTGACGTTATTGTGTTGATGTTGGTGGAGGTCTTAACGTTGGCGTTATTGTGTTGATGTTGGCGGAGGTCTTAACGTCGACGTTATTGTGTTGATGTTAGTTGGCGGAGTTCTTAACGTCGACGTTATTGTGTTGATGTTGGCGGAGGTCTTAATGTTGATGTTATTGTGTTGATGTTGGCGGAGGTCTTAACGTCGACGTTATTGTGTTGATGTTGGCTGAGGTCTTAACGTTGACGTTATTGTGTTGATGTTGGCGGAGTTCTTAACGTCGACGTTATTGTGTTGATGTTGGTTGGCGGAGGTCTTAACGTCGACGTTATTGTGTTGATGTTGGCGGAGGTCTTAACGTCGACGTTATTGTGTTGATGTTGGTTGGCGGAGGTCTTAACGTCGACGTTATTGTGTTGTTGGTTGGCGGAGGTCTTAACGTCGACGTTATTGTGTTGATGTTAGTTGGCTGAGGTCTTAACGTTGATGTTATTGTGTTGATGTTGGCGGAGGTCTTAACGTTGACATTATTGTGTTGATGTTGGTTGGCGGAGGTCTTAACGTCGACGTTATTGTGTTGATGTTAGTTGGCTGAGGTCTTAACATTGACGTTATTGTGTTGATGTTGGTTGGCGGAGGTCTTAATGTTGACGTTATTGTGTTGATGTTGGCGGAGGTCTTTAACGTTGGCGTTATTGTGTTGATGTTAGTTGGCGGAGGTCTTAATGTTGACGTTATTGTGTTGATGTTGGCGGAGGTCTTAACATTGACGTTATTGTGTTGATGTTGGTTGGCGGAGGTCTTAATGTTGACGTTATTGTGTTGATGTTGGCGGAGGTCTTTAACGTTGGCGTTATTGTGTTGATGTTAGTTGGCGGAGGTCTTAATGTTGACGTTATTGTGTTGATGTTGGCGGAGGTCTTAACATTGACGTTATTGTGTTGATGTTGGTTGGCGGAGGTCTTAATGTTGACGTTATTGTGTTGATGTTGGCGGAGGTCTTAACGTTGACGTTATTGTGTTGATGTTGGTTGGCGGAGGTCTTAACGTCGACTTTATTGTGTTGATGTTAGTTGGCGGAGGTCTTAACGTCGACGTTATTGTGTTGATGTTGGCGGAGGTCTTAACGTCGACGTTATTGTGTTGATGTTGGCGGAGGTCTTAACGTTGACGTTATTGTGTTGATGTTGGCGGAGGTCTTAACGTTGACGTTATTGTGTTGATGTTCGTTGGCGGAGGCCTTAACATTGACGTTATTGTGTTGATGTTAGTTGGCGGAGGTCTTAATGTTGATGTTATTGTGTTGATGTTAGTTGGCGGAGGTCTTAACGTTGACGTTATTGTGTTGATGTTGGCGGAGGTCTTAACGTTGACGTTATTGTGTTGATGTTGGCGGAGGTCTTAACGTTGACGTTACTGTGTTGATGTTGGCGGAGGTCTTAACGTTGACGTTATTGTGTTGATGTTAGTTTGCGGAGGTCTTAACGTTGACGTTATTGTGTTGATGTTAGTTGGCGGAGGTCTTAACGTTGACGTTATTGTGTTGATGTTGGTTGGCGGAGGTCTTAACGTCGACGTTATTGTGTTGATGTTGGTTGGCGGAGGTCTTAACGTCGACTTTATTGTGTTGATGTTAGTTGGCGGAGGTCTTAACGTCGACGTTATTGTGTTGATGTTAGTTGGCGGAGGTCTTAACGTTGACGTTATTGTGTTGATGTTGGCGGAGGTCTTAACGTCGACGTTATTGTGTTGATGTTGGTTGGCGGAGGTCTTAACGTCGACGTTATTGTGTTGATGTTGGTTGGCGGAGTTCTTAACGTCGACTTTATTGTGTTGATGTTAGTTGGCGGAGGTCTTAACGTTGACGTTATTGTGTTGATGTTGGCGGAGGTCTTAACGTCAACGTTATTGTGTTGATGTTGGCGGAGGTCTTAACGTCGACGTTATTGTGTTGATGTTAGTTGGCGGAGGTCTTAACGTTGACGTTATTGTGTTGATGTTGGCGGAGGTCTTAACGTCAACGTTATTGTGTTGATGTTGGTTGGCGGAGGTCTTAACGTTGACGTTATTGTGTTGATGTCGGCGGAGGTCTTAACGTTGACGTTATTGTGTTGATGTTGGTTGGCGGAGGTCTTAACGTTGACGTTATTATGTTGATGTTGGCGGAGGTCTTAACGTCGACGTTATTGTGTTGATGTTGGCGGAGATCTTAACGTTGACGTTATTGTGTTGATGTTGGCGGAGGTCTTAACGTTGACGTTATTGTGTTGATGTTGGCGGAGGTCTTAACGTTGACGTTATTGTGTTGATGTTGGCGGAGGTCTTAACGTCAACGTTATTGTGTTGATGTTGGTTGGCGGAGGTCTTAACGTCGACGTTATTGTGTTGATGTTGGTTGGCGGAGGTCTTAACGTCAACGTTATTGTGTTGATGTTGGCGGAGGTCTTAACATCGACGTTATTGTGTTGATGTTGGCGGAGGTCTTAACGTTGACGTTATTGTGTTGATGTTGGCTGAGGTCTTAACGTTGACGTTATTGTGTTGATGTTGGCGGAGGTCTTAACGTTGACGTTATTGTGTTGATGTTGGCGGAGGTCTTAACGTCGACGTTATTGTGTTGATGTTGGTTGGCGGAGGTCTTAACGTCGACGTTATTGTGTTGATGTTGGTTGGCGGAGGTCTTAACGTTGACGGTATTGTGTTGATGTTGGCGGAGGTCTTAACGTTGACGTTATTTTGTTGATGTTGGTTGGCGGAGGTCTTAACGTCGACGTTGTTGTGTTGATGTTGGCGGAGGTCTTAACGTCGACGTTATTGTGTTGATGTTGGTTGGCGGAGGTCTTAAAATAGACGTTATTGTGTTGATGTTGGTTGGCGGAGGTCTTAACGTCGACGTTATTGTGTTGATGTTGGCGGAGGTCTTAACGTCAACGTTATTGTGTTGATGTTGGTTGGCGGAGGTCTTAACGTTGATGTTATTGTATTGATGTTGGTGGAGGTCTTAACGTTGACGTTATTGTGTTGATGTTGGCGGAGGTCTTAACGTTGACGTTATTGTGTTGATGTTCGTTGGCGGAGGCCTTAACATTGACGTTATTGTGTTGATGTTAGTTGGCGGAGGTCTTAATGTTGATGTTATTGTGTTGATGTTAGTTGGCGGAGGTCTTAACGTTGACGTTATTGTGTTGATGTTGGCGGAGGTCTTAACGTTGACGTTATTGTGTTGATGTCGGCAGAGGTCTTAACGTTGACGTTACTGTGTTGATGTTGGCGGAGGTCTTAACGTTGACGTTATTGTGTTGATGTTAGTTGGCGGAAGTCTTAACGTTGACGTTATTGTGTTGATGTTGGTTGGCGGAGGTCTTAACGTCGACGTTATTGTGTTGATGTTGGTTGGCGGAGGTCTTAACGTCGACGTTATTGTGTTGATGTTGGTTGGCGGAGGTCTTAACGTTGACTTTATTGTGTTGATGTTAGTTGGCGGAGGTCTTAACGTTGACGTTATTGTGTTGATGTTGGCGGAGGTCTTAACGTCGACGTTATTGTGTTGATGTTAGTTGGCGGAGGTCTTAACGTCGACGTTATTGTGTTGATGTTAGTTGGCGGCGGTCTTAACGTTGACGTTATTGTGTTGATGTTGGCGGAGGTCTTAACGTCGACGTTATTGTGTTGATGTTGGTTGGCGGAGGTCTTAACGTCGACGTTATTGTGTTGATGTTGGTTGGCGGAGGTCTTAACGTCGACGTTATTGTGTTGATGTTAGTTGGCGGAGGTCTTAACGTCGACGTTATTGTGTTGATGTTAGTTGGCGGAGGTCTTAACGTCGACGTTATTGTGTTGATGTTAGTTGGCGGAGGTCTTAACGTTGACGTTATTGTGTTGATGTTGGCGGAGGTCTTAACGTCAACGTTATTGTGTTGATGTTGGTTGGCGGAGGTCTTAACGTTGACGTTATTGTGTTGATGTTAGTTGGCGGAGGTCTTAACGTCGACGTTGTTGTGTTGATGTTGGCGGAGGTCTTAACGTCGACGTTGTTGTGTTGATGTTGGCGGAGGTCTTAACGTCGACGTTATTGTGTTGATGTCGGCGGAGGTCTTAACGTCGACGTTATTGTGTTGATGTTGGCGGAGATCTTAACGTTGACGTTATTGTGTTGATGTTGGCGGAGGTCTTAACGTTGACGTTATTGTGTTGATGTTGGCGGAGGTCTTAACGTTGACGTTATTGTGTTGATGTTGGCGGAGGTCTTAACGTCAACGTTATTGTGTTGATGTTGGTTGGCGGAGGTCTTAACGTCGACGTTATTGTGTTGATGTTGGTTGGCGGAGGTCTTAACGTCAACGTTATTGTGTTGATGTTGGCGGAGGTCTTAACGTCGACGTTATTGTGTTGATGTTGGCGGAGGTCTTAACGTTGACGTTATTGTGTTGATGTTGGCGGAGGTCTTAACGTTGACGTTATTGTGTTGATGTTGGCGGAGGTCTTAACGTTGACGTTATTGTGTTGATGTTGGCGGAGGTCTTAACGTCGACGTTATTGTGTTGATGTTGGTTGGCGGAGGTCTTAACGTCGACGTTATTGTGTTGATGTTGGTTGGCGGAGGTCTTAACGTTGACGTTATTGTGTTGATGTTGGTTGGCGGAGGTCTTAACGTCAACGTTATTGTGTTGATGTCGGCGGAGGTCTTAACGTCGACGTTATTGTGTTTATGTTGGTTGGCGGAGGTCTTAAGATAGACGTTATTGTGTTGATGTTGGTTGGCGGAGGTCTTAACGTCGACGTTATTGTGTTGATGTTGGTTGGCGGAGGTCTTAACGTCGACGTTATTGTGTTGATGTTGGTTGGCAGAGGTCTTAACGTCGACGTTATTGTGTTGATGTTGGCGGAGGTCTTAACGTCGAAGTTATTGTGTTGATGTTAGTTGGCGGAGGTCTTAACGTTGACGTTAATTGTGTTGATGTTGGTGGAGGTCTTAACGTTGACGTTATTGTGTTGATTTTGGTTGGTGGAGGTCTTAACGTTGACGTTATTGTGTTGATTTTGGTTGGCGGAGGTCTTAACGTTGACGTTATTGTGTTGATGTTGGCGGAGGTCTTAACGTTGACGTTATTGTGTTGATGTTGGTTGGCGGAGGTCTTAACGTCGACGTTATTGTGTTGATGTTGGTTGGCGGAGGTCTTAACGTCGACGTTATTGTGTTGATGTTGGTTGGCGGAGGTCTTAACGTCGACTTTATTGTGTTGATGTTAGTTGGCGGAGGTCTTAACGTTGACGTTATTGTGTTGATGTTGGCGGAGGTCTTAACGTCGACGTTATTGTGTTGATGTTGGTTGGCGGAGGTCTTAACGTCGACTTTATTGTGTTGATGTTAGTTGGCGGAGGTCTTAACGTTGACGTTATTGTGTTGATGTTGGCGGAGGTCTTAACGTCGACGTTATTGTGTTGATGTTAGTTGGCGGAGGTCTTAACGTCGACGTTATTGTGTTGATGTTAGTTGGCGGAGGTCTTAACGTTGACGTTATTGTGTTGATGTTGGCGGAGGTCTTAACGTCGACGTTATTGTGTTGATGTTGGTTGGCGGAGGTCTTAACGTCGACGTTATTGTGTTGATGTTGGTTGGCGGAGGTCTTAACGTTGACGTTATTGTGTTGATGTTGGCGGAGGTCTTAACGTCGACGTTATTGTGTTGATGTTAGTTGGCGGAGGTCTTAACGTCGACGTTATTGTGTTGATGTTAGTTGGCGGAGGTCTTAACGTTGACGTTATTGTGTTGATGTTGGCGGAGGTCTTAACGTCGACGTTATTGTGTTGATGTTGGTTGGCGGAGGTCTTAACGTCGACGTTATTGTGTTGATGTTGGTTGGCGGAGGTCTTAACGTCGACGTTATTGTGTTGATGTTGGTTGGCGGAGTTCTTAACGTCGACTTTATTGTGTTGATGTTAGTTGGCGGAGGTCTTAACGTTGACGTTATTGTGTTGATGTTGGTGGAGGTCTTAACGTCGACGTTATTGTGTTGATGTTAGTTGGCGGAGGTCTTAACGTCGACGTTATTGTGTTGATGTTAGTTGGCGGAGGTCTTAACGTTGACGTTATTGTGTTGATGTTGGCGGAGGTCTTAACGTCAACGTTGTTGTGTTGATGTTGGTTGGCGGAGGTCTTAACGTTGACGTTATTGTGTTGATGTTGGTTGGCGGAGGTCTTAACGTCGACGTTGTTGTGTTGATGTTGGCGGAGGTCTTAACGTCGACATTGTTGTGTTGATGTTGGCGGAGGTCTTAACGTTGACGTTATTGTGTTGATGTTAGTTGGCGGAGGTCTTAACGTTGACGTTATTGTGTTGATGTTAGTTGGCGGAGGTCTTAACGTCGACGTTGTTGTGTTGATGTTGGCGGAGGTCTTAACGTTGACGTTATTGTGTTGATGTTAGTTGGCGGAGGTCTTAACGTTGACGTTATTGTGTTGATGTTAGTTGGCGGAGGTCTTAACGTTGACGTTATTGTGTTGATGTTGGCGGAGGTCTTAACGTCGACGTTATTGTGTTGATGTCGGCGGAGGTCTTAACGTCGACGTTATTGTGTTGATGTTGGCGGAGATCTTAACGTTGACGTTATTGTGTTGATGTTGGCGGAGGTCTTAACGTTGACGTTATTGTGTTGATGTTGGCGGAGGTCTTAACGTTGACGTTATTGTGTTGATGTTGGCGGAGGTCTTAACGTCAACGTTATTGTGTTGATGTTGGTTGGCGGAGGTCTTAACGTCGACGTTATTGTGTTGATGTTTGTTGGCGGAGGTCTTAACGTCAACGTTATTGTGTTGATGTTGGCGGAGGTCTTAACGTCGACGTTATTGTGTTGATGTTGGCGGAGGTCTTAACGTTGACGTTATTGTGTTGATGTTGGCGGAGGTCTTAACGTTGACGTTATTGTGTTGATGTTGGCGGAGGTCTTAACGTCGACGTTATTGTGTTGATGTTGGTTGGCGGAGGTCTTAACGTCGACGTTATTGTGTTGATGTTGGTTGGCGGAGGTCTTAACGTCGACGTTATTGTGTTGATGTTGGTTGGCGGAGGTCTTAACGTCGACGTTATTGTGTTGATGTTGGCGGAGGTCTTAACGTCGACGTTATTGTGTTTATGTTGGTTGGCGGAGGTCTTAAGATAGACGTTATTGTGTTGATGTTGGTTGGCGGAGGTCTTAACGTCGACGTTATTGTGTTGATGTTGGTTGGCGGAGGTCTTAACGTCGACGTTATTGTGTTGATGTTGGTTGGCGGAGGTCTTAACGTCGACGTTATTGTGTTGATGTTGGCGGAGGTCTTAACGTCGAAGTTATTGTGTTGATGTTAGTTGGCGGAGGTCTTAACGTTGACGTTAATTGTGTTGATGTTGGTGGAGGTCTTAACGTTGACGTTATTGTGTTGATTTTGGTTGGCGGAGGTCTTAACGTTGACGTTATTGTGTTGATGTTGGCGGAGGTCTTAACGTTGACGTTATTGTGTTGATGTTGGCGGAGGTCTTAACGTTGACGTTATTGTGTTGATGTTCGTTGGCGGAGGCCTTAACATTGACGTTATTGTGTTGATGTTAGATGGCGGAGGTCTTAATGTTGATGTTATTGTGTTGATGTTAGTTGGCGGAGGTCTTAACGTCGACGGTATTGTGTTGATGTTGGTTGGCGGAGGTCTTAACGTCGATGTTATTGTGTTGATGTTGGTTGGCGGAGGTCTTAACGTTGACGTTATTGTGTTGATGTTGGTTGGCGGAGGTCTTAACGTCGACGTTATTGTGTTGATGTTGGCGGAGGTCTTAACGTCGACGGTATTGTGTTGATGTTAGTTGGCGGAGGTCTTAATGTTGACGTTATTGTGTTGATGTTAGTTGGCGGAGGTCTTAACGTTGACGTTAATTGTGTTGATGTTGGTGGAGGTCTTAACGTTGACGTTATTGTGTTGATGTTGGCGGAGGTCTTAACGTTGATGTTATTGTGTTGATGTTGGTTGGCGGAGGTCTTAACGTTGACGTTATTGTGTTGATGTTGGCGGAGGTCTTAAAGTTGACGTTATTGTGTTGATGTTGGCGGAGGTCTTAACGTTGACGTTATTGTGTTGATGTTGGCGGAGGTCTTAACGTCGACGTTATTGTGTTGATGTTGGCGGAGGTCTTAACGTTGACGTTATTGTGTTGATATTGGCGGAGGTCTTAACGTCGACATTATTGTGTTGATGTTGGTTGGCGGAGGTCTTAACGTCGATGTTATTGTGTTGATGTTGGTTGGCGGAGGTCTTAACGTTGACGTTATTGTGTTGATGTTGGCGGAGGTCTTAACGTTGACGTTATTGTGTTGATGTTGGTTGGCGGAGGTCTTAACGTCGATGTTATTGTGTTGATGTTGGTTGGCGGAGGTCTTAACGTTGACGTTATTGTGTTGATGTTGGTTGGCGGAGGTCTTAACGTCGACGTTATTGTGTTGATGTTGGCGGAGGTCTTAACGTCGACGTTATTGTGTTGATGTTGGCGGAGGTCTTAACGTTGACGTTATTGTGTTGATATTGGCGGAGGTCTTAACGTCGACATTATTGTGTTGATGTTGGTTGGCGGAGGTCTTAACGTCGATGTTATTGTGTTGATGTTGGTTGGCGGAGGTCTTAACGTTGACGTTATTGTGTTGATGTTGGCGGAGGTCTTAACGTTGACGTTATTGTGTTGATGTTGGCGGAGGTCTTAACGTCAACGTTATTGTGTTGATGTTGGTTGGCGGAGGTCTTAACGTCGACGTTATTGTGTTGATGTTGGTTGGCGGAGGTCTTAACGTCAACGTTATTGTGTTGATGTTGGCGGAGGTCTTAACGTCAATGTTATTGTGTTGATGTTGGCGGAGGTCTTAACGTTGACGTTATTGTGTTGATGTTGGCGGAGGTCTTAACGTCGACGTTATTGTGTTGATGTTGGTTGGCGGAGGTCTTAACGTCGACGTTATTGTGTTGATGTTGGTTGGCGGAGGTCTTAACGTTGACGTTATTGTGTTGATGTTGGTTGGCGGAGGTCTTAACGTCAACGTTATTGTGTTGATGTTGGCGGAGGTCTTAACGTCGACGTTATTGTGTTTATGTTGGTTGGCGGAGGTCTTAAAGTTGACGTTATTGTGTTTATGTTGGTTGGCGGAGGTCTTAAGATAGACGTTATTGTGTTGATGTTGGTTGGCGGAGGTCTTAACGTCGACGTTATTGTGTTGATGTTGGTTGGCGGAGGCCTTAACGTCGACGTTATTGTGTTGATGTTGGCGGAGGTCTTAACGTCGACGTTATTGTGTTGATGTTGGCGGAGGTCTTAACGTCGACGTTATTGTGTTGATGTTGGTTGGCGGAGGTCTTAACGTCGATGTTATTGTGTTGATGTTAGTTGGTGGAGGTCTTAACGTTGACGTTATTGTGTTGATTTTGGTTGGCGGAGGTCTTAACGTTGACGTTATTGTGTTGATGTTGGCGGAGGTCTTAACGTTGACGTTATTGTGTTGATGTTGGCGGATTTCTTAAAGTTGACGTTATTGTGTTGATGTTCGTTGGCGGAGGCCTTAACATTGACGTTATTGTGTTGATGTTAGATGGCGGAGGTCTTAATGTTGATGTTATTGTGTTGATGTTAGTTGGCGGAGGTCTTAACGTTGACGTTATTGTGTTGATGTTGGCGGAGGTCTTAACGTCGACGGTATTGTGTTGATGTTAGTTGGCGGAGGTCTTAACGTCGATGTTATTGTGTTGATGTTGGCGGAGGTCTTAACGTTGATGTTATTGTGTTGATGTTGGTGGAGGTCTTAACGTTGACGTTATTGTGTTGATGTTGGCGGAGGTCTTAACGTTGATGTTATTGTGTTGATGTTGGTTGGCGGAGGTCTTAACGTTGACGTTATTGTGTTGATGTTGGCGGAGGTCTTAACGTTGACGTTATTGTGTTGATGTTGGCGGAGGTCTTAACGTTGACGTTATTGTGTTGATGTTGGCGGAGGTCTTAACGTCGACGTTATTGTGTTGATGTTGGCGGAGGTCTTAACGTTGACGTTATTGTGTTGATGTTGGCGGAGGCCTTAACGTCGACGTTATTGTGTTGATGTTGGCGGAGGTCTTAACGTCGACGTTATTGTGTTGATGTTGGCGGAGGTCTTAACGTTGACGTTATTGTGTTGATGTTGGCGGAGGTCTTAACGTCGACGTTATTGTGTTGATGTTGGTTGGCGGAGGTCTTAACGTCGATGTTATTGTGTTGATGTTGGTTGGCGGAGGTCTTAACGTTGACGTTATTGTGTTGATGTTGGTTGGCGGAGGTCTTAACGTCGACGTTATTGTGTTGATGTTGGCGGAGGTCTTAACGTCGACGGTATTGTGTTGATGTTAGTTGGCGGAGGTCTTAATGTTGACATTATTGTGTTGATGTTAGTTGGCGGAGGTCTTAACGTTGACGTTAATTGTGTTGATGTTGGTGGAGGTCTTAACGTTGACGTTATTGTGTTGATGTTGGTTGGCGGAGGTCTTAACGTTGACGTAAATGTTATTGTGTTGATGTTGGCGGAGGTCTTAACGTTGACGTTATTGTGTTGATGTTGGCGGAGGTCTTAATGTTGACGTTATTGTGTTGATGTTGGCGGAGGTCTTAACGTTAACGTTATTGTGTTGATGTTAGTTGGCGGAGGTCTTAACGTTGACGTTATTGTGTTGATGTTGGCGGAGGTCTTAATGTTGATGTTATTGTGTTGATGTTAGTTGGCGGAGGTCTTAACGTTGACGTTATTGTGTTGATGTTGGCGGAGGTCTTAACGTTGACGTTATTGTGTTGATGTTGGTTGGCGGAGGTCTTAACGTCGACGTTATTGTGTTGACGTTAGTTGGCGGAGGTCTTAACGTTGACGTTATTGTGTTGATGTTAGTTGGCGGAGGTCTTAACGTTGACGTTATTGTGTTGATGTTGGCGGAGGTCTTAATGTTGATGTTATTGTGTTGATGTTGGCGGAGGTCTTAACGTTGACGTTATTGTGTTGATGTTAGTTGGCGGAGGTCTTAACGTTGACGTTATTGTGTTGATGATAGTTGGCGGGGGCCTTAACGTTGATGTTATTGTGTTGATGTATTTCTAATACTTTATAAAACTTTCTGGTTGATGTTTTCTAAGACCCCTATTCCATCTGTTTATCCAGAAATCAAAGCCTTTCTCATGCCTATGGTTCCTTTTCGATTGAAATTCCTGTGTTGTGTAGTTTTAGTGTGTTATAGACCTTATTGTGTTTGACTTCATCTTTTTCATTGTATTATTAAGCAATGAGGTCCGAGAGGGTGTGGTATATGGCCAATATACCACGGCTCAGGGCTGTTTCTAGGCACGACTCATCGAGGTGCCTTGTTGCTATTACAAACTGGTTACCGATGTAATTATGGGGCAGCAGGTAGCCTGGTGGTAAGAGCGTTGGGCTAGTAACCGGAAGGTTGCAAGATTGAATCCCAGAGCTGACAAGGTAAAAATGTGTCGTTCTGCCCCTGAACAAGGCAGTTAACCCAGTGTTCCCCTGAACAACGCAGTTAACCCACTGTTCCCCTGAACAAGGCAGTTAATCCACTGTTCCCCTGAACAAGGCAGTTAACCCACTGTTCCCCTGAACAAGGCAGTTAATCCACTGTTCCTCTGAACAAGGCAGTTAACCCACTGTTCCCCTGAACAAGGCAGTTAATCCACTGTTCCCCTGAACAAGGCAGTTAACCCACTGTTCCCCTGAACAAGGCAGTTAATCCACTGTTCCCCTGAACAAGGCAGTTAACCCACTGTTCCCCTGAACAAGGCAGTTAACCCACTGTTCCCCTGAACAAGGCAGTTAACCCACTGTTCCCCTGAACAAGGCAGTTAATCCACTGTTCCCCTGAACAAGGCAGTTAACCCACTGTTCCCCTGAACAAGGCAGTTAATCCACTGTTCCCCTGAACAAGGCAGTTAATCCACTGTTCCCCTGAACAAGGCAGTTAACCCACTGTTCCCCTGAACAAGGCAGTTAACCCACTGTTCCCCTGAACAAGGCAGTTAATCCACTGTTCCCCTGAACAAGGCAGTTAATCCACTGTTCCTAGGCCGTCATTGAAAATAACAATTTGTTCTTAACCGACTTTCCTAGTTAAATAAAATTAGAGCAGTAAAAATACATGTTTTGTCATAACCGTGATAAATGGTCTGATATACCATGACTATCAGCCAATCAGCATTCAGGACTGGAACCACACAGTTTATAAATAATAATAAATCTGTTGTTACATACTTGTTGTAGACAGTTTTTAAATAATGACCGTAACATGTTATCCTCCCCACTGCTGGTCCCTGAAGCGATAGCTAAGATGTTGGTCCGTTGTCAATCAATCAAATATATTTTTATCAGCTGATGTCTCAAAGTGCTGTACAGAAACCCAGCCTAAAACCCCAAACAGCAAGCAATGCAGGTGTAGAAGCACGGTGGCTAGGACAATCTCTGTATGTGTGTGTGTGTGTGTTTGTCTGTGTGTTTGTGTGTGTGTGTGTGTGTGTGTGTGTGTGTGTGTGTGTGTGTGTGTGTGTGTGTGTGTGTGTGTGTGTCGTGTGTGTTTGTCTGTGTGTGTGTGTGTGTTGTGTGTGTGTGTGTGTGTGTGTGTGTGTGTGTGTGTGTGTGTGTGTGTGTGTGTGTGTGTGTGTGTGTGTGTGTGTGTGTGTGTGTGTGTGTAATGGACAGTATTATGTTTGCCCAGGTGCTCATCTCGGAGGCGATAGCGAAGATGCTGGTCCAGGACCTCCAGCCTGCCTCCCTGGTGGATCTCAGAGGATTCAGAGAGTTACTGCAGCTGTTAGAGCCTCGCTATACCCCCGAGCCCCCCAGATACCTCCACACCCAGCTCCTCCCAGCCTACGCCTACCAGGCCCAGCTGGCCACCAGACAGGCCCTGGCCTCAGCCCTCTCTCTCAGCCTCTCTGTCTCCCTCTGGAGGGGTTTCCTTGGGACCGCAGCAGGGGTTAACACTGGGTATGTACTCTAAGCCTAACTCTAGGGTACGGGCAGGTCTCAGGTTTCACTAAATTGATCACTAACATTTTGAAGCTGAGCCCTTTCCTCGTCCTCTGCTGCACAGTCATATCTGATAACATGGTGTCAGAAGTGCTTCAACCTCATTAAATATCAGACAGGAGAGATTATTTCACAGGAAATGTTGCTGGACTGTTAGTTTAGAGTGATAAAAAGTAGCTAACAGCTCTCATCATTGAGCAGCCCGAGCAGAGCTGTTGCTATGGATACTCAGACTCAGAGCCTCCATGAGCTGAATGCATGCAGAGTGAGCTCCCTGAGCACCGGGAGCGAGTTGTAGACAGAGAGGAGCAGCTAATGGATTTACTAACAGGAAGTTATTTCGGTCTTCGGGCAGGGCCTTAAATTTGGCTGAAACAATGGGGCCTGAATGTCGCGGGTAGGGCTTGGGCTTAAAATTCATACTCGTGCATGGCTCTACTGTGCATGGCTCTACTGTGCATGGCTCTACTGTGCATGGCTCTACTGTGCATGGCTCTACTGTGCATGGCTAAAATCACCATCTCTGTAATATGTCTGTCCTACTGTCCTACTCAGGGTGCCATTTGGAACCCATACCTAATATTTTCCTATATAGTGCACTAGTTTATGTGGTCCTTCTGTAGCTCAGTTGGTAGAGCATGGCGCTTGTAACGCCAGGGTAGTGGGTTCGATTCCCAGGACCACCCATACGTAGAATGTATGCACACATGACTGTAAGTCGCTTTGGATAAAAGCGTCCGCTAAATGGCATATATTATTATTATTATATTATAGTTTATAACACCTTATTTCCTATGTAGTACACTAGTTAATGACACCCTGTTTCCTATGTAGTACACTAGTTAATGACACCCTGTTTCCTATGTAGTGCACTAGTTAATGACACCCTGTTTCCTATATAGTGCACTAGTTAATGACACCCTGTTTCCTATGTAGTACACTAGTTAATGACACCCTGTTTCCTATGTAGTGCACTAGTTAATGACACCCTGTTTCCTATATAGTGCACTAGTTAATGACACCCTGTTTCCTATGTAGTGCACTAGTTAATGACACCCTGTTTCCTATGTAGTACACTAGTTAATGACACCCTGTTTCCTATGTAGTGCACTAGTTAATGACACCCTGTTTCCTATATAGTGCACTAGTTAATGACACCCTGTTTCCTATGTAGTGCACTAGTTAATGACACCCTGTTTCCTATGTAGTGCACTAGTTAATGACACCCTGTTTCCTATATAGTACACTAGTTAATGACACCCTGTTTCCTATATAGTACACTAGTTAATGACACCCTGTTTCCTATGTAGTGCACTAGTTAATGACACCCTGTTTCCTATATAGTACACTAGTTAATGACACCCTGTTTCCTATGTAGTGCACTAGTTTATAACACCTTATTTCCTATGTAGTGCACTAGTTAATGACACCCTGTTTCCTATATAGTGCACTAGTTTATAACACCTTATTTCCTATGTAGTGCACTAGTTTATAACACCTTATTTCCTATGTAGTGCACTAGTTAATGGGAATAGCATGCCGTCATCTAGGGTTGTTCATTATGTGTCCTCCTACCCGTCCTGCAGGTACCTGGGGGTGACCTGCCACTTCCTGTCGTCTGATTGGCAGATGCGTTCCGCCCTGCTGGCCTGCCTGCCTCTGGTTGGTGGGCTCTCGGCCAATCGCGTGCTAGCAGAGTTCGAGGAGGTGTGTGTGGCGCACGGCGTTTCGGGCCGAGCGTTCCGTGTCGTGGCTGACCCATTTCCCGCTGAAACTCACCCCTCATGCCGCCTACCAGGGTTCTGTATCCACGGCAACCCGGGAGATGATGCCGACGAGGAAGAGGAGGAGAGTGGGGATGAAGGAGGAGAGAGGGAAGGAGAGGTAGAACAGGAGGACTGGTGGGAGGGAGGTCTGGGGTCTGGCAGGATAGACTGTTTCTGTTGTTCTCTGGGTCAGTGTGTGAGAGATGGACTGCTCTCCTCCTCTCCTCTCCTCTCCTCCACCCTGGCTAAAGCCTCATCCTTCTATAACTATGTCACCTCCGCCGTGCCACACGACAAACTGGTGGGCCTGTTGGGAGGTGGGTTGGGGGGGGCGGGGAGCAGCAGGGCTGGAGAGCGAGACTGGGCCGTACAACTCAAGGTAAGAAGGACTTAATATAGTCTAGTTACAACATAGAACAGCCTGCTGGTTTAAAAGTGTAAATTATAACAATGCTCTTTTGATTCCATTCTCCTCTCCTCCAGGTGTTGCGTGGTCTTCTGGACTCAGCAGAGTTCTTGGAGGATGTGTCTGACCGGGCTGACCTTGTGCTGAGTGGCCAGGAGGTGGCGCTGCTCAGAGAACTGACAGACACACTGGAACCCTTTACTGAGGCCTGGGACATGGTGCACACACACAGACAGGTGAGAGACAGACAGACAGACACACGCACAGACAGGTGAGAGACAGACAGACACACGCACAGACAGGTAAGAGACAGACAGACAGGTAAGAGACAGACAGACAGACACACGCACAGACAGGTGAGAGACAGACAGACAGACACAAGCACAGATGGGTGAGACAGACAGACAGACACACGCACAGACAGGTGAGAGAGACAGACAGACAGGCACATGCACAGACAGACAGACAGACACACGCACAGACAGGTGAGAGACAGACAGACAGACACACGCACAGACAGGTGAGAGACAGACAGACAGACACAAGCACAGACGGGTGAGACAGACAGACAGACACACGCACAGACAGGTGAGAGAGACAGACAGACAGACAGGCACACGCACAGACAGACAGACATATGCACAGACAGGTGAGAGACAGACAGACAGACACACGCACAGACAGGTGAGAGACAGACAGACAGGTGACAGACAGACAGACAGGTGAGAGACACACAGACAGACAGACAGCCAGGTGAGAGACCGGCAGACAGACAGGTGAGAGACCGGCAGACAGACAGGTGAGAGACAGACAGACAGGTGAGAGACACAGACAGACAGACAGGCGAGAGACAGACAGACAGACAGGTGAGAGACAGACAGACAGACAGACAGACAGACAGACATATGCACAGACAGGTGAGCGACACACAGACAAACAGGTGAGAGACAGACAGACAGACAGGTGAGAGACAGACAGACAGACAGGTGAGAGACACACAGACAGGTGAGAGACACACAGACAGGTGAGAGACAGACAGACAAACAGGTGAGAGACAGACAGACAGACAGGTGAGAGACACACAGACAGGTGAGAGACACACAGACAGGTGAGAGACAGACAGACAGACAGACAGGTGAGAGACAGACAGACAGGTGAGAGACAGACAGACAGACAGACAGACAGACAGACAGACAGACAGACAGACATATGCACAGACAGGTGAGCGACACACAGACAAACAGGTGAGAGACAGACAGACAGGTGAGAGACAGACAGACAGACAGGTGAGAGACACACAGACAGGTGAGAGACACACAGACAGGTGAGAGACAGACAGACAAACAGGTGAGAGACAGACAGACAGACAGGTGAGAGACACACAGACAGGTGAGAGACACACAGACAGGTGAGAGACAGACAGACAGACAGACAGGTGAGAGACAGACAGGTGAGAGACAGACAGACAGACAGACAGACAGGTGAGAGACAGACAGGTGAGAGACAGACAGACAGACAGACAGACAGACAGGTGAGAGACAGACAGACAGACAGACAGACAGACAGACAGACAGACAGACAGACAGGTGAGAGACACAAACAGACAGACAGGTGAGAGACACAAACAGACAGACAGACAGACAGGTGAGAGACACAGACAGACAGACAGACAGACAGGTGAGAGACAGACAGACAGGTGAGAGACCGACAGACAGGTGAGAGACACAGACAGACAGACAGACAGGTGAGAGACACAGACAGACAGGTGAGAGACACAAACAGACAGACAGACAGACAGACAGACAGACAGACAGACAGGTGAGAGACAGACAGACAGGTGAGAGACACAGACAGACAGACAGGTGAGAGACACAAACAGACAGACAGACAGGTGAGAGACACAGACAGACAGACAGACAGACAGACAGACAGACAGACAGACAGACAGGTGAGAGACAGACAGACAGGTGAGAGACCGACAGACAGGTGAGAGACACAGACAGACAGACAGACAGACAGGTGAGAGACACAGACAGACAGGTGAGAGACACAAACAGACAGACAGACAGACAGACAGACAGACAGACAGGTGAGAGACAGACAGACAGGTGAGAGACACAGACAGACAGACAGACAGACAGGTGAGAGACAGACAGACAGGTGAGAGACAGACAGACAGGTTAATAGTTGTGTTCTTGTCTCCTGACAGGGTGACAGACATGTCTCCATCAGTCTGGCTCTGCCCTGTGTCCTGGGGCTCCGTAAGCACCTGTCAGAGTGCGTCTCCCCCCAGCTACCCTGCCTGCTGCTGGGCTTGTCTCAAGCCGTAGAGCACCGCCTGGCTCCCATCCTGGAGGACCCTCTGTACGTCACCGCCACCACCCTGGACCCACAGTTCAAACTCACCTGGAGCTCAGACCCTGACTGGCACAGACAGGTCCTCCTGGACGAGGTCACCAAACACACACAAACACAGGGCCCCAGCATGGAGCTCACCCCCCAGGCCCAGTCCCCTGTCGCAGCTTTGTCCCCAGCCTCGTCCCCTCTTCCCTCCTCCACTTCGCTCAGCAGGCCCTGCAAGCTGTTCTCCTTCATCAAGCAAAGGCCCACGGCGCAGGCAAAGAGCGTGGAGCAGGAGCTGGCAGGGTACCTGCGTGAGGAGCCCACTGAGGAGGAGCCTCTCCACTACTGGAGACGAAAGACTATAGACTTCCCTCAGCTCAGCCAGGTGGCCAAGCGGGCGTTTACTGTGCCGGCTGGGACCTCCACCGTGGAGACCATCTTTACCTCGGCCAGACACTGGCTCCAACCCGGCAGAGGCAGGGCTCTCCCCAAAAACCTTGAGACACTCATCTATCTCAAAACCAACTATAGGTTACTGTGGACTTAATGGATCAGCCCTACACCCGAGGCACTAACACAGCTACAGAGGCACTAACACAGCTACAGAGACACAAACACAGCTACAGGCTGGTAATGTTGTCCATGTAACCCGATGGAGACTCAAAAACTTGAAGACCAATTACAGACTACTGTGGACTTCGATACAGACCGCTATGGACCCAAACACTATAGTCCAATTAGCCTACAGGTTTCAGACCTAAACACTATAGTCCAATTAGCCTACAGGTTTCAGACCTACACACTATAATCCATGAAGCCTACAGGTTTCAGACCTAAACACTATAATCCAATTAGCCTACAGGTTTCAGACCTAAACACTATAGTCCAATTAGCCTACAGGTTTCAGACCTAAACACTATAGTCCAATTAGCCTACAGGTTTCAGAACTAAACACTATAATCCAATTAGCCTACAGGTTTCAGACCTAAACACTATAGTCCAATTAGCCTACAGGTTTCAGACCTACACACTATAATCCATGAAGCCTACAGGTTTCAGACCTAAACACTATAATCCAATTAGCCTACAGGTTTCAGAACTAAACACTATAATCCATGAAGCCTACAGGCTTCAGACCTAAACACTATAATCCAATTAGCCTACAGGTTTCAGACCTAAACACTATAATCCAATTAGCCTACAGGTTTCAGACCTACACACTATAATCCAATTAGCCTACAGGTTTCAGACCTAAACACTATAGTCCAATTAGCCTACAGGTTTCAGACCTAAACACTATAGTCCAATTAGCCTACAGGTTTCAGACCTAAACACTATAATCCATGAAGCCTACAGGTTTCAGACCTAAACACTATAGTCCATGAAGCCTACAGGTTTCAGACCTAAACACTATAGTCCAATTAGCCTACAGGTTTCAGACCTAAACACTATAGTCCATGAAGCCTACAGGTTTCAGACCTAAACACTATAGTCCAATTAGCCTACAGGTTTCAGAACTAAACACTATAGTCCATGAAGCCTACAGGTTTCAGACCTAAACACTATAGTCCAATTAGCCTACAGGTTTCAGACCTAAACACTATAGTCCAATTAGCCTACAGGTTTCAGAACTAAACACTATAATCCATGAAGCCTACAGGTTTCAGAACTAAACACTATAGTCCATGAAGCCTACAGGTTTCAGACCTAAACACTATAGTCCAATTAGCCTACAGGTTTCAGACCTACACACTATAGTCCAATTAGCCTACAGGTTTCAGAACTAAACACTATAATCCATGAAGCCTACAGGTTTCAGAACTAAACACTATAGTCCATGAAGCCTACAGGTTTCAGAACTAAACACTATAATCCATGAAGCCTACAGGTTTCAGACCTACACACTATAGTCCAATTAGCCTACAGGTTTCAGACCTACACACTATAGTCCAATTAGCCTACAGGTTTCAGACCTACACACTATAGTCCATGAAGCCTACAGGTTTCAGACCTACACACTATAGTCCATGAAGCCTACAGGTTTCAGACCTAAACACTATAGTCCAATTAGCCTACAGGTTTCAGACCTACACACTATAGTCCAATTAGCCTACAGGTTTCAGACCTACACACTATAGTCCATGAAGCCTACAGGTTTCAGACCTAAACACTATAGTCCAATTAGCCTACAGGTTTCAGACCTACAGTGCCTTTTGCAAAAGTATTCACCCCCCTTGGTGATTTGCCTACTTTGTTGTAATTTTAACAGATTTTTATTTGGATTTCATGTAATAGACATACACAAAATAGTACAAATTGGTGAAGTGAAATGAAGAAAATTACTTGTTTAAAAGAATTCAATAAAATTACAAACTGAAAAGTGGTGCGTGTATATGTTTTCACCCCCTTTGCTATGAAGACCCTAAATATGAACTGGTGCAACCAATTACCTCCAGAAGTCACATAATTAGTTAGATTGTACACAGGTGGACTTTATTTAAGTCACATGATCTCAGTATATATACACCTGTTCTGAAAGGCCCCAGAGTCTGCAGCACCACCAAGCAAGCGGTACCATGAAGACCAAGGAGCTCTCCAAACAGGTCAGGGACAGTTGTGGAGAAGTACAGATCAGCGTTGGGTTATAAAAAAATATCGGAAACTTTGAACAGCGCACCATTAAATCCATTATTAGAAAATGGAAAGAATATGGCACCACAACTCACAGACCAGGCAAGGAGGGCATTAATCAGAGAGGCAACAAAGAGACCAAAGATAACCCTGAAGGAGCTGCAAAGCTCCACAGCGGAGATTGGAGTATCTGTCCATAGGACCACTTTAAGCTGTACACTCCACAGAGCTAGACTTTACGGAAGAGTGGCCAGAAGAAAGCCATTGCTTAAAGAAAAAAAATAAGCAAACACGTTTGGTGTTTGCCAAAAGGCATGTGGGAGACTCCCCAAACATATGGAAGAAGGTACTCTGGTCAGATGAGACTAAAATTGAGCTTTTTGGCCATCAAGGAAAACGCTATGACTGGCACAAACCCAACACCTCTCATCACCCCGAGAACACCATCCCCACAGTGACGCATGGTGGTGGCAGCATCATGCTGTGGGGATGTTTTTCATCGGCAGGGACTTTGAAACTGGTCAGAATTGAAGGAATGATGGATGGCGCTAAATACAGGGAAGTTCTTGAGGGAAACCTGTTTGTCTTCCAGATATTTGAGACTGGGACGGAGGTTCACCTTCCAGCTGGACAATGACACTAAGTACACTGCTAAAGCAACACTTGAGTGGTTTAAGGGGAAACATTTAAATATCTTGGAATAGCCTAGTCAAAACCCAGACCTCAATCCAATTGAGAATCTGTGGTTCGACTTAAAGATTGCTGTACACCAGCAGAACCCCTCCAACTTGAAGAAGCTGGAGCAGTTTTGCCTTGACGAATGGACAAAAATTACAGTGGCTAGATGTGCCAAGCTTATAGAGACATATTCCAAGAGACTTGCAGCTGTAATTGCTGTTAAAGGTGGCTCTACAAAGTATTGACTTGGGGGGGTGAATAGTTATGCACGCTCAAGTTTTCTGTTTTCTTGTCTTATTTCTTGTTTGATAAATATGTTGCATCTTCAAAGTGATTGGCAGGTGTGTAAATCAAATTATACAAACCCCCTGAAAATCCATTTTCATTCCAGGTTGTATGGCAACAAAATAGGAAAAATGCCAAGGGGGGTGAATAATTTCGCAAGCCACTGTAAACACTATAGTTCATAAAGCCTACAGGTTTCAGACTGCTATGGACGTAAACACTATAATCCATGTTCCCTACAGGTTTCAGACCTGAACACTATAGTCAATATAGTCCATGTTCCCTACAGGTTTCAGACCTGAACACTATAGTACATTTAGCCTACAGGTTTCAGACTGCTTTGTACCTAAACACTGTACCCAGCTGACAACGAACATTCCCACAACTTTAGAAAACGAGTCTCATTAGGTCATTAAATCATGTTTTTCATACGAATGTTCCTGTGATGTGCAAGGAATGTTTTCAAAAGACAATTCATTTTAATGTCCAATAGAACGTGGTTAGAACTTAATATTTCCCCAATTGTTTTATTTATTACACATCAAGGCCCTGCTTGGTGAACCACTGATCCACTCATAGCTATTTGTCTGTTGTCAAGGAGACTCACACACACACACAGTGCTTTTAACATACTGTTTTCAACAAACATATTTGACACATTTTGACAAACGTGATTACATAGTGCATGTTCATTTTTTACATTATTATTCTCACCTGGGATTTGAACTCACAACCTCTTGGTTCATCGTACTCTGATCTTCCTGCTTCGCCTCCATGTTGGGTCTCAGTTAATCTGACTATTCTCCCATAATTTATTTGATATACTTATTTCAGCAATTTAATGGCTTTCTGTATAATTGTCTAACTTTGGGTCATTTTAACCTGTATTAAATGATACTCCTGAAACACTAGTATGATTATTAAAATATTTTCTCGAGTGTATTTTCAACAGAGCTGAGATTCCACCTATCAGGTTGTTTCAGATCAAATGCCTAGGGAGGAGGGGTTAAGGTTTCTTCAGGACAGGGCTATACTGGCCCAATAAGTACATGTCCTAGAGATGTCCCTTACTGGGGTAGTGGTTAGGACTTTCATCATTGGTGCTGGTGGCCTGGGTTTGAGACCCTCTAATAGCAGTTATATATTGTTACAACACACCTCTCTGATGAGTTTCTCATTGAAAAGCGAGTCCTTCAGCACCAACTATGACTGATTTTCCTTTACCTCCTGTTTAGTATTCATTCTATAAAAATGAGCATCATGGTTTTCTGGAAATCTACTATATCATTCAAGTTCTAAAATGGATGCAGCAACTGCAGATGTCTCCTTTAACAAAGTATTTCTGTGACTGGTCCCAAGTTATTCTGTTGCAGTGTGTATTTATCCACATTAACACTTGGAGACGGAACTCCGTTGTTTTGGTATAACTGACATCATCGTTGCTTAAATGGTCAATTTGAGAAAGTAAAGACATGCGGCTGTAAATCTAGAATATGAAAATGACATGAACGTATATTGCTAAGAATGTGACAGTAGCCCCTCCTCACTAGATCTGAAACAACTTAATAGGTGGAAGCAATAGGGTGAATGAACATCTCAGCTGTGTTAAAACTACACTCAATAAATGCTTTTATTGATCAAAGTGATTCAGGAGTATTATTAAAACAGACTCATATGCCTCACCAACATTGAACAACTATACACAAAAGCCCTTCAGTTAATCAAGTCAAGGATGAGAGCTATATGGTTAAGAGGATTCTGAGATAATTGTCTTTTAAAGTTTCTAACCCTCATTGGTGTCAGCCAGTTTTATCTTGTATTCTTTTGAATTTCGCAACATGAATTCGAGTACTATATGCACTGAACTAAAATATAAACGCAACATGTAAAGTATTGGTCCCATGTTACATGAGATTAAATAAAATATCCCAGAAATCTTCCATTTGCACAAAAAGCTTATTTCTCTCAAATTTAGTTTACATCCCTGTTAGTGAGCATTTCTGCTTGGTCAACATAATCCATCCACCTGACAGGTCTGGCATATCAAGGAGCTGATTAAACGGCATTATCATTACACAGGTGCACCTTGTGCTGGGGACAAAAAGCCACTGGAAAATGTGCAGTTTTGTCATACAACACAATGCCACACGTCTGAAGTTTTGAAGAAGCATGCAATTGGCATGTTGACTGGAGGAATCTCCACTAATGCTGTTGCCAGATAATTTCATGTTAACTTCTATACTATAAACCGGCACCAACGTAATTTTAAGGAATTTGGCAGTACGTCCAACTGGCCTCAACTGCAGACCATGTGTATGGTGTCGTGTGGGTGAGCAGTTTGCTGATGTAAACGTTGTGAACAGGGTGCCCCATGGTTGCAATGGGGTTATGGTATGGGCAGGTACAAGCTATGGACAAAGAACGCAATTGCATTTTATCGATGGCAATTTGAATACACTGTGACGAGATCCTCTGGCACCATTGTCATGCCATTCATCAGCCTCTATCATCCCATGTTTCAGATAATGCATGGCCTCATTGTCACAAAGATCTGTACACAATTGCTGGAAGCTGAAAATGTCCACAGCCTGCATACTCACATTGAGCATGTTTGGGATGCTCTGGATCAGTGCGTATGACAGCGTGTTCCAGTTCCCGCCAATATTCAGCAATTTCGCACAGCCATTGAAGAGGAGTGGGACAACATTCCACAATCAACAGCCTGATCAACTTTGCGAAGGAGATGTGCCGTGCTGCATGAGGGAAATGGTGGCCATACCAGATACTGACTCTGTGACTAGAGGTCGACCAATTATGATTTTTCAACACTGATAAAATCAAATCAAATTTTATTTGTCACATGCAGATGTTAATGCGAGTGTAGCGAAATGCTTGTGCTTCTAGTTCCGACAATGCAGTGATAGTTTCCTAGGAACGCGAAGCGAGGCGGCCATCTCTGTCGGCGCCGGAAGCTATACCGATTATTGGTGGCAAAACGTATATTCTTTCAGTGAAATACGGAACCGTTCTGTATTTTATCAGACGGGTGGCATCCATCAGTCTAAATATTGCTCTTACATTGCATAATCTTCGATGTTATGTCATAATTATGTACGATTCTGGCAAATTAATTACGGTCTTTGTTAGGAAGAAATTGTCTTCACACAGTTCGCTACGAGCCAGACGGCCCAAACTGCTGTATATACCCTGACTCTGCTTGCACAGTTCGCAACGAGCCAGACGGCCCAAACTGCTGTATATACCCTGACTCTGCTTGCACAGTTCGCTACGAGCCAGACGGCCCAAACTGCTGTATATACCCTGACTCTGCTTGCACAGTTCGCTACGAGCCAGACGGCCCAAACTGCTGCATATATTCCCTGACTCTGCTTGCACGGAACGCAAGAGAAGTGATACAATTTCCCCAGTTAAAATAAATTAATGTTAGCAGGCAATATTAACTAAATATGCAGGTTTAAAAATATATACTTGTGTATTGATTTTAATGAAAGGCATTGATGTTTATGGTTAGGTACACGTTGGAGCAACGACAGTGCTTTTTTGCGAATGCGCTTGTTAAATCATCACCCTGTGATTCGATGATAAATGAACAGGCACCGTATCGATTATATGCAACGCAGGACAAACTAGATAAACTAGTAATATCATCAACCATGTGTAGTTAACTAGTGATTATGTTAAGATTGATTGTTTTTTACAAGATAAAGTTTAATGCTAGCTAGCAACTTATCTTGGCTGCACTCGCATAACAGGTAGTCAGCCTGCCACGCAGTCTCCTCGTGGAGTGCAATATAATCGGCCATGATCGGTGTCCAGAAATGCTGATTACCGATTGTTATGAAAACTTGAAATCGGCCCTAATTAATCGGCCATTCAGATGAATCAGTCGACCTCCATCTGTGACCAACAGATGCACATCTGCATTTGTATTTGTATTTATTATGGATCCCCATTAGTTCCTGCCAAGGCAGCAGCTACTCTTCCTGGGGTTTATTATGGATCCCCATTAGTTCCTGCCAAGGCAGCAGCTACTCTTCCTGGGGTTTATTATGGATCCCCATTAGTTCCTGCCAAGGCAGCAGCTACTCTTCCTGGGGTTTATTATGGATCCCCATTAGTTCCTGCCAAGGCAGCAGCTACTCTTCCTGGGGTTTATTATGGATCCCCATTAGTTCCTGTCAAGGCAGCAGCTACTCTTCATGGGGTTTATTATGGATCCCCATTAGTTCCTGCCAAGGCAGCAGCTACTCTTCCTGGGGTTTATTATGGATCCCCATTAGTTCCTGTCAAGGCAGCAGCTACTCTTCCTGGGGTTTATTATGGATCCCCATTAGTTCCTGTCAAGGCAGCAGCTACTCTTCATGGGGTTTATTATGGATCCACATTAGTTCCTGCCAAGGCAGCAGCTACTCAACCTGGGGTCCAAACACATTAAGGCACTTACATTACATATAAAACTAAAGATAAAACTGTACATCATATAACATTATTACACCACTATATATTGTCGTGTCTTTGGTATCATTAAACTGAAGATTAATCTTTATCAAATAATTCTCTGTAATTTTTATTACACGATTAAACTGATTAATCATGTAACTGTAATTAACTAGGAAGTCGGGGCACCAAGGAAAATATTCAGATTACAAAGTTATAATTTTCCTAATATAACTTTACAGATATTTTCATATCTGATCAATTAGACTTCTGATTAATGACTTATTCTTTATTTTACCTCACGTTAGTCTCATTCCAAACGTCGTAAAGTCTTGGTTATCTGCACGAACCCAGTCTTCACTATGAGTCATCCAACACACAGTTGATAATTATAACAATTGAAATACTAATCCTTTGCACATGAACGCTCACTCATTCGGGAACAATTGCAATCAATATATATATTTACGCTCAGTGTGTCATCTGGGATCTCTGTTAAAAAGTTAGTTTCTGTTGGAGAGTCTGTCTGCCTTCTCTCTCTCTCTCGGAGATTCTGTCCTCTCTCTCTGTCGTGGTTAGAATGGATAGTTCAGAGTGACATTCATTCATGTTGTTATAGAATAGATGTTTCGGCAGTTGTCGGTCTTCGCATTCAATGATACCGAATTCCTAGCTGCTGACTAGTGATTCATATCAGACTTGTTCTTATTCAGTCGGTATCGATAGTCTAAGAGTTTAACCACGTGGGATGGTTAAAAGATTCAGCAGTCTTGTCTCAAACCGTGGCCCTCTCGTTATCGAGGTAAGCTGGCCTGCAACCTTTGTCCTCTCGTAATTCAGAGAAACATGGTCTGGTGATAGAAAACCCAGGTGGGGGTTTTATTCGGGACATCGAAAAGGGCTGTCTCACGACGCCGGTCCTGTCTGTGCCCCTGGGGGCGTGCTAAGGACTTAGTGAAACTTTTGGAGTTTCATTCATTAAACAGTCCAAAATCACATTACACAATTTCACAAACAGTATCATCCTCACTCATTCATTTTATACAACAATTAGATGTAAGCCTCATTACTGAGGCTATTGTATAAACAGCGTTATGGTAATGTGGTCGTATTGTCTCCCATGAGTTTCACAAAATGGTACCCAACGGACCAGTTCGGATTCTTCACTGATCTTTTATACATTCTCCAGAACATAAATGTTGTTCGGTTTTCCAGTTCTGTGAGGTGGAAGAAATCCCTTTGTTCTCTCTATGAAAACTCACTCTCTCTATGTACTGTGGCCATGAGGAGATAATCTCCTCCAGGAATTTACGACCTCTCTCTGACCACAGCAGCCTGGGTGTATGAGACAGGGGGGTAGGTGCATAGAAAAGGGCTGGTGCAGAGGGAGGGGTGCTCGCTGTACCCAAAGAGGGCAACGCCATGACAATATCTACAATACAAAATGTATAATACCAAAATGTATAGTACAACAATATTACAATGTACGTGTGTGGAGAGTGCGTGTGCTAGCGCTTGTGTGCATATGTGTGTGTCTGTACCTGTGTGTGTATCTCTTCACAGTCCCCGCTGTTCCATAAGGTGTATTTTTAATCTAATTTCACTGCTGCATCAGTTACCTGATGTGGATTAGAGTTCCATTCAGTCATGGCTCTATGTAGTACTGTACACCTACCATAGTCTGTTCTGGACTTGGGGACTGTGAAGAGACCTCTGGTGGCATGTCTTGTGGGGTATGCATGGTTGTCTGAGCTGTGTGCTAGTAGTTTAGACAGACACCTCTGTGCATTCAGCTTGTCAACACTTCTTACAAAAACAAGTAGTGATGAAGTCCATCTCTCCTCCACTTTGAGACATGAGAGATTGACATGTCATTAATGTTAGCTCTCCGTGTACTTTTAAGAGCCAGCCGTGCTGTCCTGTTCTGATACCATTGTGATTTTCCTAAGTCTCTCTTTGTGGCACCTGACCACACTACTGAACAGTAGTCCAGGTGCCAAAAAACGAAGGCCTGTAGGACCTGCCTTGTTGATAGTGTTGTTAAGGTAGAAACTAGGGCCTGTAGGACCTGCCTTGTTGATAGTGTTGTTAAGAAGGTAGAAACTAGGGCCTGTAGGACCTGCCTTGTTGATAGTGTTGTTAAGAAGGTAGAAACTAGGGCCTGTAGGACCTGCCTTGTTAATAGTGTTGTTAAGAAGGTAGAAACTAGGGCCTGTAGGACCTGCCTTGTTGATAGTGTTGTTAAGAAGGCAGGGTACCACTTTATTACGGACAGACTTCTAGCCATCTTAGCTACTGTTGTATCAATATGTTTTGACCATTACAGTTTAAGCAATTCTTTTCAGAATGTTTCTTTGGAACCATAAGGTGATGGACAAATGATACACAGAAATGGTCTTGTCTAGAACATTAGTCTTACATTCCAAGGACATGGTAACCGTGTTCTGTGTTCTGATTGGTGGGACGTTGATGAAATATCAACCCTCAGAACTGACCCTAACCCTAACCCCTAACCCTAACCCTAACCCCAACCCTAACCCCTAACCCTAACCCTAACCCCAACCCTAACCCTCTAACCCTAACCCCTAACCCCTAACCCTAACCCCTAACCCTAACCCTCTAACCCTAACCCTTAACCCTAACCCCCCTAACCCTAACCCCTAACCCTAACCCTCTAACCCTAACCCTTAACCCTTAACCCTAACCCCCCTAACTCTAACCCCTAACCCTAACCCTAACCCTAACCCCAACCCTAACCCTAACCCTAACCCCAACGCTAACCCTAACCCCAACCCCAACCCCAACCCCAACCCTAACCCTAACCCTAACCCTAACCCCCCCTAACCCTAAACGCTAACCCTAACCCCAACCCCAACCCCAACCCCAACCCTAACCCTAACCCTCTAACCCTAACCCTAACCCTAAACCCTAACCCCAACCCCAACCCTAACCCTAACCCTAACCCTCTAACCCTAACCCCAACCCCAACCCCAACCCTAACCCTAACCCTAACCCTAACCCCAACCCCAACCCTAAACCCTAACCCTAACCCCAACCCCAACCCCAACCCTAACCCTCTAACCCTAACCCTAACCCCTAACCCTAACCCTAACCCTAACCCCTAACCATAACCCTAACCCTAAGCCTCTAACCCCAACCCCAACCCCAACCCTAACCCTAACCCTAACCCTCTAACCCTAACCCCTAACCCTAACCCTAACCCCTAACCCCTAACCCTAACCCTAACCCCTAACCCTAACCCTAACCCAACCCCTAACCCTAACCCTAACCCTAAACCCTAACCCTAACCCTAACCCAACCCTAACCCCTAACCCCAACCCTAACCCTAACCCTAACCCTCTAACCCTAACCCCAACCCCAACCCTAACCCTAACCCTAACCCAACCCTAACCCCTAACCCTAACCCTAAACCTAAACCCTAACCCAACCCTAACCCCTAACCCTAACCCCTAACCCTAACCCTAACCCTAACCCTAACACATGAATGTTCTTCCAACGTCACATAAAACACGTCTCGAACGTTGTTGTTTATTCTGAGAAAATTCTAGATTTCGTATACATGTACAGATTTCGTGCATTCAGAAAGTATTCAGACCCCTTGACTTTTTCCACATTTTGTTACGTTACGTCTTATTCTAAAATGGATTAAATTGTTTTTTTCCCTCTCCTCAATCTACACACAATGACAAAACAGGTTTAGACATTTTTGCAAATATATTTTAAAAAAATGAAATTTCACATTTACATAAGTATTCAGACCCTTTACTCAGTACTTTGCAGACGCACCATTGGCAGCAATTACAGCCTTGAGTCTTTTTGGGTATGACGCTATAAGCTTGGCACGCCTGTATTTGGGGAGTTTCTCTGTTCGATCTGGTCCAAGTCCGGGCTCTGGTTGGGACACTCAAGAACATTCAGAGACTTGTCCAGAAGCCACTCCTGCGTTTTCTTGACTGTGTGCTTAGGGTTGTTATGCTGTTGGTAGGTGAACCTTTGCCTCAGTCTGAGGTCCTGAGGGCTCTGGAGCAGGTTTTCATCAAGGATCTCTGTACTTTGCTCAGTTCCTGCCACTGAAAAACATCCTCACAGCATGATGCTGCCACCACCATGCTTCACTGTATCGATTGTGCCATGTTTCTTCCAGACGTGACTCTTGGCATTCAGGCCACAGAAATCTTGGTTTCATCAGACCAGAGAATCTTGTTTCTCATGGTCTGAGAGTCTTTTAGGTGCCTTTTGGCAAATTCCAATAATATATAATAATAATATAATAATATATGCCATTTAGCTGACGCTTTTATCCAAAGCGACTTACAGTCATGTGTGCATACATTCTACGTATGGGTGGTCCAAGTGGGCTGTCATGTGCCTTTTACTGAGGAGTGGCTTCCATCTGGCCACTACCATCAAGGCCTGATTGGTGGAGTGCTGCAGAGATGGTTGTCCTTCTGGAAGGTTATCCCATCTCCACAGAGGAACTCTGGAGCTCTGTCAGTCTGACCATCGGGTTCATGGTCACTTCCCTGACCAGGGCCCTTCTCCCCGATTGCTCAGTTTGGCTGGGCGGCCAGCTCTAGGAAGAGTCTTGGTGGTTCCAAACTTCTTCCATTTAAGAATAACTGCCACTGTGTTCTTGACGACCTTGTTTTGCTACATTTCCCCAGTTCTTTGCCTCGACACAAATCAAAGCAAATTTTATTGGTCACATACACATGGTTAGCAGATGCTAATGCGAGTGTAGCAAAATGCTTGTGCTTCTAGTTCCAACAGTGCAGTAATATCTAACAAGTAATCTAACAATTACCTAAGAGCTACCTAATACACACAAATCTAAAGGGGTGAATGAGAATATGTACATATAAGTACAGTGCCTTGCGAAAGTATTCGGCCCCCTTGAACTTTGCGACCTTTTGCCACATTTCAGGCTTCAAACATAGAGATATAAAACTGTATTTTTTTGTGAAGAATCAACAACAAGTGGGACACAATCATGAAGTGGAACGATATTTATTGGATATTTCAAACTTTTTTAACAAATCAAAAACGGAAAAATTTGGGCGTGCAAAATTATTCAGCCCCCTTAAGTTAATACTTTGTAGCGCCACCTTTTGCTGCGATTACAGCTGTAAGTCGCTTCGGGTATGTCTCTATCAGTTTTGCACATCGAGAGACTGAAATTTGAGTGTGAGGTTATTTTCCTGACTCCACACTCCGAAGGCCCTCACCTCCTCCCTATAGGCCGTCTCATTGTTGTTGGTAATCAAGCCTACCACTGTAGTGTTGTCTGCAAACTTGATGATTGAGTTGGAGGCGTGCGTGGCCACGCAGTTGTGGGTGAACAGGGAGTACAGGAGAGGGCTGAGAACGCACCCTTGTGGGGCCCCAGTGTTGAGGATCAGCGGGGTGGAGATGTTGTTACCTACCCTCACCACCTGGGGGGGGGCCCGTCAGAAAGTCCTGTTCCCAGTTGCACAGGGCGGGGTTGAGACCCAGGGTCTCGAGCTTGATGACGAGCTTGGAGGGTACTATGGTGTTAAATGCTGAGCTGTAGTCGATGAACAGCATTCTCACATAGGTATTCCTCTTGTCCAGATGGGTTAGGGCAGTGTGCAGTGTGGTTGCGATTGCATCGTCTGTGGACCTATTTGGGCGGTAAGCAAATTGGAGTGGGTCTAGGGTGTCAGGTAGGGTGGAGGTGATATGGTCCTTGACTAGTTTCTCAAAGCACTTCATGATGACGGAAGTGAGTGCTCCGGGGTGATAGTCATTTAGTTCAGTTGCCTTAGCTTTCTAGAGAACAGGAACAATTGTGGCCCTCTTGAAGCATGTGGGAACAGCAGATTGTGGGAACAGGATTGATTGAATATGTCCGTAAACACACCAGCCAGCTGGTCTGCACATGCTCTGAGGATGAGGGTGGGGATGCCGTTTGGGCCGGCAGCCTTGCGAGGGTTCAGGTCCATAGCAGTCTGAACCCTGTAAGCTACATGGACTTTAGTTTATTCCTTAATTGTTTTGTTTGATGTTGTATTTCTTTGTTTGTTCGTTTTTTGTTTGTGTCTGTGTGTCCTTTTACAGGCTCTAGGTGTGTCTGGCAGTGGGGAGGCAGAGAGGAGCCTGGGTAATAGGGAGTAATTACATTCCAGTTGAATCAGTCATCAGACAAACGAGCCTCTACTAAATAGGATGTGTGATATGTGTTTTAGGAATATGTTTTCACAAACAGCAGATAGCAGCACACCCACCGGCTGCCCGTACATTCTAGTTAGGCTAAAGCAGAGCATTCTGGGTAGTCTGGTAACTGTCTCTGAAATGAATTACTGGGCAGAGAGAGAGAGTAAATTGTAACTTTCCCCTCCACCTACCTCTCTCTCTCTCGCCACAAGTTGTTACATCTGCAGTGCAGAAACCCATTACACACACACACCATTCCTCCCCTCCCCCAGAGTCTGTCCCCAGATTGCTGTTCAGATGGATTGATTGTCTACACACACCATTCCTCCCCTCCCCCAGAGTCTGTCCCCAGATTGCTGTTCAGATGGATTGATTGTCTACACACACACCATTCCTCCCCTCCCCCAGAGTCTGTCCCCAGATTGCTGTTCAGATGGATTGATTGTCTACACACACCATTCCTCCCCTCCCCCAGAGTCTGTCCCCAGATTGCTGTACAGATGGATTATTTGTCCACAGATGCACACTCTACACCTTCTGTGTGTGTGTCTGTTTGTGTGACCTTGATGTAGTGATAAGGGTGTTAAATCTGGAAAGAAAAGAGCCCTGGTCACAACCGCACATGCACGGACAGACACAGGCAAGTTATTAATAACTTGCCTGTTGCTGGCCTGCTGACAGTCCTAAAAGCCTGACATAGAATATTACTGTGTGTGTGCCTGACAGTTCCTAAATTAATTCCACTACTGACATCCCCCTTTAGATTCTTCTGTTAATAGCCAGGCATGGAAAAAGTGGGTGTCACCTAACTGTCTCATTCAAAATGCACACACACACAAACAATAATATTTATATAAGTCAGACAGCACACGTCTACCTCTAACTGACATTCACTTGATTACAGACGCTGAAACACAGAGTCATGGCTGACAACCACCCAGGCTGGCTTTCAGCGAAGAAGAGGGAGAAGAAAGGAGAGAGCAAACCACTGGAGAAGGAGGAGGAGCAGGAGAAGGAGCAGAAGAAGGAGAAAGTGTTGAAGACAGGATACCAAGTTGTGAAGACGGGATACCAACACCAACCAGGGGAGGTGAGGAAGAAGGAGGGAGGCGGAGAGAAGACAGGTGGAACGGAGGAGATAACAGAGGTAGCAGAAGGAGGAGTGGAAAATGTAGAGTTTGAAACCATCGAGCTGCCACCATGGGAGATCGTCACTGGGTAAACACACCAACCACACACAAATCTCTTTTGCACGCTCTTTCTCTCTAACACACATAGGCAGGTATACTTTCTCTGGGGGTTTGTGTCATGTCTCTCTCATCATTTTATACACATTTACATAAGTATTCAGATGCTTTACTCAGTACTTCATTGAAGCACATTTGTCAGTGATTACAGTTCTTCTTGGGTATGACACTTCACCTGTATTTGGAGAGTTTCTCACGTTCTTCTCTGTAGATCCTCTTAAGCTCAGGTTGGATGGGGCGTCGCTGCACAGATATTTTCAGGTCTCTCCAAAGATGGAGCCAGAGGAGATGGTTGTCGTTTCTGATCCACTAACCAATTCTGATATTGTGTGTGTTTTTTCGCGTTATTTGTAACTTGTTTTGTACATAATGTTTTTGCCAACCGTGTCTTCTAACCGAAAAGAGCTTCTGGATGTCAGGACAGCAGTTATTCACCCCGTACTGGAGGAATACTTTTTCTTCAATGAGTCGTACGGGAAAGATTTACTTCAGACGTCCGACAAGGCCCTCAACCCTGTCATTCGTAGGAGTAAGGGAACACCCCCCTGAAATGGACAAAAATGAATGGGAACATTTTGGCACCGTACAAAACATATACACGATGTCCAATACCACTCAATTGGACTTTGTTTCAGTCAAAGTTGATTGCAAATGCCATATGGCAAATGTCAAGTGTAACACTGCAAAAATCCAATAGATGGCGAGTGCGCTCTACCATAATATTTCATATTGCAAATGTAACACAAGTCAAGACCCAAGAGTAAAATTCAGAAAATTTGAAAAAAAAAGTTTTTATTCTTTCAATTTTTTTTGTCAATTCCACATGTATAAGAACTGTATCAACATTTTATATACTTGTCCATGAGGCATATGTTTTGTCCATTTGCAAGATGATTTCATAGGAAGTCAAAAGTCAGTCACAAGTCACTTTTTTTTATTTGCCAAATGCCATAAGAAATGTCCAAATGCATTCTGAAAGATTTGAAAGTGCCAAATCAGGATGTTATGTCCATTTGCCATGTACGATCAATGGAAGTCAGTTTACAAACCCAAAGTCAGTGAACCATGTCCAAAAGGCAAACCTATTTTCATACTGCCCAAATGATATATAGCACTATGTTAACTTCTTCGATATAGGGGGCGCTCTTTTAATTTTTGGATAAAAAAACGTTCCCGTTTTAAACAAGATATTTTGTCACGAAAAGATGCTCGACTATGCATATAATTGACAGCTTTGGAAAGAAAACACTGACGTTTCGAAAACTGCAAAGATATTATCTGTGAGTGCCACAGAACTGATGCTACAGGCGAAACCAAGATGAAATTTCAAAAAGGGAATGCCCCAGATTTTGGAGGCGCTGTGTTCCAATGTCTCCTTATATGGCTGTGAATGCGCAAGGAATGAGCCTACACTTTCTGTCATTTCCCCAAGGTGTCTGCAGCATTGTGACGTATTTGTAGGCATATCATTGGAAGATTGACCATAAGAGACTACATTTACCAGGTGCTCGCTTGGTGTCCTCCGTTGCAATTATTGCGTAACTCCAGCTGCGTGCATTTTTCCATTTGGTTCAGAGGAGAAACCAAACTGCCACAAATGATTTATCATTGAATAGATATGTGAAAAACACCTTGAGGATTGATTCTAAACAACATTTGCCATGTTTCTGTCGATATTATGGAGTTAATTTGGAAAAAAGTTCGGCATTGTAATGACTGAATTTTCGGGGGGTTTTCTTAGCCAAACGTGATGAACAAAACGGAACGATTTCTCCTACACAAATAATATTTTTGGAAAAACTGAACATTTGCTATCTAACTGAGAGTCTCCTCATTGAAAACATCTGAAGTTCTTCAAAGGTAAATGATTTTATTTGAATGCTTTTCTTGTTTTTGTGAAAATGTTGCCTGCTGAATGCTAGGCTAAATGCTATGCTAGCTATCAATACTCTTACACAAATGCTTGTGTAGCTATGGTTGAAAAGCATATTTTGAAAATCTGAGATGAAAGTGTTGTTAACAAAAGGCTAAGCTTGTGAGCCAATATATTTATTTCATTTCATTTGCGATTTTCATGAATAGTTAAGGTTGCGTTATGCTAATGAGCTTGAGGCTATGATTACGCTCCTGGATACGGGATTGCTCGACGCAAGAAGTTAAGCAATGAATCAACCTAGATGATCTATTTGTCATGTCTGATGAGGGAGAAGTGGGACTGTTGTTTTTTAACGATTTTTTGAAAAACGTCCAAAATGACAAGGGGCGCCCCCTGTTGGATGGGCACGGGTGGGGGGTTCTCCCTACCCAACCGTGGACCCCCTGCTACCCCATAATGTGCTCCTGGTAACCCGTTCCAATCATCAGGTGCACGGCTGTCCATTTGCAATATGTTTCAATGTGCATTCTGATTTCAGAATGTCACTCTGGTTATGTTACCTCACTGTTTAAACATATTGCAAATGGACAAAAGTCAGCCAGCAAGTCACCGTCCACCGTCCATCAGTCAGTTAGATATCATTCCAACACCAAACTGTTTTGAAGCCAGCTATCACATATTTCAGAGCTGGCCCAAAATTCACAGCGCCTTCTGTTCAAACCATAATAAAAACATAAAACACGTAGTTACGTTCTAGCTGCGGGTCCAGTTCTGACATTATATGTAGGCCGAGCTGAGGCGACCCCGAATCCCAAGTTTCGGCCTGATAGGTCATTTGGAGCCCCGAGTGGCGAACTTAATTAGTGTTGAAAATCCACATTTTCCAGGCATTGCTACGGGGTCCTTGAATGAGCTATCAGACATAAACGTTGGGGTCTGTCTCTATGGGCCGAGGCAGTTTAAGTGCACCTAGTCTTGCGACTCTGGGACATTTCTAAATGTCGTCATTTTCGTGATGTCAACATTAATTGAAGTTATTGCAAATGTACGAGGCTGTTTCTCGGTCTGAGAACCTTCTAGAGCCACACAACTCACTGTGCCTATAGAATTGAGCTCTAGAATAGGTTTCTAAAGTTTCAGAACTCTAGGTCTAACGGTTCTTGGATAGTTCGAACAAAGGTCACTATTGCAGTCTCTGTCTGTCTCTAAGCCCCACACTGTGTCACTTCATCCTTGCTGTGTGGGTGTGTGAGTTTTTCTTGGAAATTTGATGGGATGAATGACTGACTTACAGTTCATGGGGGTTGCCTAATCACACATATGAAGTTTTGGAAAGATCTGACTTTTTTAACCCTTCGAAATAGCCCCTATGTCACCAATGATGGCACTTCCGGTTGGCACTGGAAGCTAAAAGTCAACACATATAATAATAATATATGCCATTTAGCTGACGCTTTTATCCAAAGCGACTTACAGTCATGTGTGCATACATTCTACGTATGGGTGGTCCCGGGAATCGAACCCACTACCCTGGCGTTACAAGCGCCATGCTCTACCAACTGAGCCACATATCCTCATTGGGGTAGGCTTTTACAGAATCCTGAGTTTTAAGTCTTTACGTTAAGAACGGACGAATTTACACAGGGTTGAATGCACTATTTCTATCAAAAAGCAGGTTGGGTATGGAAAAACACTTTTAGGGTGATTTTAATTAACCACTTCCGGTTGCTTCAGGAAGCTTAGAACCGACACAGATAGACCTCATAGTAGACTGATGGATTGTCATCGAAGACAGGTTCATACGCCATTCATAACCCACATAGGCTTCAGGTTGAAATTAGGGGTGCAGGCAATGTATTCCTATGGGGAGAGAAGTCAATGCAAACTGTTTGATGTAAACACCTTATTTTAACTGTTATGGGTTGAGATTATGGTAATGCCATTGCAGGCTCTGTGTGTCTTTAAGCCATGCACTGTGTCACTTCATCCTTTATGTGTGTGTGTGTGTGCGTGTGAGAGGCTTTTCTTTGACATCTGTTGGGAGAAATTACTGATTTACAGTTCATGAGGGTTGATTAATCACACATATGAAGTTTTGAAAAGATCTGACCTTTTTAACCCTCCGAAACAGCACCTATGACATCATTTAGGCTACCCTGGGGCGGCAGGGTAGCCTAGTGGTTAGAGCATTGGACTAGTAACCGAAAGGTTGCAAGTTCAAATCCCCGAGCTGACAAGGTACAAAATCTGTTGTTCTACCCCTGAACAAGGCAGTTCACCCACTGTTTCTAGGCCGTCATTGAAAATAAGAATTTGTTCTTAACTGACTTGCCTGGTTAAATAAAGGTAAAATAAAATAAATGTAAAAAATGTAAGGCGCTTCCGGTTGGTACAGGAAGCTAAACGTGAACACATATCTTCCTTAGAATCTTACAGAAGTCTTTATGTTAACAAAAGGCTAAGCTTGTGTTTGAATATAATTTAATTTGCGATTTTCATGAATAGGAAAAGTTTCTAGGGGTATTTATGTCCGCTGCGTTATGCTAATTCGTTTGAGGCTATGTTTACGCTCCCGGATCCGGGATTGCTAGTCGCAAGAAGTACATCAAAACACCTTTTGGGTGAATTTAATCACTCCAGGAAGCTTAGAATCAACACAGGTAGACCTCATAGTGGCCTGATGGATTGTCATCGAAAACAGGTTCATACGCCATTCATAATCAACATAGGCTCTAGGTTGAATTTAGGGGAGCAGGCAATGTATTCCTATGGGGAGGGATGTCATTGTAATCTGTGAGATCAACAACCCCTGTTTTCATGTTAAGGCTTAATGCCACACGGTCAAGATTAGACCTGCACAGTTCGGGAGGACCTTAGGAACTGTGGTTGAATTGTCCTTCTAAACCCAACGATTCCGCCGCTGTCCCCCAAAAGCACCTGATTTCCAGGCTTCATTTTGGGCCTTCTTTTTTTCACGGTCGCTGCACTCAGACCGAGCGAGTTACGGTCAAGCGGGACATCTCGTTGAACTCGGCACAGCCTTGAGAATATGGTAATGCCATTGCAGGCTCTGAGTGTCTTTAAGCACTGCACTTTGTCACTCCATCCTTGCTGTGTGTGTGTGTGTGTGTGTGTGTGTGTGTGTGTGTGTGTGTGTGTGTGTGTGTGTGTGTGTGTGTGTGTGTGTGTGTGTGTGTGTGTGTGTGTGTGTGTGTGTGTGTCATGGCAGCACTGTGGAGTTGTCATGGCAGCACTGTGCTACAGGTGTGGAGTTGCATTGACAGCACTGTGGTACAGGTGTGGAGTTGTCATACCTAGGATAGGGTAAGTAAGGGTAGGTAATCCTTCTCCCCCCAACAAGATTTAGATGCAAGTGGCTGTTCCACTGGTTGTCATAAGGTGTATGCACCAATTTGTAAGTCGCTCTGGATAAGAGTCATGTCTGCTAAATGACTTAAATGTAATGTCATGGCAGCGATGTGGTACAGGTGTGGAGTTGTCATGGCAGCGATGTGGTACAGGTGTGCAGTTGTCATGGCAGCACTGTGCTACAGGTGTGGAGTTGTCATGGCAGCGATGTGGTACAGGTGTGGTTATGTCATGGCAGCGATGTGGTACAGGTGTGGAGTTGTCATGGCAGCGATGTGGTACAGGTGTGGTTATGTCATGGCAGCGATGTGGTACAGGTGTGGAGTTGTCATGGCAGCGATGTGGTACAGGTGTGGAGTTGTCATGGCAGCGATGTGGTACAGGTGTGGTTATGTCATGGCAGCGATGTGGTACAGGTGTGGAGTTGTCATGGCAGCGATGTGGTACAGGTGTGGAGTTGTCATGGCAGCACTGTGCTACAGGTGTGGAGTTGTCATGGCAGCACTGTGCTACAGGTGTGGAGTTGTCATGGCAGCGATGTGGTACAGGTGTGGAGTTGTCATGGCAGCGATGTGCTGTGGTTATGTCATGGCAGGTGTGGTGCAGGTTGGTTATGTCATGGCAGCGATGTGGTACAGGTGTGGAGTTGTCATGGCAGCACTGTGCTACAGGTGTGGAGTTGTCATGGCAGCACTGTGCTACAGGTGTGGAGTTGTCATGGCAGCACTGTGCTACAGGTGTGGAGTTGTCATGGCAGCGATGTGGTACAGGTGTGGAGTTGTCATGGCAGCACTGTGCTACAGGTGTGGAGTTGTCATGGCAGCGATGTGGTACAGGTGTGGAGTTGTCATGGCAGCCCTGATGATGTTGAATCATGCAAGCCACCTCTTTATTGCACCTCAGCCGTTGCCCCTTCATTGAAACCATTCAATACCAGGCTTCAGGGCTTTACTTTATGATGCTAAGACCATTTCACTGAATACTGCCCATAGAGTGTTGTGGTCAGACAGGGAAATGGCTCCAAGGGAATTTCAGGAACCCTTCAATAAGAGCTGTGTTTAATGCAGGCGTACCCTGACGTTTTCATTACCATGTAAATCTCTCTAGTACAAGGCGTTTATCAATATGTTGGGCTCTATTTACTCTCAGATTCGAAAATGCTAATTAGCATCAAAGTAGACATCATGCAAGGCTACAATCCCTGCCAGCTCCTACACGTCATCTCTAGCTGACACCTTTGCTAACAATTATTGTGTCAATGTAAAACTTACACAAGACAGTTCACAGAATTGTCAATTCAATGAAAGTCAGCACATTTTGCTAACAGATGGTTAATCCAGAGATGTTTACCTCGATTCGGCAGTCTCCTCCAGATCATTGTGACCTTTGTAGATCTTTATGATCGCTACATATACAGGGGAATATACTGATAGAAGTCAACTTCTCCAAGAGAAATGTACACAGTTATCAAAACGTCATGCCAGGGCAAGCCTCCCATGAAACACAGCCCTTACTGTAAGTGTTTCTAAAATACCGCCGTGGGAAAACTATTGGAACCATTACCGTCTTGAAACACTACTTGTCCAATCAGCATCCAGGATTGTAGTCACTTTCCAAATGACCTCGATTAACCCCGGTACATCCAGTATATAGCCTCGTTATTGTTATGTACATTTCTTGTGTTACTTTTTGATTGACTTGTTTTTTTTCTCACTTTAGTTTATTTAGTAAATATTTTCTTAACTCTATTTCTTGAACTGCATTGTTGGTTAAGGGCTTGTAAGGAAGCATGTGACAAATAACATTTCATTTCATTTCATTCATCAGTAGTGACTGTTACCATGACAGCCGGTCCCAATACACCCCCTACCTCTCTCCCTGGGCACTACCACTAACTCTGAGGTCCCTAGGGCTTCATTTATAACATTTATATTTTCAGGGTTTAATCAAAAGAGGGTAAGGGATACTGTTCGGATTTGAAATAGCCTCTGTCTTGTGTTAGCCATGTTCTCCAGTAGAGTGCTGTGATCCTATAGTAGTTACCAAATAAAATCCAAATCTAATTTTATTTGTCACAAACACATGGTTAGTAGATGTTAATGAGAGTGTAGCGAAATGCTTGTGCTTCTAGGTCCGACAGTGCAGTAATATCTAACAAGTAATCTAACAATTCCCCAACAACTACCTAATACACACAAATCTAAAGGGGTGAATGAGAATATGTACATATAAGTATATGGATGAGCGATGGCCGAGCAGCATGGGCAAGGTATATACAAAAACAAATACAGTATATACATGTGCTATGAGTAATGTAAGATATGCAAACATTATTAAAGTGGCATTATTTGGAGTGATATTGTATAAAGTGACTAGTGATCCATTTATTAATGTGGCCAGTGATTGGGTCTCCATGTAGGTAGCAGCCTCTCTGAGTTAGTGATTTCTGTTTAGCAGTCTGACGGCCTTGAGATAAAGGCTGTTTTTCAGTCGCTCGGTCCCAGCTTCGATGCACCTGTACTGATCTCGCCTTCTGGATGGTAGCGGTGTGAACAGGTAGTGAATCGGGTGGTTGATGTCCTTGATGATCTTTATGGCCTTCCTGTAACATCGGGTGGTGTAGGTGTCCTGGAGGGCAGGTAGTTTGCCCTCTGGAGAGCCTTACGGTTGAGGGCGGAGCAGTTGCCGTACCAGGCGGTGATACAGCCCGACAGGATACTCTCGATTGTGCATCTGTAAAAGTTTGTGAGTGTTTTTGGTGTATAGCCGAATTTCTTCAGCCTCCGGAGGTTGAAGAGGCGCTGTTGCGCCTTCTTCACCACGCTGTCTATGTGGGTGGACCATTTCAGTTTGTACGTGATGTGTACGCCGAGGAACTTAAAACTTACTACCCTCTCCACTACTGTCCCGTCGATGTGGATAGGGGGCTGCTCCTTCTGCTGTTTCCTGAAGTCCACAATCATTTCCTCTGTTTGCACCAGTTAGTACTCTGTGTTGTGGCTCCAGCAACCCTGTTTCGAATCCGGGTCATGGCAGGGAATATTCAGCTTGGAGGCTTATTTGACCTGAACCAGCAGGTCGCCAGCTTTTAGCTTATCCTCTCTCTCTTTATCTCCTTCTTTTTCTCTCCCTCCCTCTCCCCTTCTCCCCACAGGGAGCAGATGAGTCCGTTCTACTTTAAGTTCCAATTCCGGAACGTTGAGTATTCATCTGGTCGTAATAAGACATTGCTATGTTACCGCGTGGAGACTCCGGAGGGCACCACTGATCCACTACAGGGATACATGGAGGACGAACACGCCACCACACACGTAGAGGAGGCCTTCTTCACACGGGTAACAACATAAAGTTGGATGGAGGGCTCACTTGGACCAATGGCTGTTTTATCGTGGGATGCACCATGAAGCCAGTTTTAGTGTGGGATGCACCATGAAGCCAGTTGAGGGCTTTCTCCATATTGAAGTAGTCAACTGGGTTCACAGATATCACAGAATTCCATCCAGGTCAGCAGGAGGGGTCATCCAATGAATAATACTCCTGAGCAAACAGGCTTGGTACCTGTTCAGACTAAACACACTCCATCATGGCGGTATGGATCTTGACTACTTTACAATGGAGATAGCCCTCAATGGTGCTGCCCATTCTGTCAAAGTGAAAATGACATAGATTCCCTCTAGGTGTACCCTCCTACCAACTCTGACACATATTCCCCCTCTAGGTGTACCCTCCTACCAACTCTGACACATATTCTCCCTCTAGATGTACCCTCCTACCAACTCTGTGACTCAGATTCTCCCTCTAGGTGTACCCTCCTACCAACTCTGTGACTCAGATTCTCCCTCTAGATGTACCCTCCTACCTACTCTGACACATATTCTCCCTCTAGGTGTACCCTCCTACCAACTCTGACACATATTCTCCCTCTAGGTGTACCCTCCTACCAACTCTGACTCAGATTCTCCCTCTAGATGTACCCTCCTACCAACTCTGACACATATTCTCCCTCTAGGTGTACCCTCCTACCAACTCTGTGACTCAGATTCTCCCTCTAGGTGTACCCTCCTACCAACTCTGTGACTCAGATTCTCCCCTCTAGATGTACCCTCCTACCAACTCTGACACATATTCTCCCTCTAGATGTACCCTCCTACCAACTCTGTGACTCAGATTCTCCCTCTAGGTGTACCCTCCTACCAACTCTGTGACTCAGATTCTCCCTCTAGATGTACCCTCCTACCTACTCTGACACATATTCTCCCTCTAGGTGTACCCTCCTACCAACTCTGACACATATTCTCCCTCTAGGTGTACCCTCCTACCAACTCTGACTCAGATTCTCCCTCTAGATGTACCCTCCTACCAACTCTGTGACTCAGATTCTCCCTCTAGGTGTACCCTCCTACCAACTCTGTGACTCAGATTCTCCCTCTAGGTGTACCCTCCTACCAACTCTGTGACTCAGATTCTCCCTCTAGGTGTACCCTCCTACCAACTCTGTGACTCAGATTCTCCCTCTAGGTGTACCCTCGTACCAACTCTTTGACTCAGATTCTCCCCTTCTCACCCACAGGTCCTCCCCCACTATGACTCCTCCCTGGAATACGACGTCCGGTGGTACGTATCTTCCAGTCCCTGTGCAGCCTGCTTCCCCAAGATGGCCGATGTCCTCAGACTGAGAAAGAATCTCCGCCTCTACCTCCTCATGTCCCGCCTCTTCCTGTGGGAGGAGCCTGAGATAAAGGTGCCAATCCCTCTCCCACACACAGAGATGGGCAGCAAAGTGGCAGGTCTTGCTCTTCATTGTAATCAGAGGGCTGATATAAATACTATGCATGCCAGTCTCTCTTAGCTAAGCGTTTAGGAGAGACTGACTACATCACTTCTTCTTTTCATAAGAAACATGTGTTGAAAATTCCAATAGTTTGCATAGTCATCTTACACAAAGCTCTGATACACACCCCAGTCATGCCACCAGGGGTCTTTTCACAGTCCCCAAATCCAGAACATATTGAAGAAAGCATACAGTATTATATAGAGCCCTGATTGCATGGAACTTCCTTCCATCTCATATTGCTTAAATAAATAGCAAACCTGGTCAACAACGCAGCCACTGCCAGCTAGCCTACTTCAGCAGTACCGTATCATTTTAATCATTTTAGTCAATAAGATTCTTGCTACGTAAGCTTAACTTTCTGAACATTCGAGACGTGTAGTCCACTTGTCATTCCAATCTCCTTGCATTAGCGTAGCCTCTTCTGTAGCCTGTCAACTATGTGTCTGTCTATCCCTGTTCTCTCCTCTCTGCACAGACCATACAAACGCTCCACACCGCGTGGCCGCGGCCACCCTAATCTGGTGGTCCCAGCGCGCACGACCCACGTGGAGTTCCAGGTCTCCGGTAGCCTCTGGAACTGCCGATCTGCGGCCAACAAGGCAGAGTTCATCTCAGCCTATGCCTCCCTCCAGTCCCTCGACTTCTTGGCACTGACGGAAACATGGATCACCACAGATAACACTGCTACTCCTACTGCTCTCTCCTCGTCCGCCCACGTGTTCTTGCACACCCCGAGAGCTTCTGGTCAGCGGGGTGGTGGCACCGGGATCCTCATCTCTCCCAAGTGGTCATTCTCTCTTTCTCCCCTTACCCATCTGTCTATCGCCTCCTTTGAATTCCATGCTGTCACAGTTACCAGCCCTTTCAAGCTTAACATCCTTATCATTTATCGCCCTCCAGGTTCCCTCGGAGAGTTCATCAATGAGCTTGATGCCTTGATAAGCTCCTTCCTGAGGACGGCTCACCTCTCACAGTTCTGGGCGACTTTAACCTCCCCACGTCTACCTTTGACTCATTCCTCTCTGCCTCCTTCTTTCCACTCCTCTCCTCTTTTGACCTCACCCTCTCACCTTCACCCCCTACTCACAAGGCAGGCAATACGCTCGACCTCATCTTTACTAGATGCTGTTCTTCCACTAACCTCATTGCAACTCCCCTCCAAGTCTCCGACCACTACCTTGTATCCTTTTCCCTCTCGCTCTCATCGAACACTTCCCACACTGCCCCTACTCGGATGGTATCGCGCCGTCCCAACCTTCGCTCTCTCTCCCCCGCTACTCTCTCCTCTTCCATCCTATCATCTCTTCCCTCTGCTCAAACCTTCTCCAACCTATCTCCTGATTCTGCCTCCTCAACCCTCCTCTCCTCCCTTTCTGCATCCTTTGACTCTCTATGTCCCCTATCCTCCAGGCCGGCTCGGTCCTCCCCTCCCCGCTCCGTGGCTCGACGACTCATTGCGAGCTCACAGAACAGGGCTCCGGGCAGCCGAGCGGAAATGGAGGAAAACTCGCCTCCCTGCGGACCTGGCATCCTTTCACTCCCTCCTCTCTACATTTTCCTCCTCTGTCTCTGCTGCTAAAGCCACTTTCTACCACTCTAAATTCCAAGCATCTGCCTCTAACCCTAGGAAGCTCTTTGCCACCTTCTCCTCCCTCCTGAATCCTCCTCCCCCTCCCCCCTCCTCCCTCTCTGCAGATGACTTCGTCAACCATTTTGAAAAGAAGGTCGACGACATCCGATCCTCGTTTGCTAAGTCAAACGACACCGCTGGTTCTGCTCACACTGCCCTACCCTGTGCTCTGACCTCTTTCTCCCCTCTCTCTCCAGATGAAATCTCGCGTCTTGTGACGGCCGGCCGCCCAACAACCTGCCCGCTTGACCCTATCCCCTCCTCTCTTCTCCAGACCATTTCCGGAGACCTTCTCCCTTACCTCACCTCGCTCATCAACTCATCCCTGACCGCTGGCTACGTCCCTTCCGTCTTCAAGAGAGCGAGAGTTGCACCCCTTCTGAAAAAACCTACACTCGATCCCTCCGATGTCAACAACTACAGACCAGTATCCCTTCTTTCTTTTCTCTCCAAAACTCTTGAACGTGCCGTCCTTGGCCAGCTCTACCGCTATCTCTCAGAATGACCTTCTTGATCCAAATCAGTCAGGTTTCAAGACTAGTCATTCAACTGAGACTGCTCTTCTCTGCATCACGGAGGCGCTCCGCACTGCTAAAGCTAACTCTCTCTCCTCTGCTCTCATCCTTCTAGACCTATCGTCTGCCTTCGATACTGTGAACCATCAGATCCTCCTCTCCACCCTCTCCGAGTTGGGCATCTCCGGCGCGGCCCACGCTTGATTGCGTCCTACCTGACAGGTCGCTCCTACCAGGTGGCGTGGTGAGAATCTGTCTCCTCACCACGTGCTCTCACCACTGGTGTCCCCCAGGGCTCTGTTCTAGGCTCTCTCCTATTCTCGCTATACACCAAGTCACTTGGCTCTGTCATAACCTCACATGGTCTCTCCTATCATTGCTATGCAGACGACACACAATTAATCTTCTCCTTTCCCCCTTCTGATGACCAGGTGGCGAATCGCATCTCTGCATGTCTGGCAGACATATCAGTGTGGATCACGGATCACCACCTCAAGCTGAACCTCGGCAAGACGGAGCTGCTCTTCCTCCCGGGAAGGACTGCCCGTTCCATGATCTCGCCATCACGGTTGACAACTCCATTGTGTCCTCCTCCCAGAGCGCTAAGAACCTTGGCGTGATCCTGGACAACACCCTGTCGTTCTCAACTAACATCAAGGCGGTGGCCCGTTCCTGTAGGTTCATGCTCTACAACATCCGCAGAGTACGACCCTGCCTCACGCAGGAAGCGGCGCAGGTCCTAATCCAGGCACTTGTCATCTCCCGTCTGGATTACTGCAACTCGCTGTTGGCTGGGCTCCCTGCCTGTGCCATTAAACCCCTACAACTCATCCAGAACACCGCAGCCCGTCTGGTGTTCAACCTTCCCAAGTTCTCTCACGTCACCCCGCTCCTCCGCTCTCTCCACTGGCTTCCAGTTGAAGCTCGCATCCGCTACAAGACCATGGTGCTTGCCTACGGAGCTGTGAGGGGAACGGCACCTCAGTACCTCCAGGCTCTGATCAGGCCCTACACCCAAACAAGGGCACTGCGTTCATCCACCTCTGGCCTGCTCGCCTCCCTACCACTGAGGAAGTACAGTTCCCGCTCAGCCCAGTCAAAACTGTTCGCTGCTCTGGCCCCCCAATGGTGGAACAAACTCCCTCACGACGCCAGGACAGCGGAGTCAATCACCACCTTCCGGAGACACCTGAAACCCCACCTCTTTAAGGAATACCTAGGGTAGGATAAGTAATCCTTCTCACCCCCCCCCCCCTAAAAGATTTAGATGCACTATTGTAAAGTGGCTGTTCCACTGGATGTCATAAGGTGAATGCACCAATTTCTAAGTCGCTCTGGTTAAGAGCGTCTGCTAAATGACTTAAATGTAAATGTAAATGTAAATGTTTCAGAAAACAGATAAATCAACACCTCCCGGCACAACGCCTCTCCTCTATTGGACCTAGTTTGTGATAGTTTGTGTGTATGTATTGATATGTAGGTTACGTGTGCCATTTTAAAAATGTATCTAGTTCTGTATTATGTCATGTTTCATGTTCTGTGTGGACCCCAGGAAGAGTAGCTGCTGCTTTTGCAACAGCTAATGGGGATCCTAATAAGATACCAAATAAGACTCCCTCTCATACAGTACATGTGCGTGCTGTGTGTGTGTTTGTGTCTCTGTGTGCTAGGTGGGCCTGCGGTGCCTGGCGTCACTGGGTGTGAGGATAAGGATGATGAAGCCGTCTGACTTCTTGTCTGTCTGGGAAACGTTTGTAGAGAAGGAGGAGGACATGACCTTTAACCCCTGGGAGGACTGTCAGGACAACTACCAATACTACCAGTACAGACTCAACACCATCCTCAAGTAAAGGTACATACATGCGCGCACACGCACATACACAGAGAGATAGTATTCACTTTTCCTTTTTGTATTTGTTTATTTGTTTTCTGTGTGTTTCTGTTTCAGGTGCAGTCAAAACCATCCCCACACCCCCACACCCTGACTACAACTACATCTACATGTCCTCCAACCCCATCTACATGTCCTCCAACCCCATCTACACCTTCTCCAACCCCATCTACACCTTCTCCAACCCCATCTACACATCCTCCAACCCCATCTACACGTCCTCCAACCCCATCTACACGTCCTCCAACCCCATCTACACGTCCTCCAACCCCATCTACACCTTCTCCAACCCCATCTACACGTCCTCCAACCCCATCTACACGTCCTCCAACCCCATCTACACGTCCTCCAACCCCATCTACACCTTCTCCAACCCCATCTACACATCCTCCAACCCCATCTACACGTCCTCCAACCCCATCTACAACATCCTCCAACCCCATCTACACGTCCTCCAACCCCATCTACACCTCCTCCAACCCCATCTACACCTCCTCCAACCCCATCTACACGTCCTCCAACCCCATCTACACGTCCTCCAACCCCATCTACACGTTCTCCAACCCCATCTACACCTTCTCCAACCCCATCTAAACATCCTCCAACCCCATCTACACATCCTCCAACCCCATCTACACATCTACATGTCCTCCAACCCCATCTACACCCCATCTACACGTCTTCCAACCCCAACTAAACATCCTCCAACCCCATCTACACATCCTCCAACCCCATCTACACCTTCTCCAACCCCATATACACATCCTCCAACCCCATCTACACCTTCTCCAACCCCATCTACACGTCCTACAACCCCATCTACATGTCCTCCAACCCCATCTACATGTCCTCCAACCCCATCTACACCTTCTCCAACCCCATCTACACATCCTCCAACCCCATCTACACGTCCTCCAACCCCATCTACACGTCCTCCAACCCCATCTACACATCCTCCAACCCCATCTACACATCCTCCAACCCCATCTACACGTCCTCCAACCCCATCTACACATCCTCCAACCCCATCTACACGTCCTCCAACCCCATCTAAACATCCTCCAACCCCATCTACACGTCCTCCAACCCCATCTACACCTTCTCCAACCCCATCTACACGTCCTACAACCCCATCTAAACATCCTCCAACCCCATCTACACATCCTCCAACCCCATCTACACATCCTACAACCCCATCTACACATCCTACAACCCCATCTACACCATCCTCCAACCCCATCTACACATCCTCCAACCCCATCTACACGTCCTACAACCCCATCTACACGTCCTACAACCCCATCTACACGTCCTCCAACCCCATCTACACGTCCTCCAACCCCATCTACACGTCCTCCAACCCCATCTACACGTCCTACAACCCCATCTAAACATCCTCCAACCCCATCTACACATCCTCCAACCCCATCTACACATCCTCCAACCCCATCTACACGTCCTCCAACCCCAACTACACCTTCTCCAACCCCATCTACACATCCTCCAACCCCATCTACATCGTCCTACAACCCCATCTACAAATCCTCCAACCCCATCTACACGTCCTACAACCCCATCTACACGTCCTCCAACCCCATCTACACGTCCTACAACCCCATCTAAACATCCTCCAACCCCATCTACACATCCTCCAACCCCATCTACACGTCCTCCAACCCCATCTACACATCCTCCAACCCCATCTACACGTCCTACAACCCCATCTACACATCCTCCAACCCCATCTACACATCCTCCAACCCCATCTACACATCCTCCAACCCCATCTACACATCCTCCAACCCCATCTACACATCCTCCAACCCCATCTACACATCCTCCAACCCCATCTAAACATCCTCCAACCCCATCTACACATCCTCCAACCCCATCTACACGTCCTCCAACCCCATCTACACGTCCTCCAACCCCATCTACACGTCCTCCAACCCCATCTACACGTCCTCCAACCCCATCTACACGTCCTCCAACCCCATCTACACGTCCTCCAACCCCATCTACACGTCCTCCAACCCCATCTACACATCCTCCAACCCCATCTACACGTCCTCCAACCCCATCTACACGTCCTCCAACCCCATCTACACATCTACACATCCTCCAACCCCATCTACACATCTACAAATCCTCCAACCCCATCTACACGTCCTACAACCCCATCTACACGTCCTACAACCCCATCTAAACATCCTCCAACCCCATCTACACATCCTCCAACCCCATCTACACGTCCTCCAACCCCATCTACACGTCCTCCAACCCCATCTACACATCCTACAACCCCATCTACACGTCCTCCAACCCCATCTACACGTCCTCCAACCCCATCTACACGTCCTCCAACCCCATCTAAACATCCTCCAACCCCATCTACACATCCTCCAACCCCATCTACACATCCTCCAACCCCATCTACACATCCTCCAACCCCATCTACACGTCCTCCAACCCCATCTACACGTCCTCCAACCCCATCTACACGTCCTCCAACCCCATCTACACGTCCTCCAACCCCATCTACACGTCCTCCAACCCCATCTACACGTCCTCCAACCCCATCTACACATCTACACATCCTCCAACCCCATCTACACATCTACACATCCTCCAACCCCATCTACACGTCATCCAACCCCATCTACACGTCCTCCAACCCCATCTACACGTCCTCCAACCCCATTTACACATCCTCCAACCCCATTTTCACGTCCTCCAACCCCATTTACACGTCCTCCAACCCCATCTACACGTCCTCCAACCCCATCTACACGTCCTCCAACCCCATCTACACATCCTCCAACCCCATCTACACGTCTTCCAACCCCATCTACACGTCCTCCAACCCCATCTACACATCCTCCAACCCCATCTACACATCCTCCAACCCCATCTACACATCTACACAACCTCCAACTCCATCTACACGTCCTCCAACCCCATCTACACGTCCTCCAACCCCATCTATACATCTACACATCCTCCAACCCCATCTACACGTCCTCCAACCCCATCTACACGTCATCCAACCCCATCTACACGTCCTCCAACCCCATCTACACGTCCTACAACCCCATCTACACATCCTACAACCCCATCTACACATCCTCCAACCCCATCTACACATCCTCCAACCCCATCTACACGTCCTACAACCCCATCTAAACATCCTCCAAACCCATTTACACATCCTCCAACCCCATCTACACATCCTCCAACCCCATCTACACATCCTCCAACCCCATCTACACGTCCTCCAACCCCATCTACACGTCCTCCAACCCCATCTACACGTCCTCCAACCCCATCTACACATCTACACATCCTCCAACCCCATCTACACATCTACAAATCCTCCAACCCCATCTACACGTCCTCCAACCCCATCTACACATCCTCCAACCCCATCTACACATCCTCCAACCCCATCTACACGTCCTACAACCCCATCTACACGTCCTACAACCCCATCTACACGTCCTACAACCCCATCTAAACATCCTCCAACCCCATCTACACATCCTACAACCCCATCTACACATCCTACAACCACATCTACACATCCTCCAACCCCATCTACACGTCCTCCAACCCCATCTACACGTCCTCCAACCCCATCTACACGTCCTCCAACCCCATCTACACGTCCTCCAACCCCATCTACACGTCCTCCAACCCCATCTACACGTCCTCCAACCCCATCTACACGTCCTCCAACCCCATCTACACGTCCTCCAACCCCATCTACACATCTACACATCCTCCAACCCCATCTACACATCCTCCAACCCCATCTACACGTCATCCAACCCCATCTACACGTCATCCAACCCCATCTACACGTCATCCAACCCCATCTACACGTCATCCAACCCCATCTACACGGTCCTCCAACCCCATTTACAATCCTCCAACCCCATTTTCACGCACCTCCAACCCCATCTACACGTCCTCCAACCCATCTACACATCCTCCAACCCCATCTACCCGTCGTCAAACCCCATCTACACGTCCTCCAACCCCATCTACACGTCTCCAACCCCATCTACACGTCTCCAACCCCATCTACACGTCTCCAACCCCATCTACACGTCCTCAAACTCCATCTACACATCCTACAACCCCATCTACACATCCTCCAACCCCATCTACACATCTACACATCCTCCAACTCCATCTACACGTCCTCCAACCCCATCTGCACGTCCTCCAACCCCATCTACACGTCCTCCAACCCCATCTATACATCTACACATCCTCCAACCCCATCTACACATCCTACAACCCCATCTACACGTCATCCAACCCCATCTACACATCATCCAACCCCATCTACACGTCCTCCAACCCCATCTACACATCCTCCAACTCCATCTACACGTCCTACAACCACATCTACACATCCTCCAACCCCATCTACACATCTACACATCCTCCAACCCCATCTACACGTCCTCCAACCCCATCTGCACGTCCTCCAACCCCATCTACACATCTACACGTCCTCCAACCCCATCTACACGTCCTCCAACCCCATCTACACGTCCTCCAACCCCATCTACACATCTACACGTCCTCCAACCCCATCTACACATCCTACAACCCCATCTACACGTCCTCCAACCCCATCTACACATCCTCCAACCCCATCTACACATTATTCTCCAACCCCATCTACACGTCATCCAACCCCATCTACACATCCTCCAACCCCACCTACACATCTACATGTCATCCAACCCCATCTACACGTCCTCCAACCCCATCTACACATCCTCCAACCCCATCTACACATCTACACATCCTCCAACCCCATCTGCATAGCTCCAACCCCATCTACACGTCCTCCAACTCCATCTACACATCCTACAACCCCATCTACACATCCTCCAACCCCATCTACACATCTACACGTCATCCAACCCCATCTACACATCCTCCAACCCCATCTACACATCTACACGTCATCCAACCCCATCTACACATCTACACATCCTCCAACCCCATCTACACGTCCTCCAACCCCATCTACACATCTACACGTCATCCAACCCCATCTACACGTCATCCAACCCCATCTGCACGTCCTCCAACCCCATCTACACGTCCTCCAACCCCATCTACCCATCTACACGTCATCCAACCCCATCTACACGTCCTACAACCCCATCTACACATCCTCCAACCCCACCTACACATCTACACGTCATCCAACCCCATCTACACATCCTCCAACCCCATCTACACATCTACACGTCCTACAACCCCATCTACACATCCTCCAACCCCATCTACACATCCTCCAACCCCATCTACACATCCTACAACCCCATCTACACGTCCTCCAACCCCATCTACACGTCCTCCAACCCCATCTACACGTCCTCCAACCCCATCTACACGTCCTCCAACCCCATCTACACATCCTCCAACCCCATCTACACATCCTCCAACCCCATCTACACATCCTCCAACCCCATCTACACATCCTCCAACCCCATCTACACGTCCTCCAACCCCATCTACACATCCTCCAACCCCAGCTACACGTCCTCCAACCCCATCTACACATCCTACAACCCCATCTACACGTCCTACAACCCCATCTACACGTCCTCCAACCCCATCTACACATCTACACGTCCTCCAACCCCATCTAGACATCCTCCAACCCCATCTACACGTCCTCCAACCCCATCTACACATCTACACGTCCTCCAACCCCATCTACACGTCATCCAACCCCATCTACACATCCTACAACCCCATTTACACATCCTCCAACCCCATCTACACATCTACACATCCTCCAACCCCATCTAAACATCCTCCATCCCCATCTACACGTCCTCCAACCCCATCTACACGTCCTCCAACCCCATCTACACGTCCTCCAACCCCATCTAAACATCCTCCATCCCCATCTACACGTCCTCCAACCCCATCTACACGTCCTCCAACCCCATCTACACGTCCTCCAACCCCATCTAAACATCCTCCAACCCCATCTACACATCCTCCAACCCCATCTACACATCCTCCAACCCCATCTACACATCCTAAAACCACATCTACTCGTCCTGCACGTCCTACAACCACATTTACACATACTACCACCACATCTACTCGTGCTACAACCACATTTACATGGTCTAAAACCCTGTCTGCACGCTCTACAACCACATTTACAAGTGCTCTGTCTCAATAAAGACACCTTGGTCTCATCATTGACTCCTTGTCTAAATAAAGAGACCTTGGTCTCAGCATTGACTCCCTGTCTAAATAAAGACACCTTGGTCTCAGCGTTGACTCCCTGTCTAAATAAAGAGACCTTGGTCTCAGCATTGACTCCCTGTCTGAATAAAGACACCTTGGTCTCAGCATTGACTCCTTGTCTAAATAAAGAGACCTTGGTCTCAGCATTGACTCCCTGTCTAAATAAAGACACCTTGGTCTCAGCGTTGACTCCCTGTCTAAATAAAGAGACCTTGGTCTCAGCATTGACTCCCTGCCTAAATAAAGAGACCTTGGTCTCAGCATTGACTCCCTGTCTGAATAAAGACACCTTGGTCTCAGCATTGACTCCTTGTCTAAATAAAGAGACCTTGGTCTCAGCATTGACTCCCTGTCTAAATAAAGACACCTTGGTCTCAGCGTTGACTCCCTGTCTAAATAAAGAGACCTTGGTCTCAGCATTGACTCCTGTCTAAATAAAGAGACCTTGGTCTCAGCATTGACTCCCTGTCTGAATAAATACACCTTGGTCTCAGCATTGACTCCCTGTCTAAATAAATATACCTTGGTCTCAGCATTGACTCCCTGTCTAAATAAATATACATTGGTCTCAGCATTGACTCCCTGTCTAAATCAAGACACATTGGTCTCAGCATTGACTCCCTGTCTAAATAAAGACACCTTAGTCTCAGCATTGACTCCCTGTCTAAATAAAGACACCTTGGTCGCAGCATTGACTCCCTGTCTAAATAAAGAGACAGTGAGTCAATTGACATACCTTGTTACGACTTTTACTTCCTCTAGATAGTCAAGTTTGATCGTCTTCTCGGCACTCACCATTGAATCCCTGTCAAAATTAAGAGACCTTAGTCTAAGCATTGACTCATTGTCTAAATAAAACAGGAAACAGGAAATATATTGTATATTGAGCTCCACCCCCAAATTCCACTAAAACATTTTCTTTTGGTATTTAAAAAAATGAGTCCGCTGTTGATAGATAAAATCCCAAAATGTTTTGTATGTCAGCAGTCAAGTTTCCAAGATATTGTACTTTCAAGAAGCAAAGTGTCATCAACTACAGGAAGACAGGAAGGAATGGAAGTAGGCATAATTGTTGAGGGGACAATGAATAAATGAGTTTAGTATAATTTATTATTTGAAATCTTAACAATATTGATCTTTTAAAAAATCAACACAGAGTAGATTACAACTAGTTTTTAAGTCAAATAAACACTTCATCAATTAACTTTAAAACGTTAAACCATATTAACTAACCACATAGATATAAAGGACTTCAGTACTTCTAAAAGTGTGTAGATACATTCTCCAGATTTGTATTCATCAGTACAAAATATTGTGTATGTATACCGGTATGTATACCGGTAGGTGATCAAATACTTACTGTATGTCATGCAATAAAATGCTAATTAATTACTTAAAAATCATACAATGTGATTTTCTGGATTTTTGTTTTAGATTCCGTCTCTCACAGTTGAAGTGTACCTATGATAAAAATTACAGACCTCTACATGCTTTGTAAGTAGGAAAACCTGCTAAATCTGCAGTGTCTGCCAAACTTACCCTAGTAAAACTGACTATCCTACCGATCCTCGACTTCGGCGATGTCATCTGCAAAATAGCTTCCGATACTCTACTCAGCAAACTGGAGGCAGTTTATCACAGTGCCATCCGTTTTGTTACTAAAGCACCTTATACCACCCACCACTGCGACCTGTAGGCTCTAGTCGGCTGGCCCTCTCTACATATTCGCCGCCAGACCCACTGGCTCCAGGTCAACTACAAGTCCATGCTAGGTAAAGCTCCGCCTTATCTCAGTTCACTGGTCACGATGGCAACACCCACCCGTAGCACGCGCTCCAGCAGGTGTATCTCACTGATCATCCCTAAAGCCAACACCTCATTTGGCCGCCTTTCCTTCCAGTTCTCTGCTGCCTGCGACTGGAACGAATTGCAAAAACCGATCACTGCAGCTGTACATAGTCTATCGGTAAATAGCCCACACAATTTACCTACCTCATCCCCATACTGTTTATATTTATTTACTTTTCATATGGTCATAATTATAGGGTCATAATTATAGGGTCATAATTATAGGGTCATAATCATATGGTCATAATTATAGGGTCATAATTATAGGGTCATAGGGTCATAATTATAGGGTCATAATTATAGGATCAGGGTCATAATTACAGGGTCATAATTATAGGGTCATAATTATAGGGTCATAATCATAGGGTCATAATCATAGGGTCATAATTATAGGGTCATAATTATAGGGTCATAGGGTCATAATCATAGGGTCATATTGATAGGGTCGTAGGGTCATAATCATATGGTCATAATTATAGGGTCATAATTATAGGGTCATAGGGTCATAATCATAGGGTCATAATTATAGGGTCATAATTATAGGGTCATAATTATAGGGTCATAATCATAGGGTCATAGGGTCATATTGATAGGGTCATAGGGTCATAATTATAGGGTCATAACCATAGGGACATAATTATAGGGTCATAATTATAGGGTCATAGCGTCATAATTATAGGGTCATAGGGTCATAATTATAGGGTCATAGGGTCATAATTATAGGGTCATAGGGTCATAATCATAGGGTCATAATTATAGGATCATAGGGTCATAAGTATAGGGTCATATGGTCATAATTATAGGGTCATAATTATAGGGTCATAGGGTCATAATTATAGGATCATATGGTCATAATTATAGGGTCATAATTATAGGGTCATAATCATAGGGTCATAATCATAGGGTCATAATTATAGGATCATAGGGTCATAATTACAGGGTCATAGGGTCATAATTATAGGGTCATAATTATAGGGTCATAATTATAGGGTCATAGGGTCATAATTATAGGGTCATAATTATAGGGTCATAGGGTCATAATTATAGGGTCATAATTATAGGGTCATAGGGTCATAATTATAGGGTCATAGGGTCATAATTATAGGGTCATAATTATAGGGTCATAATTATAGGGTCATAGGGTCATAATTATAGGGTCATAATTATAGGGTCATAATTATAGGGTCATAGGGTCATAATTATAGGGTCATAATTATAGGGTCATAATTATAGGGTCATAATTATAGGGTCATAGGGTCATAATTATAGGGTCATAATTATAGGGTCATAGGGTCATAATTATAGGGTCATAATTATAGGGTCATAGGGTCATAATTATAGGGTCATAATTATAGGGTCATAGGGTCATAATTATAGGGTCATAGGGTCATAATTATAGGGTCATAATTATAGGGTCATAATTATAGGGTCATAGGGTCATAATTATAGGGTCATAATTATAGGGTCATAATTATAGGGTCATAGGGTCATAATTATAGGGTCATAGGGTCATAATTATAGGGTCATAATTATAGGGTCATAATTATAGGGTCATAGGGTCATAATTATAGGGTCATAATTATAGGGTCATAGGGTCATAATTATAGGGTCATAGGGTCATAATTATAGGGTCATAATTATAGGGTCATAGGGTCATAATTATAGGGTCATAATTATAGGGTAGGCTACAGTCATAAGTGAAATAAATATTTAGATGTTCTGTGTTAGGGGTCCAGTGCTCTGTATCTCCTTCATGATGGAATGGACCACATCAGAGGTTGACCCCTGACCTCCCAAATCAGCTGTATGGAGCTAGAGAGAGGAGAGAGGAGAGAGGAGAGAGGGAGAGAGAGAGAGAGAGAGAGAGAGTTTTTTTTCTTCACTTTTGCTCTTCCCTTGGCAATGTAAACAAATGTTTCCAATGCCAATAAAGCCCTTTGAATTAAATAGAGAATGGAAGAAATCACTATGCAACAGCCTGCGTGTGTTACCCGTGTCTCAGTAACAGTAGCGATGACAGCCCGTCGTATCATGGTGGCGTATGCATGTAGCCTCAGATGGTCCAGAAGCAGACAGGAAGCGAGTAACATGGCTGTAGGGTTGGCTATGTTACCATTTGCTATGCTCTTCCCTGTGTTCCTGGTGCCCTGCAACACACACACATTATTCACACCCCCAGCTATCCACACCCCCAGTTACACACACCCCCAGCTATCCTCACCCCCAGCTATTCACACCCCCAGTTACACACACCCCCAGCTATCCACACCCCCAGCTATCTACACCCTCAGCTATATACACCCTCAGCTATATACACCCTCAGCTATCCTCACCCCCAGCTATCCACACCCCCAGTTACACACACCCCCAGTTACACACACCCTCAGCTATCTACACCCTCAGCTATCTACACCCTCAGCTATCCACACCCCCAGCTATCCACACCCCCAGCTATCCTCACCCCCAGCTGTCCACACCCCCAGCTATCCACAACCCCAGCTATCCACACCCCCAGCTATCCACACCCCCAGTTACACACCCCTCAGCTATCTACACCCTCAGCTATCCACACCCCCAGCTATCCACACCCGCAGCTATCCTCACCCCCAGCTATCCTCACCCCCAGCTATCCTCACCCTCAGCTATCTACACCACCAGCTATCTACACCCCCAGCTATCTACACCCTCAGCTATCTACACCCTCAGCTATCTACACCCTCAGCTATCCTCACCCCCAGCTATCCTCACCCCCAGCTATTCACACCCCCAGTTACACACACCCCAGCTATCCACACCCCCAGCTATCTACACCCTCAGCTATCTACACCCTCAGCTATCCTCACCCCCAGCTAACCTCACCCCCAGCTAACCTCAGCTATCTACACTCTCAGCTATCTACACTCTCAGCTATCTACACCCTCAGCTATATACACCCTCAGCTATATACACCCTCAGCTATCCTCACCCCCAGCTATCCACACCCCCAGTTACACACACCCCCAGCTATCCACACCCCCAGCTATCTACACCCTCAGCTATCTACACTCTCAGCTATCTACACCCTCAGCTATATACACCCCCAGCTATCCACACCCCCAGCTATCCACACCCCCAGCTATCCACACCCCCAGCTATCCACACCCTCAGCTATCCACACCCCCAGCTATCCACACCCCCAGCTATCCACACCCCAGCTATCCACACCCCCAGCTATCCTCACCCCCAGCTATCCACACCCTCAGCTATCTACACCCCCAGCTATCTACACCCCCAGCTATCTACACCCCCAGCTATCTACACCCTCAGCTATCTACACCCTCAGCTATATACACCCCCAGCTATCTACACCCCCAGCTATCCACACCCCCAGCTATCCACACCCCCAGCTATCCACACCCCCAGCTATCCACACCCTCAGCTATCCACACCCCCAGCTATCCACACCCCCAGCTATCCACACCCCCAGCTATCCACACCCCCAGCTATCCACACCCCAGCTATCTACACCCTCAGCTATCTACACCACCAGCTATCTACACCCCCAGCTATCTACACCCCCAGCTATCTACACCCTCAGCTATCTACACCCTCAGCTATCTACACCCTCAGCTATCCACACCCTCAGCTATCCACACCCTCAGCTATCCTCACCCCCAGTTACACACACCCCAGCTACCCACACCCCCAGCTATCTACACCCCAGCTATCTACACCCCCAGCTATCTACACCCTCAGCTATCTACACCCTCAGCTATATACACCCTCAGCTATATACACCCTCAGCTATCCACACCCCCAGCTATCCACACCCCCAGCAATCTACACTCTCAGCTATCCTCACCCCCAGCTAACCTCACCCCAAGCTACACCCACACCCCAGCTATCCACACCCCCATCTACCCACACCCCCTGTGTACATACACACTCGAACACAGCGTAGTCCGTCCCGTAGTTGGCTCCTGGAACGAGTCCCGGCCCCCCCACCAGACCAGCACACACGTTGCTCACCACATTACCATAGAGATTAGGCATCACCATCACGTCAAACTGCTGCGGCTTAGACACCAGCTACACACACACACACACACACTATTTATTATCCAATTTGATTATGTAGTAGTGATGTTGCTATGGTTACCTGCAAAGTGTCGTGGTGATGTTGCTATGGTTACCTGCACGGTGTAGTAGCTATGTTGCTATGGCTACCTGCAAGGTGTAGTAGTGATACTGCTATGGTTACCTGCATGGTGTAGTAGTGATGTTGCTATGGTTACCTGCATGGTGGTGTCTAGAACCTAAAATAGTTTTTCGTCTGTCCCCATAGGAGAACCCTTTGAAGAACCCTTTTCGGTTCCAAGTAGAACCTTTTGGGTTCAATGTCGAAACCCTTTCCACAGAGGGTTCTACCTGGAACCAAAAATGTGTTATCCTATGGGAACAGCCGACAAACCCTTTTCAAACCCTTTTTTCTAAGTGTTTAGTATACCTGCATGGTGGTGTTGTCCACTATCATGGCATCGAAGGCGATGTCTGGATAACCCGCGGCAACCTCCTTACAACACTGTAGGAACAGACCATCACCTAGCTTCCTGTTAAGCACACACACACACACACACACACACACACACACACACACACACACACACACACACACACACACACACACACACACACACACACACACACACACACACACACACACACACACACACACACACACACACACACACACACACACACACACACACACACACACACATCATCAGACAGCAAATGAATACAAAACACACACACAGATTCAATCAAACACACTAAGAAGCACTGTTTTATACCAAGCTAACAAACTAATTAACTAACTAGTTAACTAATGAATTAACTAACTAGCAAACTAATTAACTAACATGCACATTTACTGAGTATCACTGACATGATGTTGGCCTTGTGGACAGCGGTGACCCTACGACGACCTCTCTCCCTGGCCAGTCTGAAAGCATAGTCAGCAATCCTCAGAGAGTTGGTCCTCGTGATGATCTTCAGACACTCCACAACCCCAGACACACTCTACATAGAGGAGACAGAGAGAGAGTCACACCCCAGACACACTCTACATAGAGGAGACAGAGAGAGAGTCACACCCCAGTCACACTCTACATAGAGGAGACAGAGAGAGAGTCACACCCCAGACACACTCTACATAGAGGAGACAGAGAGAGAGTCACACCCCAGACACACTCTACATAGAGGAGACGGAGAGAGAGTCACACCCCAGACACACTCTACATAGAGGAGACAGAGAGAGAGTCACACCCCAGTCACACTCTACATAGAGGAGACAGAGAGAGAGTCACACCCCAGTCACACTCTACATAGGAGACAGAGAGAGAGTCACACCCCAGTCACACTCTATATAGAGGAGACAGAGAGAGAGTCACAACCCAGTCACACTCTACATAGAGGAGACAGAGAAAGAGTCACACCCCAGTCACACTCTACATAGAGGAGACAGAGAGAGAGTCACACCCCAGACACACTCTACATAGAGGAGACAAAGAGAGAGTCACACCCCAGTCACACTCTACATAGAGGAGACAGAGAGAGAGTCACACCCCAGTCACACTCTATATAGAGGAGACAGAGAGAGAGTCACACCCCAGTCACACTCTACATAGAGGAGACAGAGAAAGAGTCACACCCCAGTCACACTCTACATAGAGGAGACAGAGAGAGAGTCACACCCCAGTCACACTCTACATAGAGGAGACAGAGAGAGAGTCACACCCCAGTCACACTCTACATAGAGGAGACAGAGAGAGAGTCACACCCCAGTCACACTCTACATAGAGGAGACAGAGAAAGAGTCACACCCCAGTCACACTCTACATAGAGGAGACAGAGAGAGAGTCACACCCCAGTCACACTCTACATAGAGGAGACAGAGAGAGAGTCACACCCCAGTCACACTCTACATAGAGGAGACAGAGAGAGAGTCACACCCCAGTCACACTCTACATAGAGGAGACAGAGAGAGAGTCACACCCCAGTCACACTCTACATAGAGGAGACAGAGAGAGAGTCACACCCCAGACACACTCTACATAGAGGAGACAGAGAGAGAGTCACACCCCAGTCACACTCTACATAGAGGAGACAGAGAGAGAGTCACACCCCAGTCACACTCTACATAGAGGAGACAGAGAGAGAGTCACACCCCAGACACACTCTACATAGAGGAGACAGAGAAAGAGTCACACTATGGGTGTGTACCTAAATTCACTGGAGAGTCAGAGTGCTCTAGGAGTTCCTAAATTCACTGGAGAGTCAGAGTGCTCTAGTCCTGCAGGAGAACCAGCTAGTTTCCAGTCCTCCAGTAGAACCAACTACATTCCAGCCCTTCAGTAGAACAATCTAGGTTCCAGCCCTTCAGTAGAACCAGCTAGGTTACAGTCTTTCAGGAGAACCAGCCAGGTTTCAGATGTTGGATAGAACCAAGTAGATTCCTGGTGTTAGAAACATATATTTTATTGGTGTTGTGTAGTGTAAATGTTGGGTATAACCAGCTAGGTTCCAGTCTTGGGTAGAACCAGCTAGGTTCCAGTCCTTCAGTAGAACCAACTAGGTTACAATCCTTCGGGAGAAACGGCTAGTTTCCACATTTTCAGGAGAACCAGCTAGTTTCCAAATGTTGGATAGAACCAGATGGGTTCCCTATGTTGGGTGGAACAAGCTAGGTTGTTGGTGTTTTGTAGAACCAGCTAGGTTCCGGGTGTTGGCTAGAGCCAGCTATGTTCTAGGTGTTGGTTAGAACCAGCTAGTTTCCAGGTGTTGGGTAAAACAGATAGCTTCCAGTCCTTCATTGGAACCAACTGGTTTCCAGTCCTTCAGTACAACCTGCTAAGTTCCATTCTTTGAGTAGAACCAGCTATGTTCCAATCCTTCAGTAGAACGAGCTAGGTTCAAGATGTTGGATAGAACCAAAAACAGCTTCTATCTCAAGGCCATCAGACTGTTAAACAGCCACCACTAACATTGAGTGGCTGCTGCCAACACACTGTCATTGACACTGTCCCAACTCCAGCCACTTTAATAATTGGAATTGATGGGAAATGATGTAAATATATCACTAGCCACTTTAAACAATGCTACCTTATATAATGTTACTTACCCTACATTATTCATCTCATATGCATACGTATATACTGTACTCTACATCATCGACTGCATCCTTATGTAATACATGTATCACTAGCCACTTTAACTATGCCACTTTGTTTACTTTGTCTACATACTCATCTCATATGTATATACTGTACTCGATACCATCTACTGTATGCTGCTCTGTACCATCACTCATTCATATATCCTTATGTACATATTCCTTATCCCCTTACACTGTGTATAAGACAGTAGTTTTGGAATTGTTAGTTAGATTACTTTTTGGTTATCACTGCATTGTCGGAACTAGAAGCACAAGCATTTCGCTACACTCGCATTAACATCTGCTAACCATGTGTATGTGACAAATACAATTTGATTTGATTTGATTTGAGATGAATTCACCTTTCAGCAGGACAATAACCTAAAACACAAAGTCAAATCTACACTGGAGGACCATGAAGTGAATGTTCCTGAGTTGGGTGAGTTACAGTTTTAACTCTCTGGGATGTGTTGGCCAAAAGCCAGAGAAAATGCAGAGCGCCAAATTCAAATAAATTACTATAAAAATCAAACTTTCATGAAATCACACATGTAAGATACCGAATTAAAGCTACTCTTGTTGTGAATCCACATGTCAGATTTCAAAAAGGCTTTTCGGCAAAAGCAAACAATGCTATTATCTGAGGATAGCACCTCCGTAAACAACGAGAGAAAGCATATTTCAACCCTGCAGGCGTGACACAAAACAGAAATAAAAATATAATTAATGTCTTACCTTTGACGAGCTTCTTTTGTTGTTGTCCCATAAACATCACAAATAGTCCTTTTGTTCGATTAATTCCTTCGATATATATCCAAAATGGCCATTTAAATGCCACGTTTGATCCAGAAAAACACCGGTTCAAACTTGCGCAACGTGACTAAAAATATCTCAAAAGTTACCTGTAAACTTTGCCAAAACATTTCAAACTACTTTTGTAATACAACTTTAGGTATTTGTTCAAGTAAATCATCAATAAAATTGAAGACGGGATGATCTGTGTACAATATAGGAAGGAAACAAACTGTAGATAGCTTTCTGGTCACGCACCTCTATCAAACAGTACACTTGAACTGACCCTCGTTTTGAACAGGGCTACTTCTTCATTACACAAAGGAAGAACCTCAACCAATTTCTAAAGACTGTTGACATCCAGTGGAAGCGATAGGAACTGCAAGAAGGTCCCTGAGAAATCTGGATTCCCAATGAAACCACATTGAATAGAGAGTGACCTCAAAAATAAAATCTGAATGGTTTGTCCTCAGGGTTTCGCCTGCTACATAAGTTCTGTTATACTCACAGACATGATTCAAACAGTTTTAGAAACTTCACAGTGTTTTCTATCCAAATCTACACATAATATGCATATCTTATGTTCTGGGGATGAGTAGCAGGCAGTTGGATTTGGGCATGCATTTCATCCGGACGTGAAAATACTGCCCCCTGTCACCAAGACGTTTTTAAACTATTACTATCTATGGAAAAACATGAAAATGTTGAACAGAGCTTGAAGAGTTATTTAAAAAAGAATGGGACAATTTTTCTCAATGCAGGTGTGGAAAGCTCTTAGAGACTGACCCAGAAAGATTCACAGGTGTAATCCCTGCCAAAGATGATTCTAACATGTCTGGGGTTTCAATACCTTTGCATACTTTTCTAAAAACATGTTTTCACTTTGCCATATTGGGGTATTGTGTTTAGATGGGTGAAAAAATGTTTTTAATACATTTTGAATTCAGGCTGTAACAACAAAATGTGGAACAAGTCAAGGGGTATGAATACTTTGTGAAGGCACTGTAAATCCCCAAGTCAAGGGGTATGAATACTTTGTGAAGGCACTGTAAATCCCCAAGTCAAGGGGTATGAATACTTTGTGAAGGCACTGTAAATCCCCAAGTCAAGGGGTATGAATACTTTGTGAAGGCACTGTAAATCCCCAAGTCAAGGGGTATGAATATTTTGTGAAGGCACTGTAAATCCACAAGTCAAGGGGTATGAATACTTTGTGAAGGCACTGTAAATCCCCAAGTCAAGGGGTATGAATACTTTGTGAAGGCACTGTAAATCCCCAAGTCAAGGGGTATGAATACTTTGTGAAGGCACTGTAAATCCCCAAGTCAAGGGGTATGAATACTTTGTGAAGGCACTGTAAATCCCCAAGTCAAGGGGTATGAATACTTTGTGAAGGCACTGTAAATCCCCAAGTCAAGGGGTATGAATACTTTGTGAAGGCACTGTAAATCCCCAAGTCAAGGGGTATGAATACTTTGTGAAGGCACTGTAAATCCCCAAGTCAAGGGGTATGAATACTTTGTGAAGGCACTGTGAATCCACAAGTCAAGGGGTATGAATACTTTGTGAAGGCACTGTGAATCCACAAGTCAAGGGGTATGAATACTTTGTGAAGGCACTGTAAATCCACAAGTCAAGCGGTATGAATACTTTGTGAAGGCACTGTAAATCCCCAAGTCAAGGGGTATGAATACTTTGTGAAGGCACTGTAAATCCCCAAGTCAAGGGGTATGAATACTTTGTATGAAGGCACTGTAAATCCACAAGTCAAGGGGTATGAATACTTTGTGAAGGCACTGTAAATCCACAAGTCAAGGGTATGAATACTTTGGGGTATGAAGGCACTGTAAATCCACAAGTCAAGGGGTATGAATACTTTGTGAAGGCACTGTAAATCCCCAAGTCAAGCGGTATGAATACTTTGTGAAGGCACTGTAAATCCCCAAGTCAAGGGGTATGAATACTTTGTGAAGGCACTGTAAATCCACAAGTCAAGGGGTATGAATACTTTGTGAAGGCACTGTGAATCCACAAGTCAAGGGGTATGAATACTTTGTGAAGGCACTGTGAATCCACAAGTCAAGGGGTATGAATACTTTGTGAAGGCACTGTAAATCCACAAGTCAAGGGGTATGAATACTTTGTGAAGGCACTGTAAATCCACAAGTCAAGGGGTATGAATACTTTGTGAAGGCACTGTAAATCCACAAGTCAAGGGGTATGAATACTTTGTGAAGGCACTGTAAATCCACAAGTCAAGCGGTATGAATACTTTGTGAAGGCACTGTAAATCCCCAAGTCAAGGGGTATGAATACTTTGTGAAGGCACTGTAAATCCACAAGTCAAGGGGTATGAATACTTTGTGAAGGCACTGTAAATCCCCAAGTCAAGGGGTATGAATACTTTGTGAAGGCACTGTAAATCCCCAAGTCAAGGGGTATGAATACTTTGTGAAGGCACTGTAAATCCACAAGTCAAGGGGTATGAATACTTTGTGAAGGCACTGTAAATCCCCAAGTCAAGGGGTATGAATACTTTGTGAAGGCACTGTAAATCCCCAAGTCAAGGGGTATGAATACTTTGTGAAGGCACTGTAAATCCCCAAGTCAAGGGGTATGAATACTTTGTGAAGGCACTGTAAATCCACAAGTCAAGGGGTATGAATACTTTGTGAAGGCACTGTAAATCCCCAAGTCAAGGGCACTGTAAATGAATACTTTGTGAAGGCACTGTGAATCCACAAGTCAAGGGGTATGAATACTTTGTGAAGGAACTGTAAATCCACAAGTCAAGGGGTATGAATACTTTGTGAAGGCACTGTGAATCCACAAGTCAAGGGGTATGAATACTTTGTGAAGGCACTGTAAATCCACAAGTCAAGGGGTATGAATACTTTGTGAAGGCACTGTAAATCCACAAGTCAAGGGGTATGAATACTTCCACAAGTCAAGGGGTATGAATGCACTGTGAATCCACAAGTCAAGGGGTATGAACACTTTGTGAAGGCACTGTAAATCCACAAGTCAAGGGGTATGAATACTTTGTGAAGGCACTGTAAATCCCCAAGTCAAGGGGTATGAATACTTTGTGAAGGCACTGTAAATCCCCAAGTCAAGGGGTATGAATACTTTGTGAAGGCACTGTAAATCCACAAGTCAAGGGGTATGAATACTTTGTGAAGGCACTGTAAATCCCCAAGTCAAGCGGTATGAATACTTTGTGAAGGCACTGTAAATCCCCAAGTCAAGGGGTATGAATACTTTGTGAAGGCACTGTAAATCCACAAGTCAAGGGGTATGAATACTTTGTGAAGGCACTGTGAATCCACAAGTCAAGGGGTATGAATACTTTGTGAAGGCACTGTGAATCCACAAGTCAAGGGGTATGAATACTTTGTGAAGGCACTGTAAAAGTCCTTTGTGAAGGCAAGTCAAGGGGTATGAATACTTTGTGAAGGCACTGTAAATCCCCAAGTCAAGGGTATGAATACTTTGTGAAGGCACTGTGAATCCACAAGTCAAGGGGTATGAATACTTTGTGAAGGCACTGTAAATCCACAAGTCAAGGGGTATGAATACTTTGTGAAGGCACTGTAATCCACAAGTCAAGGGGTATGAATACTTTGTGAAGGCACTGTAAATCCACAAGTCAAGGGGTATGAATACTTTGTGAAGGCACTGTAAATCCACAAGTCAAGGGGTATGAATACTTTGTGAAGGCACTGTAAATCCACAAGTCAAGGGGTATGAATACTTTGTGAAGGCACTGTAAATCCACAAGTCAAGGGGTATGAATACTTTGTGAAGGCACTGTAAATCCCCAAGTCAAGGGGTATGAATACTTTGTGAAGGCACTGTAAATCCACAAGTCAAGGGGTATGAATACTTTGTGAAGGCACTGTAAATCCACAAGTCAAGGGGTATGAATACTTTGTGAAGGCACTGTAAATCCCCAAGTCAAGGGGTATGAATACTTTGTGAAGGCACTGTAAATCCACAAGTCAAGGGGTATGAATACTTTGTGAAGGCACTGTAAATCCACAAGTCAAGGGGTATGAATACTTTGTGAAGGCACTGTAAATCCCCAAGTCAAGGGGTATGAATACTTTGTGAAGGCACTGTAAATCCCCAAGTCAAGGGGTATGAATACTTTGTGAAGGCACTGTAAATCCCCAAGTCAAGGGGTATGAATACTTTGTGAAGGCACTGTAAATCCACAAGTCAAGGGGTATGAATACTTTGTGAAGGCACTGTGAATCCACAAGTCAAGGGGTATGAATACTTTGTGAAGGCACTGTGAATCCACAAGTCAAGGGGTATGAATACTTTGTGAAGGAACTGTAAATCCACAAGTCAAGGGGTATGAATACTTTGTGAAGGCACTGTGAATCCACAAGTCAAGGGGTATGAATACTTTGTGAAGGCACTGTAAATCCACAAGTCAAGGGGTATGAATACTTTGTGAAGGCACTGTGAATCCCAAGTCAAGGGGTATGAATACTTTGAATGCACTGTAAATCCACAAGTCAAGGGGTATGAATACTTTGTGAAGGCACTGTGAATCCACAAGTCAAGGGGTATGAATACTTTGTGAAGGCACTGTAAATCCACAAGTCAAGGGGTATGAATACTTTGTGAAGGCACTGTAAATCCACAAGTCAAGGGGTATGAATACTTTGTGAAGGCACTGTAAATCCACAAGTCAAGGGGTATGAATACTTTGTGAAGGCACTGTAAATCCACAAGTCAAGGGGTATGAATACTTTGTGAAGGCACTGTAAATCCCCAAGTCAAGGGGTATGAATACTTTGTGAAGGCACTGTAAATCCACAAGTCAAGGGGTATGAATACTTTGTGAAGGCACTGTAAATCCACAAGTCAAGGGGTATGAATACTTTGTGAAGGCACTGTAAATCCCCAAGTCAAGGGGTATGAATACTTTGTGAAGGCACTGTAAATCCACAAGTCAAGGGGTATAAATACTTTGTGAAGGCACTGTAAATCCCCAAGTCAAGGGGTATGAATACCTTGTGAAGGCACTGTAAATCCCAAGTCAAGGGGTATGAATACTTTGTGAAGGCACTGTAAATCCCCAAGTCAAGGGGTATGAATACTTTGTGAAGGCACTGTAAATCCACAAGTCAAGGGGTATGAATACGTTGTGAAGGCACTGTAAATCCACAAGTCAAGGGGTATGAATACTTTGTGAAGGCACTGTAAATCTACAAGTCAAGGGGTATGAATACTTTGTGAAGGCAGTGTAAATCCACAAGTCAAGGGGTATGAATACTTTGTGAAGGCACTGTGAATCCACAAGTCAAGGGGTATGAATACTTTGTGAAGGCACTGTAAATCCACAAGTCAAGCGGTATGAACACTTTGTGAAGGCACTGTGAATCCACAAGTCAAGGGGTATGAATACTTTGTGAAGGCACTGTGAATCCACAAGTCAAGGGGTATGAATACTTTGTGAAGGCACTGTAAATCCACAAGTCAAGGGGTATGAATACTTTGTGAAGGCACTGTGAATCCACAAGTCAAGGGGTATGAATACTTTGTGAAGGCACTGTAAATCCACAAGTCAAGGGGTATGAATACTTTGTGAAGGCACTGTAAATCCCCAAGTCAAGGGGTATGAATACTTTGTGAAGGCACTGTAAATCCACAAGTCAAGCGGTATGAATACTTTGTGAAGGCACTGTGAATTCACAAGTCAAGGGGTATGAATACTTTGTGAAGGCACTGTAAATCCCCAAGTCAAGGGGTATGAATACTTTGTGAAGGCACTGTGAATCCACAAGTCAAGGGGTATGAATACTTTGTGAAGGCACTGTAAATCCCCAAGGGGTATGAATACAAGTCAAGGGGTATGAATACTTTGTGAAGGCACTGTAAATCCACAAGTCAAGGGGTATAAATACTTTGTGAAGGCACTGTGAATCCACAAGTCAAGGGGTATGAATACTTTGTGAAGGCACTGTAAATCTACAAGTCAAGGGGTATGAATACTTTGTGAAGGCACTGTAAATCCACAAGTCAAGGGGTATGAATACTTTGTGAAGGCACTGTGAATCCACAAGTCAAGGGGTATGTATACTTTGTGAAGGCACTGTAAATCCACAAGTCAAGCGGTATGAACACTTTGTGAAGGCACTGTGAATCCACAAGTCAAGGGGTATGAATACTTTGTGAAGGCACTGTAAATCCACAAGTCAAGGGGTATGAATACTTTGTGAAGGCACTGTAAATCCACAAGTCAAGGGGTATGAATACTTTGTGAAGGCACTGTAAATCCCCAAGTCAAGGGGTATGAATACTTTGTGAAGGCACTGTAAATCCACAAGTCAAGGGGTATGAATACTTTGTGAAGGCACTGTGAATCCACAAGTCAAGGGGTATGAATACTTTGTGAAGGCACTGTAAATCCACAAGTCAAGGGGTATGAATACTTTGTGAAGGCACTGTGAATCCCCAAGTCAAGGGGTATGAATACTTTGTGAAGGCACTGTAAATCCACAAGTCAAGGGGTATGAATACTTTGTGAAGGCACTGTAAATCCCCAAGTCAAGGGGTATGAATACTTTGTGAAGGCACTGTAAATCCCCAAGTCAAGGGGTATGAATACTTTGTGAAGGCACTGTAAATCCCCAAGTCAAGGGGTATGAATACTTTGTGAAGGCACTGTAAATCCACAAGTCAAGGGGTATGAATACTTTGTGAAGGCACTGTAAATCCCCAAGTCAAGGGGTATGAATACTTTGTGAAGGCACTGTAAATCCCCAAGTCAAGGGGTATGAATACTTTGTGAAGGCACTGTAAATCCCCAAGTCAAGGGGTATGAATACTTTGTGAAGGCACTGTAAATCCCCAAGTCAAGCGGTATGAATACTTTGTGAAGGCACTGTAAATCCCCAAGTCAAGGGGTATGAATACTTTGTGAAGGCACTGTAAATCCCCAAGTCAAGGGGTATGAATACTTTGTGAAGGCACTGTAAATCCCCAAGTCAAGGGGTATGAATACTTTGTGAAGGCACTGTAAATCCACAAGTCAAGGGGTATGAATACTTTGTGAAGGCACTGTAAATCCCCAAGTCAAGGGGTATGAATACTTTGTGAAGGCACTGTAAATCCACAAGTCAAGGGGTATGAATACTTTGTGAAGGCACTGTGAATCCACAAGTCAAGGGGTATGAATACTTTGTGAAGGCACTGTGAATTCACAAGTCAAGGGGTATGAATACTTTGTGAAGGCACTGTAAATCCACAAGTCAAGGGGTATGAATACTTTGTGAAGGCACTATGAATCCACAAGTCAAGGGGTATGAATACTTTGTGAAGGCACTGTAAATCCACAAGTCAAGGGGTATGAATACTTTGTGAAGGCACTGTAAATCCCCAAGTCAAGGGGTATGAATACTTTGTGAAGGCACTGTAAATCCCCAAGTCAAGGGGTATGAATACTTTGTGAAGGCACTGTAAATCCCCAAGTCAAGGGGTATGAATACTTTGTGAAGGCACTGTAAATCCACAAGTCAAGGGGTATGAATACTTTGTGAAGGCACTGTAAATCCCCAAGTCAAGGGGTATGAATACTTTGTGAAGGCACTGTAAATCCCCAAGTCAAGGGGTATGAATACTTTGTGAAGGCACTGTAAATCCCCAAGTCAAGGGGTATGAATACTTTGTGAAGGCACTGTAAATCCCCAAGTCAAGCGGTATGAATACTTTGTGAAGGCACTGTAAATCCCCAAGTCAAGGGGTATGAATACTTTGTGAAGGCACTGTACATCCACAAGTCAAGGGGTATGAATACTTTGTGAAGGCACTGTAAATCCCCAAGTCAAGGGGTATGAATACTTTGTGAAGGCACTGTAAATCCCCAAGTCAAGGGGTATGAATACTTTGTGAAGGCACTGTAAATCCCCAAGTCAAGGGGTATGAATACTTTGTGAAGGCACTGTAAATCCCCAAGTCAAGGGGTATGAATACTTGGGCCATGTTTTAAATCAGGGATGAAGACACAATGGGCAATGTTTTAAATCAGGGATGAAGACATAACGGGCCATGTTTTAAATCAGGGATGAAGACACAATGGGCCATGTTTTAAATCAGGGATGAAGACACAACGGGCCATGTTTTAAATCAGGGATGAAGACACAACGGGCCATGTTTTAAATCAGGGATGAAGACATAACGGGCCATGTTTTAAATCAGGGATGAAGACACAACGGGCCATGTTTTAAATCAGGGATGAAGACACAATGGGCCATGTTTTAAATCAGGGATGAAGACACAATGGGCCATGTTTTAAATCAGGGATGAAGACACAATGGGCAATGTTTTAAATCAGGGATGAAGACACAATGGGCCATGTTTTAAATCAGGGATGAAGACACAACGGGCCATGTTTTGCTTTTCAGCTTTTTCATGTATAAGAACATCATTCTATTGTCACAACTTTACAGGCAAATTTCTATGCTGTTAAGATGAATTACCATCATCAAGATGTGATTAATTCTGAGCACCATGGGTGCAATTTACTGGTCCCCACAAGTATAGTGAAACACGTCCACACACACACCGTACACACACACCTCGTGCTCCAGACTGCTGTATTCTCCCTCAGTGTTTTCTCTGATGATGATGATGTCGATGTTCCTGTGACGAGTCCGAACGCCTGGCAGAGACTGGCAGTGCATCACGTTGGCATACAGGTCCAGACTGGTACTGTAGGGGTGGAGGGCAGAAAGACATGAGAGAAAGACAGAGTGAGAGAACACAGGGACAGAGGGAGAGAGAGACAGAGTGAGAGAACACAGGGACAGAGGGAGGGAGAGTGTGAGAGAACACAGGGACAGAGGGAGAGACAGAGTGAGAGAACACAGGGACAGAGGGAGAAAGACAGAGTGAGAGAACACAGGGACAGAGGGAGAGAGAGACAGACAGAGGGATGGCAGGAGGGAAGGCTAGTACATGCTGTACAGTAGAGACAATATGGTGCAATATGCTGAAATCGCTTCGACCATTTCCTGGTTGCAAAAAGTTGAATAGTTCTAATGTCAGTTTGAAAAAACAAGCACTACAAAACATTAAGAACACCTGCTCTTTCCATGACTCAATATTAGGGGGTGTTCCTAATGTTTGGTAGACTCAGTGTATAGTGTAGAAGTGAATGCTTGTACCTTCTAAACCTATAAATAACCGTAAATATCGTATTTTCCACTGTTTGAATCTGGAGGACAAAACCCAAAGTAAAAGATGCAAATACAAACTTGATGCACAGGAAACATAGAAATATGATTCATCTACCGCTTCTTAGACTGGCTTTCAATGCGAAGATTTATAACTCACATTTCTACGTGAATTTGGTCGCGTCACCCCAAAAGTGGCATATTGAAAATGATCGGTTTCACTTTGAACGAAAACAAGGGGGTTTAGCCCTGGGCCACCATGGGCCAGGCCTTCTGGGCTGGGTGTGTCTTTGCATTAAACCCACCTACTTGAATGACCCTGTTGCTCCTGAGCTGGAGAGGAAGTGAGAAGAAGGACATAAGACAAAGGAATGTGTATCTGTGTGTGTTAACTGTAAGGGTACCCATGGTGCTGGAGACCAGAGGTGTTTGCTGATAGAGAGGAATGTGTAGTATCTGTGTGTGTTAACTGTAAGGTAGGTTGAGGTTGCCAGAATCAGAGTAGTGCAGAATGTGTCTATGCTGAGACAGTGAAGAGAGAAGTAGAGGAAGATGGGCAAGTTGGTATAGTGGTGAGGTTTTAATGGGTCTAGGCCTAGCTAGTTTAGTGGTGAGGTTTTAATGGGTCTAGGCCTAGCTAGTGTAGTGGTGAGGTTTTAATGGGTCTAGGCCTAGCTAGTGTAGTGGTGAGGTTTTAATGGGTCTAGGCCTAGCTAGTGTAGTGGGGAGGTTTTAATGGGTCTAGGCCTAGCTAGTGTAGTGGTGAGGTTTTAATGGGTCTAGGCCTAGCTAGTTTAGTGGTGAGGTTTTAATGGGTCTAGGCCTAGCTAGTTTAGTGGTGAGGTTTTAATGGGTCTAGGCCTAGCTAGTGTAGTGGTGAGGTTTTAATGGGTCTAGGCCTAGCTAGTTTAGTGGTGAGGTTTTAATGGGTCTAGGCCTAGCTAGTGTAGTGGTGAGGTTTTAATGGGTCTAGGCCTAGCTAGTGTAGTGGTGAGGTTTTAATGGGTCTAGGCCTAGCTAGTTTAGTGGTGAGGTTTTAATGGGTCTAGGCCTAGTTTTAGCTAGTGTCTAGTGGTGAGGTTTTTAATGGGTCTAGGCCTAGCTAGTGTAGTGGTGAGGTTTTAATGGGTCTAGGCCTAGCTAGTGTAGTGGTGAGGTTTTAATGGGTCTAGGCCTAGCTAGTTTAGTGGTGAGGTTTTAATGGGTCTAGGCCTAGCTAGTTTAGTGGTGAGGTTTTAATGGGTCTAGGCCTAGCTAGTGTAGTGGTGAGGTTTTAATGGGTCTAGGCCTAGCTAGTTTAGTGGTGAGGTTTTAATGGGTCTAGGCCTAGCTAGTGTAGTGGTGAGGTTTTAATGGGTCTAGGCCTAGCTAGTTTAGTGGTGAGGTTTTAATGGGTCTAGGCCTAGCTAGTTTAGTGGTGAGGTTTTAATGGGTCTAGGCCTAGCTAGTTTAGTGGTGAGGTTTTAATGGGTCTAGGCCTAGCTAGTGTAGTGGTGAGGTTTTAATGGGTCTAGGCCTAGCTAGTGTGGTGAGTTTTAATGGGGAGGTTTTAATGGGTCTAGGCCTAGCTAGTGTAGTGGTGAGGTTTTAATGGGTCTAGGCCTAGCTAGTTTAGTGGTGAGGTTTTAATGGGTCTTTAGGCCTAGCTAGTGTAGTGGTGAGGTTTTAATGGGTCCAGTTTAGTGGTGAGGTTTTAATGGGTCTAGGCCTAGCTAGTGTAGTGGTGAGGTTTTAATGGGTCTAGGCCTAGCTAGTTTAGTGGTGAGGTTTTAATGGGTCTAGGCCTAGCTAGTGTAGTGGTGAGGTTTTAATGGGTCTAGGCCTAGCTAGTGTAGTGGTGAGGTTTTAATGGGTCTAGGCCTAGCTAGTTTAGTGGTGAGGTTTTAATGGGTCTAGGCCTAGCTAGTGTAGTGGTGAGGTTTTAATGGGTCTAGGCCTAGCTAGTGTAGTGGGGAGGTTTTAATGGGTCTAGGCCTAGCTAGTGTAGTGGTGAGGTTTTAATGGGTCTAGGCCTAGCTAGTTTAGTGGTGAGGTTTTAATGGGTCTAGTTTAGTGGTGAGGTTTTAAGGGTCTAGTTTAGTGGTGAGGTTTTAATGGGTCTAGGCCTAGCTAGTGTAGTGGTGAGGTTTTAATGGGTCTAGGCCTAGCTAGTTTAGTGGTGAGGTTTTAATGGGTCTAGGCCTAGCTAGTGTAGTGGTGAGGTTTTAATGGGTCTAGGCCTAGCTAGTGTAGTGGTGAGGTTTTAATGGGTCTAGGCCTAGCTAGTTTAGTGGTGAGGTTTTAATGGGTCTAGGCCTAGCTAGTTTAGTGGTGAGGTTTTAATGGGTCTAGTTTAGTGGTGAGGTTTTAATGGGTCCTAGCTAGTTTAGTGGTGAGGTTTTAATGGGTCTAGGCCTAGCTAGTTTAGTGGTGAGGTTTTAATGGGTCTAGGCCTAGCTAGTTTAGTGGTGAGGTTTTAATGGGTCTAGGCCTAGTGTAGTGGTGAGGTTTTAATGGGTCTAGGCCTAGCTAGTTTAGTGGTGAGGTTTTAATGGGTCTAGGCCTAGCTAGTGTAGTGGTGAGGTTTTAATGGGTCTAGGCCTAGCTAGTTTAGTGGTGAGGTTTTAATGGGTCTAGGCCTAGCTAGTGTAGTGGTGAGGTTTTAATGGGTCTAGGCCTAGCTAGTGTAGTGGTGAGGTTTTAATGGGTCTAGGCCTAGCTAGTTTAGTGGTGAGGTTTTAATGGGTCTAGGCCTAGCTAGTGTAGTGGTGAGGTTTTAATGGGTCTTAATGGGTCCTAGCTAGTGTAGTGGTGAGGTTTTAATGGGTCTAGGCCTAGCTAGTGTAGTGGTGAGGTTTTAATGGGTCTAGGCCTAGCTAGTTTAGTGGTGAGGTTTTAATGGGTCTAGGCCTAGCTAGTTTTTAATGGGTCTAGGCCTAGCTGAGGTTTTTAATGGGTCTAGGCCTAGCTAGTGTAGTGGTGAGGTTTTAATGGGTCTAGGCCTAGCTAGTTTAGTGGTGAGGTTTTAATGGGTCTAGGCCTAGCTAGTGTAGTGGTGAGGTTTTAATGGGTCTAGGCCTAGCTAGTGTAGTGGTGAGGTTTTAATGGGTCTAGGCCTAGCTAGTTTAGTGGTGAGGTTTTAATGGGTCTAGGCCTAGCTAGTTTAGTGGTGAGGTTTTAATGGGTCTATTCCTAGCTAGTTTAGTGGGGAGGTTTTAATGGGTCTAGGCCTAGCTAGTTTAGTGGTGAGGTTTTAATGGGTCTAGGCCTAGCTAGTTTAGTGGTGAGGTTTTAATGGGTCTAGGCCTAGCTAGTGTAGTGGTGAGGTTTTAATGGGTCTAGGCCTAGCTAGTGTAGTGGTGAGGTTTTAATGGGTCTAGGACTAGCTAGTGTAGTGGTGAGGTTTTAATGGGTCTAGGCCTAGCTAGTTTAGTGGTGAGGTTTTAATGGGTCTAGGCCTAGCTAGTGTAGTGGTGAGGTTTTAATGGGTCTAGGCCTAGCTAGTGTAGTGGTGAGGTTTTAATGGGTCTAGGCCTAGCTAGTTTAGTGGTGAGGTTTTAATGGGTCTAGGCCTAGCTAGTTTAGTGGTGAGGTTTTAATGGGTCTATTCCTAGCTAGTTTAGTGGGGAGGTTTTAATGGGTCTAGGCCTAGCTAGTTTAGTGGTGAGGTTTTAATGGGTCTAGGCCTAGCTAGTTTAGTGGGGAGGTTTTAATGGGTCTAGGCCTAGCTAGTGTAGTGGTGAGGTTTTAATGGGTCTAGGCCTAGCTAGTGTAGTGGTGAGGTTTTAATGGGTCTAGGACTAGCTAGTGTAGTGGTGAGGTTTTAATGGGTCTAGGCCTAGCTAGTTTAGTGGGGAGGTTTTAATGGGTCTAGGCCTAGCTAGTGTAGTGGTGAGGTTTTAATGGGTCTAGGCCTAGCTAAATCAAATCAAATCAAATCTAATCAAATTGTATTTGTCACATACACATGGTTAGCAGATGTTAATGCGAGTGTAGCGAAATGCTTGTGCTTCTAGTTCCGACAATGCAGTGATAACCAACAAGTAATCTAACTAACAATTCCAAAACTACTGTCTTATACACAGTGTAAGGGGATAAGGAATATGTACATAAGGATATATGAATGAGTGATGGTACAGAGCAGCATACAGTAGATGGTATCGAGTACAGTATATACATATGAGATGAGTATGTAGACAAAGTAAACAAAGTGGCATAGTTAAAGTGGCTAGTGATACATGTATTACATAAGGATGCAGTCGATGATGTAGAGTACAGTATATACATATGAGATGAGTATGTAGACAAAGTAAACAAAGTGGCATAGTTAAAGTGGCTAGTGATATATTTACATCATTTCCCATCAATTCCCATTATTAAAGTGACTGGAGTTGGGTCAGTGTCAATGACAGTGTGTTGGCAGCAGCCACTCAATGTTAGTGGTGGCTGTTTAACAGTCTGATGGCCTTGAGATAGAAGCTGTTTTTCAGTCTCTCGGTCCCAGCTTTGATGCACCTGTACTGACCTCGCCTTCTGGATGATAGCGGGGTGAACAGGCAGTGGTTCGGGTGGTTGATGTCCTTGATGATCTTTATGGCCTTCCTGTAACAACGGGTGGTGTAGGTGTCCTGGAGGGCAGGTAGTTTGCCCCGGTGATGCGTTGTGCAGACCTCACTACCCTCTGGAGAGCCTTACGGTTGAGGGCGGAGCAGTTGCCGTACCAGGCGGTGATACAGCCCGCCAGGATGCTCTCGATTGTGCATCTGTAGAAGTTTGTGAGTGCTTTTGGTGACAAGCCGAATTTCTTCAGCCTCCTGAGGTTGAATAGGCGCTGCTGCGCCTTCTTCACGACGCTGTCAGTGTGTGAGTGGACCAATTCAGTTTGTCTGTGATGTGTATGCCGAGGAACTTAAAACTAGCTACCCTCTCCACTACTGTTCCATCGATGTGGATAGGGGTGTTCCCTCTGCTGTTTCCTGAAGTCCACAATCATCTCCTTAGTTTTGTTGACGTTGAGTGTGAGGTTATTTTCCTGACACCACACTCCGAGGGCCCTCACCTCCTCCCTGTAGGCCGTCTCGTCGTTGTTGGTAATCAAGCCTACCACTGTTGTGTCGTCCGCAAACTTGATGATTGAGTTGGAGCGTGCGTGGCCACGCAGTCGTGGGTGAACAGGGAGTACAGGAGAGGGCTCAGAACGCACCCTTGTGGGGCCCCCGTGTTGAGGATCAGCGGGGAGGAGATGTTGTTGCCTACCCTCACCACCTGGGGGAGGCCCGTCAGGAAGTCCAGTACCCAGTTGCACAGGGCGGGGTCGAGACCCAGGGTCTCGAGCTTGATGACGAGCTTGGAGGGTTCTATGGTGGTGGTGTTGAATGCCGAGCTGTAGTCGATGAACAGCATTCTCACATAGGTATTCCTCTTGTCCAGGTGGGTTAGGGCAGTGTGCAGTGTGGTTGAGATTGCATCGTCTGTGGACCTATTTGGGCGGTAAGCAAATGGAGTGGGTCTAGGGTGTCAGGTAGGGTGGAGGTGATATGGTCCTTGACTAGTCTCTCAAAGCACTTCATGATGACGGAAGTGAGTGCTACGGGGCGGTAGTCGTTTAGCTCAGTTACCTTAGCTTTCTTGGGAACAGGAACAATGGTGGCCCTCTTGAAGCATGTGGGAACAGCAGACTTGTATAGGGATTGATTGAATATGTCCGTAAACACACCGGTGTAGCTAGTGTAGTGGTGAGGTTTTAATGGGTCTAGGCCTAGCTAGTGTAGTGGTGAGGTTTTAATGGGTCTAGGCCTAGCTAGTGTAGTGGTGAGGTTTTAATGGGTCTAGGCCTAGCTAGTGTAGTGGTGAGGTTTTAATGGGTCTAGGCCTCGCTAGTTTAGTGGGGAGGTTTTAATGGGTCTAGGCCTAGCTAGTTTAGTGGTGAGGTTTTAATGGGTCTAGGCCTAGCTAGTTTAGTGGGGAGGTTTTAATGGGTCTAGGCCTAGCTAGTGTAGTGGTGAGGTTTTAATGGGTCTAGGCCTAGCTAGTTTAGTGGTGAGGTTTTAATGGGTCTAGGCCTAGCTAGTGTAGTGGTGAGGTTTTAATGGGTCTAGGCCTAGCTAGTGTAGTGGTGAGGTTTTAATGGGTCTAGGCCTAGCTAGTGTAGTGGTGAGGTTTTAATGGGTCTAGGCCTAGTTTAGTGGGGAGGTTTTAATGGGTGGCCTAGTTTAGTGGGGTCCAGAGGTTTTTTAATGGGTCTAGGCCTAGCTAGTTTAGTGGAGGAGGTTTTAATGGGTCTTAATGGGTCCTAGCTAGTTTAGTGGTGAGGTTTTAATGGGTCTAGGCCTAGCTAGTGTAGTGGTGAGGTTTTAATGGGTCTAGGCCTAGCTAGTGGAGTGGTGAGGTTTTAATGGGTCTAGGCCTAGCTGTGGTGAGGTTTTAATGGGTCTAGGCCTAGCTAGTGGAGTGGTGAGGTTTTAATGGGTCTAGGCCTAGCTAGTGTAGTGGTGAGGTTTTAATGGGTCTAGGCCTAGCTAGTTTAGTGGTGAGGTTTTAATGGGTCTAGGCCTAGCTAGTGTAGTGGTGAGGTTTTAATGGGTCTAGGCCTAGCTAGTTTAGTGGTGAGGTTTTAATGGGTCTTTTAATGGGTCTAGGCTAGCTAGTGTAGTGGTGAGGTTTTAATGGGTCTAGGCCTAGCTAGTGTAGTGGTGAGGTTTTAATGGGTCTAGGCCTAGCTAGTTTAGTGGTGAGGTTTTAATGGGTCTAGGCCTAGCTAGTGTAGGGTTTTTAATGGGTCTAGGCCTGGGTCTGAGGTTTTAATGGGTCTAGGCCTAGCTGTTTAGTGGTGAGGTTTTAATGGGTCTAGGCCTAGCTAGTGTAGTGGTGAGGTTTTAATGGGTCTAGGCCTAGCTAGTGTAGTGGTGAGGTTTTAATGGGTCTAGGCCTAGCTAGTTTAGTGGTGAGGTTTTAATGGGTCTAGGCCTAGCTAGTGTAGTGGTGAGGTTTTAATGGGTCTAGGCCTAGCTAGTTTAGTGGTGAGGTTTTAATGGGTCTAGGCCTAGCTAGTGTAGGTTTTAATGGGTCTAGAGCTAGTTTTGGGGAGGTTTTAATGGGTCTAGGCCTAGCTAGTGTAGTGGTGAGGTTTTAATGGGTCTAGGCCTAGCTAGTTTAGTGGTGAGGTTTTAATGGGTCTAGGCCTAGCTAGTGTAGTGGTGAGGTTTTAATGGGTCTAGGCCTAGCTAGTTTAGTGGGGAGGTTTTAATGGGTCTAGGCCTAGCTAGTTTAGTGGTGAGGTTTTAATGGGTCTAGGCCTAGCTAGTTTAGTGGTGAGGTTTTAATGGGTCTAGGCCTAGCTAGTGTAGTGGTGAGGTTTTAATGGGTCTAGGCCTAGCTAGTGTAGTGGTGAGGTTTTAATGGGTCTAGGCCTAGCTAGTTTAGTGGTGAGGTTTTAATGGGTCTAGGCCTAGCTAGTGTAGTGGTGAGGTTTTAATGGGTCTAGGCCTAGCTAGTGTAGTGGTGAGGTTTTAATGGGTCTAGTTTAGTGTGGTGAGGTTTTAATGGGTCTAGGCCTAGCTAGTGTTTCTAGGCCTAGCTAGTGGTGAGGTTTTAATGGGTCTAGGCCTAGCTAGTTTAGTGGTGAGGTTTTAATGGGTCTAGGCCTAGCTAGTGTAGTGGTGAGGTTTTAATGGGTCTAGGCCTAGCTAGTGGAGTGGTGAGGTTTTAATGGGTCTAGGCCTAGCTAGTTTAGTGGTGAGGTTTTAATGGGTCTAGGCCTAGCTAGTTTAGTGGTGAGGTTTTAATGGGTCTAGGCCTAGCTAGTGTAGTGGTGAGGTTTTAATGGGTCTAGGCCTAGCTAGTTTAGTGGTGAGGTTTTAATGGGTCTAGGCCTAGCTAGTATAGTGGTGAGGTTTTAATGGGTCTAGGCCTAGCTAGTGGGTGGTGGTTTTAGGGTTTTAGTGTAGTGGGTCTTTTAATGGGTCTAGCTAGTGTAGTGGTGAGGTTTTAATGGGTCTAGGCCTAGCTAGTTTAGTGGTGAGGTTTTAATGGGTCTAGGCCTAGCTAGTTTAGTGGTGAGGTTTTAATGGTCTAGGCCTAGCTAGTTTAGTGGTGAGGTTTTAATGGGTCTAGGCCTAGCTAGTTTAGTGGTGAGGTTTTAATGGGTCTAGGCCTAGCTAGTGTGGTGGTGAGGTTTTAATGGGTCTAGGCCTAGCTAGTGTAGTGGTGAGGTTTTAATGGGTCTAGGTTTTAATGAGGTTTTAATGGGTCTAGGCCTAGCTAGTTTAGTGGTGAGGTTTTAATGGGTCTAGGCCTAGCTAGTGTAGTGGTGAGGTTTTAATGGGTCTAGGCCTAGCTAGTTTAGGTTTTAATGTCTAGGCCTAGCTAGTTAGTGGGGAGGTTTTAATGGGTCTAGGCCTAGCTAGTGTAGTGGTGAGGTTTTAATGGGTCTAGGCCTAGCTAGTGGTGGTGAGGTTTTAATGGGTCTAGGCCTAGCTTTTTAGTGGTGAGGTTTTAATGGGTCTAGGCCTAGTTAGTGGTGAGGTTTTAATGGGTCTAGTGGGGAGGTTTTAATGGGTCTAGGCCTAGCTAGTTTAGTGGGGAGGTTTTAATGGGTCTAGGCCTAGCTAGTTTTAATGGGTCTGGTGAGGTTTTAATGGGTCTAGGCCTAGCTGTGGAGTGGTGAGGTTTTAATGGGTCTAGGCCTAGCTAGTTTAGTGGTGAGGTTTTAATGGGTCTAGGATAGCTAGTTTAGTGGGAGGTTTTAATGGGTCTAGGCCTAGTGTAGTGGTGAGGTTTTAATGGGTCCAGGCCTTAGTGGTGAGGTTTTAATGGGTCTAGGCCTAGCTAGTGAGTGGTGAGGTTTTAATGGGTCTAGGACTAGCTAGTTTAGTGGGAGGAGGTTTTAATGGGTTAGGCCTAGCTAGTTTAGTGGGTTGGGTTTTAATGGGTCTAGGCCTAGCTAGTGTTGTGGTGAGGTTTTAATGGGTCTAGGGTTAGTGAGTGTTCCCAGAGGGGAGGTTTTAATGGGTTTGCCTAGCTGTTTAGTGGTGAGGTTTTAATGGGTCTAGGTTAGCTGACTAGGGGGAGGTTTTAATGGGTTGCTAGTGAGTGGTGAGGTTTTAATGGGTCTAGTGAGCTAGGGGGATAGGTTTTAATGGGTCTATGAGTGAGGTTTTAATGGGTTAGGGCTAGTGTGGGGAGGTTTTAGGGGTTAGTGACTAGGGGGGGATATTGTTTTAATGGTGGGTTGGGGTTTTAGTGACTAGGGGGATATTGTTTTGTAATGGGTCTAGGCCTTAGTGACTAGGGGATATTGTTTTGTATGAGTGGGTTAGGGTTAGTGACTAGGGGGATATTGTTTTGTATGAGTGGGTTTTAATGGGGCCTAGTGACTAGGGGATATTGTTTTGTATGAGTGGGTTAGGGTTTTAGTGACTAGGGGGATATTGTTTTGTATGAGTGGGTTAGGGTTAGTGACTAGGGGGATATTGTTTTGTATGAGTGGGTTAGGGTTAGTGACTAGGGGGGGATATTGTTTTGTATGAGTGGGTTAGGGGTTAGTGAGTGACTAGGGGGATATTGTTTTGTATGAGGGGTTAGGGTTAGGGTTAGTGACTAGGGGGGATATTGTTTTGTATGAGTGGGTTAGGGTTAGTGACTAGGGGGATATTGTTTTGTATGAGTGGGTTAGGGTTAGTGACTAGGGGATATTGTTTGTATGAGTGGGTTAGGTTAGTGACTAGGGGATATTGTTTTGTATGAGTGGGTTAGGGTTAGGGTTAGTGACTAGGGGGATATTGTTTTGTATGAGTGGGTTAGGGTTAGTGACTAGGGGGATATTGTTTTGTATGAGTGGGTTAGGGTTAGTGTGACTAGGGGGATATTGTTTTGTATGAGTGGGTTAGGGTTAGTGACTAGGGGATATTGTTTTGTATGAGTGGGTTAGGGTGACTAGGGGGATATTGTTTTGTATGAGTGGGTTAGGGTGACTAGGGGGATATTGTTTTGTATGAGTGGGTTAGGGTTAGTGACTAGGGGGATATTGTTTTGTATGAGTGGGTTAGGGTTAGGGTTAGTGACTAGGGGGATATTGTTTTGTATGAGTGTATGAGTGGGTTAGGGTTAGTGACTAGGGGGATATTGTTTTGTATGAGTGGGTTAGGGTTAGTGACTAGGGGGATATTGTTTTGTATGAGTGGGTTAGGGTTAGTGACTAGGGGATATTGTTTTGTATGAGTGGGTTAGGGTTAGGGTTAGTGACTAGGGGGATATTGTTTTGTATGAGTGGGTTAGGGTTAGTGACTAGGGGGATATTGTTTTGTATGAGTGGGTTAGGGTTAGGGTATTGTTTTGTATGTGACTAGGGGGATATTGTTTTGTATGAGTGGGTTAGGGTTAGGGTTAGTGACTAGGGGGATATTGTTTTGTATGAGTGGGTTAGGGTTAGTGACTAGGGGGATATTGTTTTGTATGAGTGGGTTAGGGTTAGTGACTAGGGGGATATTGTTTTGTATGAGTGGGTTAGGGTTAGTGACTAGGGGGGGATATTGTTTTATGAGTATGAGTGTTTGTTTGTATGAGTGGGTTGGGGTTAGTGACTAGGGGGATATTGTTTTGTATGAGTGGGTTAGGGTTAGTGACTAGGGGGATATTGTTTTGTATGAGTGGGTTAGGGTTAGTGACTAGGGGGATATTGTTTTGTATGAGTTAGGGTTAGGGGATATTGTTTTGTATGAGTGAGGGTTAGTGACTAGGGGATATTGTTTTGTATGAGTGGGTTAGGTTAGTGACTAGGGGATATTGTTTTGTATGAGGGGTTAGGGTTAGTGACTAGGGGGGGATATTGTTTTGTATGAGTGGGTTAGGGTTAGTGACTAGGGGGGGATATTGTTTTGTATGAGTGGGTTAGGGTTAGTGACTAGGGGGGATATTGTTTTGTATGAGTGGGTTAGGGTTAGGGTTAGTGACTAGGGGGGATATTGTTTTGTATGAGTGGGTTAGGGTTAGTGACTAGGGGGGATATTGTTTTGTATGAGTGGGTTAGGGTTAGTGACTAGGGGGGGATATTGTTTTGTATGAGTGGGTTAGGGTTAGTGACTAGGGGGATATTGTTTTGTATGAGTGGGTTAGGGTTAGGGTTAGTGACTAGGGGGATATTGTTTTGTATGAGTGGGTTAGGGTTAGGTTAGTGACTAGGGGGATATTGTTTTGTATGAGTGGGTTAGGGTTAGTGACTAGGGGATATTGTTTTGTATGAGTGGGTTAGGGTTAGGTTTAGTGACTAGGGGGGATATTGTTTTGTATGAGTGGGTTAGGGTTAGGGTTAGTGACTAGGGGGATATTGTTTTGTATGAGTGGGTTAGGGTTAGTGACTAGGGGGATATTGTTTTGTATGAGTGGGTTAGGGTTAGGGTGTGACTAGGGGGATATTGTTTTTGTATGAGTGGGTTAGGGGGTTAGTGACTAGGGGGATATTGTTTTGTATGAGTGGGTTAGGGTTAGTGACTAGGGGGATATTGTTTTGTATGAGTGGGTTAGGTTAGTGACTAGGGGGATATTGTTTTGTATGAGTGGGTTAGGGTTAGTGACTAGGGGGATATTGTTTTGTATGAGTGGGTTAGGGTTAGTGACTAGGGGGATATTGTTTTGTATGAGTGGGTTAGGTTGAGTGGGTTAGGGTTAGTGACTAGGGGGATATTGTTTTGTATGAGTGGGTTAGGTTAGTGACTAGGGGGGGATATTGTTTTGTATGAGTGGGTTAGGGTTAGTGACTAGGGGGATATTGTTTTGTATGAGTGGGTTAGGGTTAGGGGGGGATTTGTTTTGTAGTGACTAGGGGGGGATATTGTTTTGTATGAGTGGGTTAGGTTAGTGACTAGGGGGATATTGTTTTGTATGAGTGGGTTAGGGTTAGTGACTAGGGGGATATTGTTTTGTATGAGTGGGTTAGGGTTAGTGACTAGGGGGATATTGTTTTGTATGAGTGGGTTAGGGTTAGTGACTAGGGGGGATATTGTTTTGTATGAGTTAGGGTTAGGTTAGTGACTAGGGGGATATTGTTTTGTATGAGTGGGTTAGGGTTAGTGACTAGGGGATATTGTTTTGTATGAGTGGGTTAGGGTTAGTGACTAGGGGGGATATTGTTTTGTATATGAGTGGGTTAGGGTTAGTGACTAGGGGGATATTGTTTTGTATGAGTGGGTTAGGGTTAGTGACTAGGGGGATATTGTTTTGTATGAGTGGGTTAGGGTTAGTGACTAGGGGGATATTGTTTTGTATGAGTGGGTTAGGGTTAGTGACTAGGGGGATATTGTTTTGTATGAGTGGTTATGAGGTTAGGGTTAGTGACTAGGGGGATATTGTTTTGTATGAGTGGGTTAGGTTAGTGACTAGGGGGATATTGTTTTGTATGAGTGGGTTAGGTATGAGTTAGTGACTAGGGGGATATTGTTTTGTATGAGTGGGTTAGGGTTAGTGACTAGGGGGATATTGTTTTGTATGAGTGGGTTAGGGTTAGTGACTAGGGGGATATTGTTTTGTATGAGTGGGTTAGGGTTAGTTAGTGACTAGGGGGATATTGTTTTGTATGAGTGGGTTAGGTTAGTGACTAGGGGGATATTGTTTTGTATGAGTGGGTTAGGGTTAGGTTAGTGACTAGGGGGATATTGTTTTGTATGAGTGGGTTAGGGTTAGTGACTAGGGGGATATTGTTTTGTATGAGTGGGTTAGGGTTAGTGACTAGGGGGATATTGTTTTGTATGAGTGGGTTAGGGTTAGTGACTAGGGGGATATTGTTTTGTATGAGTGGGTTAGGGTTAGTGACTAGGGGGATATTGTTTTGTATATGAGTGGGTTAGGTTAGTGACTAGGGGGATATTGTTTTGTATGAGTGGGTTAGGGTTAGTGACTAGGGGGATATTGTTTTGTATGAGTGGGTTAGGGTTAGTGACTAGGGGGATATTGTTTTGTATGAGTGGGTTAGGGTTAGTTAGACTAGGGGGATATTGTTTTGTATGAGTGGGTTAGGGTTAGTGACTAGGGGGATATTGTTTTGTATGAGTGGGTTAGGGTTAGTGACTAGGGGGATATTGTTTTGTATGAGTGGGTTAGGGTTAGTGACTAGGGGGGATATTGTTTTGTATGAGTGGGTTAGGGTTAGTGACTAGGGGGATATTGTTTTGTATGAGTGGGTTAGGTTAGTGACTAGGGGGATATTGTTTTGTTAGGGTTAGTAGGGGGATATTGTTTTGTATGAGTGGGTTAGGGTTAGGGTTAGTGACTAGGGGGGGATATTGTTTTGTATGAGTGGGTTAGGGTTAGTGACTAGGGGGATATTGTTTTGTATGAGTGGGTTAGGGTTAGTGACTAGGGGGGGATATTGTTTTGTATGAGTGGGTTAGGGTTAGTGTGACTAGGGGATATTGTTTTGTATGAGTGGGTTAGGGGGGATTAGGGTTAGTGACTAGGGGGGATATTGTTTTGTATGAGTGGGTTAGGGTTAGTGACTAGGGGATATTGTTTTGTATGAGTGGGTTAGGTTAGTGACTAGGGGGATATTGTTTTGTATGAGTGGGTTAGGGTTAGTGACTAGGGGGATATTGTTTTGTATGATGAGTGGGTTAGGTTAGTGACTAGGGGGGATATTGTTTTGTATGAGTGGGTTAGGTTAGTGACTAGGGGGATATTGTTTTGTATGAGTGGGTTAGGGTTAGTGACTAGGGGGATATTGTTTTGTATGAGTGGGTTAGGGTTAGTGACTAGGGGGATATTGTTTTGTATGAGTGGGTTAGGTTAGGGTTAGGGGGATATTGTTTTGTGACTAGGGGGATATTGTTTTGTATGAGTGGGTTAGGGTTAGGGTTAGTGACTAGGGGGATATTGTTTTGTATGAGTGGGTTAGGGTTAGTGACTAGGGGGGGATATTGTTTTGTATGAGTGGGTTAGGGTTAGTGACTAGGGGGGATATTGTTTTGTATGAGTGGGTTAGGGTTAGTGACTAGGGGCGGATATTGTTTTGTATGAGTGGGTTAGGGTTAGTGACTAGGGGGGATATTGTTTTGTATATGAGTGGGTTAGGGTTAGTGACTAGGAGCGGATATTGTTTTGTATGAGTGGGTTAGGGTTAGTGACTAGGGGGGATATTGTTTTGTATGAGTGGGTTAGGGTTAGGGTTAGTGACTAGGGGGGATATTGTTTTGTATGAGTGGGTTAGGGTTAGTGACTAGGGGGGATATTGTTTTGTATGAGTGGGTTAGGTTAGTGACTAGGGGGATATTGTTTTGTATGAGTGGGTTAGGGTTAGTGACTAGGGGGATATTGTTTTGTATGAGTGGGTTAGGGTTAGTGACTAGGGGGATATTGTTTTGTATGAGTGGGTTAGGGTTAGTGACTAGGGGGGATATTGTTTTGTATGAGTGGGTTAGGTTAGGTTAGTGACTAGGGGGATATTGTTTTGTATGAGTGGGTTAGGGTTAGTGACTAGGGGGATATTGTTTTGTATGAGTGGGTTAGGGTTAGTGACTAGGGGGATATTGTTTTGTATGAGTGGGTTAGGGTTAGTGACTAGGGGGATATTGTTTTGTATGAGTGGGTTAGGGTTAGTGACTAGGGGGATATTGTTTTGTATGAGTGGGTTAGGGTTAGTGTTAGTGACTAGGGGGGATATTGTTTTGTATGAGTGGGTTAGGGTTAGTGACTAGGGGGATAATGTTTTGTATGAGTGGGTTAGGGTTAGTGACTAGGGGGGGATATTGTTTTGTATGAGTGGGTTAGGGTTAGGGTTAGTGACTAGGGGGGTATTGTTTTGTATGAGTGGGTTAGGGTTAGGGTTAGTGACTAGGGGGATGATTGTTTTGTATGAGTGGGTTAGGGTTAGGGTTAGTGACTAGGGGGATATTGTTTTGTATGAGTGGGTTAGGGTTAGTGACCAGGGGGATATTGTTTTGTATGAGTGGGTTAGGGTTAGTGACTAGGGGGGATATTGTTTTGTATGAGTGGGTTAGGGTTAGTGACTAGGGGGATATTGTTTTGTATGAGTGGGTTAGGGTTAGGGTTAGTGACTAGGGGGGATATTGTTTTGTATGAGTGGGTTAGGGTTAGTGACTAGGGGGGGATATTGTTTTGTATGAGTGGGTTAGGGTTAGGGTTAGTGACTAGGGGGGGATATTGTTTTGTATGAGTGGGTTAGGGTTAGTGACTAGGGGGATATTGTTTTGTATGAGTGGGTTAGGGTTAGTGACTAGGGGGGATATTGTTTTGTATGAGTGGGTTAGGGTTAGTGACTAGGGGGATATTGTTTTGTATGAGTGGGTTAGGGTTAGGGTTAGTGACTAGGGGGATATTGTTTTGTATGAGTGGGTTAGGGTTAGTGACTAGGGGGGATATTGTTTTGTATGAGTGGGTTAGGGTTAGGGTTAGTGACTAGGGGGGATATTGTTTTGTATGAGTGGGTTAGGGTTAGTGACTAGGGGGATATTGTTTTGTATGAGTGGGTTAGGGTTAGTGACTAGGGGGGATATTGTTTTGTATGAGTGGGTTAGGGTTAGTGACTAGGGGGGATATTGTTTTGTATGAGTGGGTTAGGGTTAGGGTTAGTGACTAGGGGGATATTGTTTTGTATGAGTGGGTTAGGGTTAGGGTTAGTGACTAGGGGGGATATTGTTTTGTATGAGTGGGTTAGGGTTAGGGTTAGTGACTAGGGGGGATATTGTTTTGTATGAGTGGGTTAGGGTTAGTGACTAGGGGGGATATTGTTTTGTATGAGTGGGTTAGGTTAGGGTTAGTGACTAGGGGGATATTGTTTTGTATGAGTGGGTTAGGGTTAGTGACTAGGGGGATATTGTTTTGTATGAGTGGGTTAGGGTTAGTGACTTAGTGACTAGGGGGATATTGTTTTGTATGAGTGGGTTAGGGTTAGGGTTAGTGACTAGGGGGGATATTGTTTTGTATGAGTGGGTTAGGGTTAGGGTTAGTGACTAGGGGGGGATATTGTTTTGTATGAGTGGGTTAGGGTTAGTGACTAGGGGGATATTGTTTTGTATGAGTGGGTTAGGGTTAGGGTTAGTGACTAGGGGGGATATTGTTTTGTATGAGTGGGTTAGGGTTAGTGACTAGGGGGGGTATTGTTTTGTATGAGTGCCTATGTGCGCTACGTATTTCACGATCGTTACATCTTTGTTGTTTTGGAAGTTTCACTAACGTTAAAATGTGGAACTCTACTCACGCTGCACCTTGGTCCAATTATTCATACGACAGTCAGGACCAAGCAGCGTTCCCAGGAGGTGACCCTATCAGTCAGGACCAAGCAGCGTTCCCAGGAGGTGACCCTATCAGTCAGGACCAAGCAGCGTTCCCAGGAGGTGACCCTATCAGTCAGGACCAAGCAGCGTTCCCAGGAGGTGACCCTATCAGTCAGGACCAAGCAGCGTTCCCAGGAGGTGACCCTATCAGTCAGGACCAAGCAGCGTTCCCAGGAGGTGACCCTATCAGTCAGGACCAAGCAGCGTTCCCAGGAGGTGACCCTATCAGTCAGGACCAAGCAGCGTTCCCAGGAGGTGACCCTATCAGTCAGGACCAAGCAGCGTTCCCAGGAGGTGACCCTATCAGTCAGGACCAAGCAGCGTTCCCAGGAGGTGACCCTATCAGTCAGGACCAAGCAGCGTTCCCAGGAGGTGACCCTATCAGTCAGGACCAAGCAGCGTTCCCAGGAGGTGACCCTATCAGTCAGGACCAAGCAGCGTTCCCAGGAGGTGACCCTATCAGTCAGGACCAAGCAGCGTTCCCAGGAGGTGACCCTATCAGTCAGGACCAAGCAGCGTTCCCAGGAGGTGACCCTATCAGTCAGGACCAAGCAGCGTTCCCAGGAGGTGAAGGAGAGTTGGTCATGGGAAGAGATACTAGGTGGATGTGAGACCCTTCCTTGGCGGACAGACACCTAGGTATTTGTAGTTGTCCACATATTCTAAGTCAGAACCGTCCAGAGTGGTGATGCTGGATGGTTTGGTGTGGGCAGAGATCGCTTGAAGATCATGCTCTTAGTTTTACTTGCGTTTAAAGCAGTTGGAGGCCACGGAAGAAGAGTTGTATGGCATTGAAGCTCGTCTGGAGGTTTGTTAACACAGTGTCCAAAGAAGGACCCGAAGTATACAGGATGGTGTCGTCTGCGTAGAGGTGGATCAGTCGAGAAGATAATGTCTCGTCTGCATGACATATTGGTGGACTTTGGGCCATCAAGTCATAGGATGGATACATTAGCATGAAAATAATTATCAAATCATAAAGCATAACAGAAAATGAATAAGGTCAGTAGACCTATCCCAGAAGGCCCGACCAAGGCGGCTCAGGGCTCAACCTCCTGGGTTTAGTTGTGAAAAAGAAAATCAAGAAGTGGGGCGTGTGGCATAGGGTCGCCCACAATCAACAGATTCCTGCTTTAAATCTACCACATGGAGAGGTAGGGTGAGGTCAGGGATTAGAGGTCAGATGATCTCACCGTAGCAGGTTATTTCTGGATATAAAGGAGGGAGGCAGGTTGTGGTTGGTCTCAATGTTGCCTGGAGAAAAAACACACTGATTAGATATTGTACCTCTCTATCCCTGTCTTGTTATCTCTGTCTTTCCATCTCTGTCTTTCCATCTGTCTTTCCATCTCTGTCTTTCCATCTCTATCTTTCCATCTCTGTCTTTTTATCTGTCTTTCCATCTCTGTCTTTCCATCTGTCTTTCCATCTCTGTCTCTCCATCTCTGTCTCTCCATCTCTGTCTTGTTATCTCTGTCTTTCCATCTCTGTCTTTCCATCTCTGTCTTTCCATCTCTGTCTTTCCATCTCTATCTTTCCATCTCTGTCTTTCCATCTCTGTCTTGTTATCTCTGTCTTTCCATCTCTGTCTTTCCATCTCTATCTTTCCATCTCTATCTTTCCATCTCTATCTTTCCATCTCTGTCTTGTTATCTCTGTCTTTCCATCTGTCTTTTTATCTCTGTCTTTACATCTCTATCTTTCCATCTCTGTCTTTCCATCTCTGTCTTGTTATCTCTGTCTTTCCATCTGTCTTTTTATCTCTGTCTTTCCATCTCTATCTTTCCATCTCTGTCTTTCCATCTCTATCTTTCCATCTGTCTTTCCATCTCTGTCTTGTTATCTCTGTCTTTCCATCTCTATCTTTCCATCTCTGTCTTTCCATCTCTGTCTTTCCATCTCTGTCTTGTTATCTCTGTCTTTCCATCTCTATCTTTCCATCTCTGTCATTCCATCTCTGTCTTTCCATCTCTGTCTTGTTATCTCTGTCTTTCCATCTCTATCTTTCCATCTCTGTCTTTCCATCTCTGTCTTTCCATCTCTGTCTTGTTATCTCTGTCTTTCCATCTGTCTTTTTATCTCTGTCTTTCCATCTCTATCTTTCCATCTCTGTCTTTCCATCTCTATCTTTCCATCTGTCTTTCCATCTCTGTCTTGTTATCTCTGTCTTTCCATCTCTATCTTTCCATCTCTATCTTTCCATCTCTATCTTTCCATCTGTCTTTCCATCTCTGTCTTTCCATCTCTGTCTTTCCATCTCTGTCTTTCCATCTCTGTCTTTCCATCTCTGTCTTTCCATCTCTGTCTTTCCATCTCTATCTTTCCATCTCTGTCTTTCCATCTCTGTCTTTCCATCTGTCTTTTTATCTGTCTTCCTGGGGCAGGAAGTCCATATAAGTCCATATAAGGCTCGAGGGTAGAGCCAATTGACTGTCAGATATCTCCCCTCAATATACCTGAGTTTTCTGTTGCCAGTTCGTTTTGTCCCGTCAAGTCCTACCAGCAGGTTCCCGTGTTTCCTGTGCTCTAGTTTGAGTTTTTCCTTGTCTTCCTAGTTCTGACCTTTCTGCCTTAACCTGAGCCGTAATTGTACAAACTGGCCATGTCTGACCAAGCAGACTCGGACCAGCTCCGCAATGCTGTCAAGGAGCCACCATTGGAAAGCACGAGGAGTTACTGCAATGCCTTATGGAGGGACACCCTGGCAGAATGCCATGACCATGCGTTTGATACATTGCTGGAGCAATTCCGCAGATTCCCAACGAGGCAGCAAGCCACAACAGTAATCCCCCAGACTCCCAGAAACCCCTTACCAGCGGCGCTTCTTCCCAGCCTACCCCAGTGTCCCGAGAACCTCGCTTCCTCCGGAGCGCTACGCTGGAGATTCTGGAACCCGCTTGAAGATAGCGTATTTGATAACGCTGATGTCCGGAAGGGCAGTCGCCTTGGCTACAGTGGTGTGGGAGCAACAGTCCACCGCTTGCCTCAATCTGGAGGAGTTCGTGATGGAGGTACGTAAAGTGTTCGATTCTCCGTTGTCAGCTCGTAAGCTGCTCCAACTACGTCAAGACTCCCGTAGTGTGGCAGAATACATGGTTGATTTTCGCACGTTGGCAGCTGAGAGTGCCTGGAACACGGAAAGCCCGTTTCGACGCATTCCGTGACGGATTATTGGAGATGGTTAAATATGAGTTTGCAGCCCGGGAGCTTCCCATGGACCTTGATTCCCTCATAGCCTTGACCATCCGGATCGATGGGCAGCAAAGGTACATTGGAAGGGAGGGGGAATCTGTTCCCAGTTGTCCTCGCTTGTCCTCAATTTCCACCTCGCCTCCGAGGAATCCCGGAAATCCTCGAAGTCTACATTTCCGAGTGAATCCGATGTCACCCGAGCTCTCTCGGAAATCAGAGGGCTGTCAATTCATCTCCTCCGGAGCCCATGCAACTGGGCAGGGCTAGATTGTCTCCTGCTGAGCGCTTACGCAGACTAAACATCAAGAGCTGTCTGTATTGTGGATTTCCGGGACATTTCTTATCTACCTGCCCATTAAAAGGCCAGGCTTATCAGTAGGTACGAGTACACTTTTGAGCCGTACGGGGAATTTTCAATCTCTCACTACTCGTAACCCCCTCTATGCTACCCTGTTGTAGGGAAGCCAGTCCGAATCCATCCGGGTGCTCTTTGACTCTGTGGCCGACGAGAGCTTAATGGACACTACCCTGGTGTCTGAGCTGGGTATCTCCACTCAACCCCTTTCCATCCCGATGGATGTCAGAGCGCTGGATGGGCACTCTATTGGCAGAGTCACTCACAATATGGTTCCACCTGCGAGTTGTCAGGTAACCACAGTGAGTCTTTATAGTTTCTGCTCCTGGAGTCTCCTCATGTACCCATGGTTATGGGATTTTCATGGCTCCAGAGGCACAATCCTCTAATTGAATGGGCTATGGATTCCATCATGGGTTGGAGTCCATTTTGCCTGATGTCGGCACAGCCCCGGGATGTCTCCCTGCTAGCCTCAGGTCTGTCCACCATTCCTGTCCGCTCATTTATTCCCAGTCAGCTGAGGAGCACATCCTCCATGTCCGACAGGCCCTCCTGCATCTCCTGGAGAACCAGCTTTCCATCGCTACACCATCTCCTTCCCAGGATACATCATTGCTGCCAGGAACATTCAGATGGACCCTGACAAGGTGAGAGCGGTGGTGGATTTCCCTCAACCCACATCCAGAGTACAGCAGCAACGTTTCCTGGGGTTTGCTAATTTCTACCATCGTTTCATCTGTGGTTACAGCACCCTTGCTTCCCCCTTCTCTCCATACTCCTCTCCCAAGGTTCCGTTCGATTCCCTACAGCCCCTATCTTAATCCATCCGGACCATTCCGTCAGTTCGTGGTGGAGGCGGACACCTCGGATATCGGAGTGGGGACCAGAAGCTGCATCTCTGCGCCTTCCTTTCCCATCGTCTTAACTCCACTGAGAGGGACTACGTGGGAAATCGATAATTACTCGCTGTTAAGATGGCGTTGGAGGAGTGGAGGCACTGGTTAGAAGGGGCGGAACATCCATTCTTGGTGTGGACCATAAAAACCTGGAATATCTCTGCACCGCAAAGGCCTAAACTCCAGGCAGGCGAAATGGGCCCTATTATTCACTCGTTTTCATTTCACTATCTCCTACCACCCTGGGTCCAGGAATGTGAAGCCTGACACACTTTCACATCTGTACAGCCCCACCGCTACACCATCGGACCCCGAGGCCATCCTCCCTACTTTCTGTGGCTGCTTTCATCTGGGGAATTGAGGTTGGGCCCCGGCTAATCTGATGTTTGTCCCGGACTCTGCCCGTGCTCTGGTTCTGGAATGGGCACATTCCTCGAGGCTCACTTGTCATCCTGGTTCCTGTCGGACCTTGGCTTTCATCTGACAATGTTTTTGGTGGCCCACTATGGTTCCTTACGTCTCCGCGTTCGTTGCCGCCTGCACTGTGTGTGTGCAGAACAAGACTCTGCGGCAAGCTCCGGCTGGCCTCCTTCAACCACTCCCTGTTCCTCACTGCTCCTGCTCCCATATATTCTTGGACTTCGTCACGGGTCTCCCTCAGTCAGATGGCAACACAACCATCCTTACGGTGGTGGATAGGTTTTCCAAAACCACCCACTTTATCCCCCTTCCTAAGTTGCCCTCAGCTAAGGAGACGGCCCAGCACAAGGTGCAGCACATCTTCCGGATTCATACACATCTGGTCGACATGGTCTCCGATCGATCGCGGTCCTGAGTTCTCTATCCTCTGGTTTTCATCCCCAGTCTAATGTGCAGTCATCTGCCCAGATATTCGTCTGTTGCTGTTGCGGTACCTGGAAGAGAACCCGGATCGCTCTTCTCAAGTCCAGCTCCAGGTATTGACGACAGGTGGACTGCCACCGGACCCCTGCTATCCGCTACCATCTTGGGCAGAGGGTTTCCACTAGGGATCTGCCCCTCAGAGTGGAGTCCTGCAAACTTTCCCCCCATTTTATCGGCCCTTTCCCCATCTCTAAGGTCCTTAGCCCTCTGCTATTCACCTTCTGTTGCCCTGCACTCTCCGTATACGTCCCACTTTCCATGTATCTAGAATTGAACCACTGTCTCACAGTCCTTTGTCTCCTGTTTTCCTGGATTACGACTCTTTGACTGTCATGACTTATCTTTTGCCTTGTACTATAATAAACTCTGAGACTCGTCCACCTCCTGTGTCTAGATCTGGGTCTCTGCCTGAGCCTTGATACTAATAGTGTTGCTGTCCTCGGGCTCTGTGGGGTCTGTTTGTGTTTGTGAACAGAGTCTCAGGACCAGCTTGCTTAGGTGCCTCTTCACCAGGTGCATCTCTCTGTAGGTGATGGCTTTGTTATGGAAGGTTTGGGAATCACTTCCTTTTAGGTGGTTGTAGAATTTAACGGCTCTTTTCTGGATTTTGATCGTTAGCAAGTATCGGCCTAATTCTGCTCTGCTTATTTGGTGTTTTATGTTGTACACAGGATATTTTTTCAGAATTCAGCACACAGTCTCAATTTGCTGTTTGTCAAGAGGCTTAAGCTACATCCCTACCTCACCTCATGGCACTGTGGAAAGAAATGTTTTTTCCCCCAATTTCAGCCACACACTTGTTGTTTGTGTACATGGATGTTATAATGTTGTATGTTTTTCCCCCAACACCACGTTCCATCAATTTGTACAGCAAACCCTCAGGCCAAATTGAGGCAAAAGCTTTTTTGAAATCAACAAAACATGAGAAAACTGTTTTGGTTTGTTTGTCAATTAGGGTGTGGAGGGTGAATACGTGGTCTGTCGTACGGCAATTTGGTAAAAAGCCAGTTCAGTACATTGTTTTCAGTGAGGAAATGAACGAGTTTGCTGTTAATGATAATGCAGAGGATTTCCCCATGCTTACTGTTGATGCATATCCCACGGTAGTTATTGGGGTTGAATTTGTCTCCACTTTTGTGGATTGGGGTGATCAGTCCTTGGTATCAAATATTTGGGAAGATGCCAGAGCTTAGGATGATGTTATAGAGTTTAAATATGGCCAACTTGAATTTGTGGTCTGTATATTTGATCATTTCATTGAGGATACCATCAACACCACAGGCCTTTTTGGGGTGGAGCGTTTGTATGATCCTGTAGATCATTCAATGTAATTGGAGAATCCAGTGGGTTCTGGAATCCAGTGGGATCTGGAATCCAGTGGGATCTGGAATCCAGTGGGATCTGGAATCCAGTGGGTTCTGGAATCCAGTGGGTTCTGGAGTCCAGTGGGTTCTTGAATCCAGTGGGTTCTGGAATCCAGTGGGATCTGGAATCCAGTGGGTTCTGGTCTTTAATAGTTGATTCTTAGATTTTTATTTGTTCATGTATATGTTTTTGCTGTTTGTTCTTTGTTAAAGGGCCAACATTTTGGGAGAATTGTTTCATCAATACATCTCCATTTTGGATAGATAACTCTTCATGTTGTTGTTTGTTTAGTGTCCCAGAAGTCGTTAGATTCTATAGATTCTTCATTTACATTGAGCAGATTTCTGACGTGCTGTTCCTTCTTTTTCCATAGTGTATTTCTGTATTGTTTTAGTGATTCACCATAGTGAAGGCGTAGACTCAGGTTTTCTGGGTCTCTATGTTTTTTGTTGATTTTTGCATTCTCTTTCTCTCAGACTCTCTCCCCTTCCACCTCTCTCTCTGGCTCTCTCCCCCTCCCTCTCTCTCCCCTTCCACCTCTCTCTCTGGCTCTCTCCCCCTCTCTCTCTCTCCCCTTCCACCTCTCTCTCTGGCTCTCTCCCCCTCTCTCTCTCTCCCCTTCCACCTCTCTCTCTCTCTCTCTCCCCTCCCTCTCTCTCCCCTTCCACCTCTCTCTCTGGCTCTCTCCCCCTCCCTCTCTCTCCCCTTCCACCTCTCTCTCTGGCTCTCTCCCCCTCCCCCTCTCTCCCCCTCCCTCTCTCTCCCCTTCCACCTCTCTCTGGCTCTCTCCCCCTCCCCTTCCACCTCTCTCTCTCCCCCTCCGTCTTTCTCCCCCTCCCTCCTCCAGACCTTTGAGGGCCACTCCGTTGCGTCTGATGGCTGTAATGGCGTCGTTGATATCATCCTCTGATGTCATAGTAGAATCCACATTCACCACCTCAAAATCCACAGGTACACAGCAGAACCTAATGTACACACAGAAATGTAGGAGTTAGTTTGTGTGTGTGTGTGTGTGTGTGTGTGTGTGTGTGTGTGTGTGTGTGTGTGTGTGTGTGTGTGTGTGTGTGTGTGTGTGTGTGTGTGTGTGTGTGTGTGTGTGTGTGTGTGTGTGTCTAACCTGAACAGTTCTCTAACATGGCTGAGTAGCTCAGGTCCGATACCGTCTCCTGGGATGAGAGTCACCGTGTGACGACCCCCGTACCGTGCTGGGGGTGGCTGGAACACACAGAACCACAACAGGGAATACAGAACCCTAACCCCAGCCTTTTCTTAAACCAGCAATGACTAGAAGCTACAACAATATAACTATGACCACTACTTTGTGTGTGTGTGTCTCTGTACTCACTATGATCTGTTGTAGAGGATGGAGGGAGAGGATAGAGGAGATAACAGAGGGATCGTTAGTCAGGGAGAACGGACAGACAGGTTCTTGCTAATATATTAGCATCCATGCTATCTATGGGCATAACGACAGGACTCATAGTGTCGTTAGTTATTTTGGGTACAGTGGATTACAGGGGCATAACAGTCGGGTTGACATGGTGGGAGAGGCAGACGGCATCTTGAGATTCCAATACATCTGTATTTAAAGGGTTGGACTAAAGGAAAGGTAAGAGCAGCCAGAGGCAGTATACAGGAGCTCTGGAGAACATGTCTTCATTCTAACAGTAACCATCATCTCTATGATCTCAGACATTACTTATCAATCACTAACATCCAATTCCTATCCCTACATGCTGACCAGCCTGCAGGGGCATATCCGCGTGTTCCATCAAGATCAGAACACGCAGGTTGATGTTGTCCACCCACACCAGGCAAGATCAGAACACGCAGGTTGAAATATCAAAACAAACTCTAAACTTGGGGACAGGTTGAAAATAATTAAACATTAATGACAATTTAGCTAGCTTGCTGTTGCTAGCGAATTTGTCCTGAGATATAAACATTGGGTTGTTATTTTATCTGAAATGCACAAGGTCCTCTACTCTGACAATTCATCCACAGATAAAAAGGGTAAACAGAGTTAGTTTCTAGTAATTTCTCCTCCTTCAGGCTTCTTCTTCTTCTTTGGACTTGATATGGCGGTTGGTAACCAACGTTAAGGTGCTTTACCACCATCAACTGGTCTGGACTACACGGTGATTACATGGTGACTCTACACGGTGACTCTACACGGTGATAGAGTCACCATTTTGTTCCAACACAGTTTTACAGTCATGCATGATGTTGCCTTGGTTAAGTTCTGGTTGTTGTGTCACTCACGGTGTAGCGGGACATCTGCCTCCTTCCACACAAGGCTGCCCTCAACACCTGCCGGGGGTGTAGCAGAACAGGTCAGAAAACAGGTCAACATAATGTTTCCAAACACACTAAAACCACAAAACTTCTTAGCTAGCCAGCTAGCATCCTTTAGCTCTCTAGGACAACTATAAGTACCCACCTAACTATTATTATTAGGTCGAATTAAACATGATGAGAGCCGCACAATCTAGGGGCTCAGATCTAATAATAATTTAGTAACCTAATTACCAACGTTTCGACAGACAAGCTGTCTTCATCAGGGTATAGCTTGTCTGTCGAAACCAAATAACCAACGTTATCTGATATCCGAGAGAGTGAGGCTCTCCGCTTCTTTTACAGGTGTTCTACTCCGTTAGCCAGCACCTCTCCTAAACAGGTGTTCTACTCCGTTAGCCAGCACCTCTCCTAAACAGGTGTTCTACTCCGTTAGCCAGCACCTCTCCTAAACAGGTGTTCTACTCCGTTAGCCAGCACCTCTCCTAAACAGGTGTTCTACTCCGCTAGCCAGCACCTCTCCTAAACAGGTGTTCTACTCCGCTAGCCAGCACCTCTCCTAAACAGGTGTTCTACTCTGCTAGCCAGCACCTCTCCTAAACAGGTGTTCTACTCTGCTAGCCAGTACCTCTCCTAAACAGGTGTTCTACTCCGCTAGCCAGCACCTCTCCTAAACAGGTGTTCTACTCCGTTAGCCAGCACCTCTCCTAAACAGGTGTTCTACTCTGCTAGCCAGTACCTCTCCTAAACAGGTGTTCTACTCCGCTAGCCAGTACCTCTCCTAAACAGGTGTTCTACTCCGCTAGCCAGTACCTCTCCTAAACAGGTGTTCTACTGCGCTAGCCAGTACCTCTCCTAAACAGGTGTTCTACTCCGCTAGCCAGTACCTCTCCTAAACAGGTGTTCTACTCCGCTAGCCAGCACCTCTCCTAAACAGGTGTTCTACTCCGTTAGCCAACACCTCTCCTAAACAGGTGTTCTACTCTGTTAGCCAGCACCTCTCCTAAACAGGTGTTCTACTCTGCTAGCCAGCACCTCTCCTAAACAGGTGTTCTACTCTGCTAGCCAGCACCTCTCCTAAACAGGTGTTCTACTCTGCTAGCCAGTACCTCTCCTAAACAGGTGTTCTACTCTGCTAGCCAGTACCTCTCCTAAACAGGTGTTCTACTCCGTTAGCCAGTACCTCTCCTAAACAGGTGTTCTACTCTGCTAGCCAGTACCTCTCCTAAACAGGTGTTCTACTCCGTTAGCCAGTACCTCTCCTAAACAGGTGTTCTACTCTGCTAGCCAGTACCTCTCCTAAACAGGTGTTCTACTCCGTTAGCCAGTACCTCTCCTAAACAGGTGTTCTACTCTGCTAGCCAGTACCTCTCCTAAACAGGTGTTCTACTCTGTTAGCCAGTACCTCTCCTAAACAGGTGTTCTACTCTGCTAGCCAGTACCTCTCCTAAACAGGTGTTCTAATCTGCTAGCCAGCACCTCTCCTAAACAGGTGTTCTACTCTGCTAGCCAGTACCTCTCCTAAACAGGTGTTCTACTCTGCTAGCCAGCACCTCTCCTAAACAGGTGTTCTACTCTGCTAGCCAGTACCTCTCCTAAACAGGTGTTCTACTCTGCTAGCCAGTACCTCTCCTAAACAGGTGTTCTACTCTGCTAGCCAGTACCTCTCCTAAACAGGTGTTCTACTCTGCTAGCCAGCACCTCTCCTAAACAGGTGTTCTACTCTGCTAGCCAGTACCTCTCCTAAACAGGTGTTCTACTCTGCTAGCCAGTACCTCTCCTAAACAGGTGTTCTACTCCGCTAGCCAGCACCTCTCCTAAACAGGTGTTCTACTCCGCTAGCCAGCACCTCTCCTAAACAGGTGTTCTACTCCGCTAGCCAGCACCTCTCCTAAACAGGTGTTCTACTCTGCTAGCCAGCACCTCTCCTAAACAGGTGTTCTACTCTGCTAGCCAGTACCTCTCCTAAACAGGTGTTCTACTCCGCTAGCCAGCACCTCTCCTAAACAGGTGTTCTACTCCGTTAGCCAGCACCTCTCCTAAACAGGTGTTCTACTCTGCTAGCCAGTACCTCTCCTAAACAGGTGTTCTACTCCGCTAGCCAGTACCTCTCCTAAACAGGTGTTCTACTCCGCTAGCCAGTACCTCTCCTAAACAGGTGTTCTACTCCGCTAGCCAGTACCTCTCCTAAACAGGTGTTCTACTCCGCTAGCCAGTACCTCTCCTAAACAGGTGTTCTACTCCGCTAGCCAGCACCTCTCCTAAACAGGTGTTCTACTCCGTTAGCCAACACCTCTCCTAAACAGGTGTTCTACTCTGTTAGCCAGCACCTCTCCTAAACAGGTGTTCTACTCTGCTAGCCAGCACCTCTCCTAAACAGGTGTTCTACTCTGCTAGCCAGCACCTCTCCTAAACAGGTGTTCTACTCTGCTAGCCAGTACCTCTCCTAAACAGGTGTTCTACTCTGCTAGCCAGTACCTCTCCTAAACAGGTGTTCTACTCTGTTAGCCAGTACCTCTCCTAAACAGGTGTTCTACTCTGCTAGCCAGTACCTCTCCTAAACAGGTGTTCTACTCCGTTAGCCAGTACCTCTCTAAACAGGTGTTCTACTCTGCTAGCCAGTACCTCTCCTAAACAGGTGTTCTAGCACCTCTCGTTAGCCAGTACCTCTCCTAAACAGGTGTTCTACTCTGCTGCCAGTACCTCTCCTAAACAGGTGTTCTATTTAGCCAGTACCTCTCCTAAACAGGTGTTCTACTCTGCTAGCCAGTACCTCTCCTAAACAGGTGTTCTAATCTGCTAGCCAGCACCCTCCTAAACAGGTGTTCTACTCTGATAGCCAGTACCTCTCTAAACAGGTGTTCTACTCTGCTAGCCAGCACCTCTCTAAACAGGTGTTCTACTCTGCTCGCCAGTACCTCTCCTAAACAGGTGTTCTACTCTGCTAGCCAGCACCTCTCCTAAACAGGTGTTCTACTCTGCTCGAGTACCTCTCCTAAACAGGTGTTCTCTCTGCTAGCCAGCACCTCTCCTAAACAGGTGTTCTAGATCTGCTCGCCAGTACCTCTCCTAAACAGGTGTTCTACTCTGCTAGCCAGTACCTCTCCTAAACAGGTGTTCTAACTAGCCAGCACCTCTCTAAACAGGTGTTCTACTCTGCTAGCCAGTACCTCTCCAAAACAGGTGTTCTAGTTGCCAGCACCTCTCCTAAACAGGTGTTCTACTCTGCTAGCCAGCACCTCTCCTAAACAGGTGTTCTACTCCGCTAGCCAGCACCTCTCTAAACAGGTGTTCTACAGGCTAGCCAGTACCTCTCCTAAACAGGTGTTCTACTCTGCTAGCCAGCACCTCTCTAAACAGGTGTTCTACTCTGCTAGCCAGTACCTCTCCTAAACAGGTGTTCTACTCTGTAGCCAAACCAAACAGGTGTTCTACTAGCCAGTACCTCTCTAAACAGGTGTTCTATCTGCAGCCAGCACCTCTCCTAAACAGGTGTTCTACTCTGCTAAGCACCTCTCCTAAACAGGTGTTCTACTCTGCTAGCCAACACCTCTCCTAAACAGGTGTTCTACTCTGTTTAGCCAGCACCTCTCCTAAACAGGTGTTCTACTCTGCTAGCCAGCACCTCTCCTAAACAGGTGTTCTACTCTGCTCGCCAGCACCTCTCCTAAACAGGTGTTCTACTCTGCTAGCCAGCACCTCTCCTAAACAGGTGTTCTACTCCGCTAGCCAGCACCTCTCCTAAACAGGTGTTCTACTCTGCTAGCCAGCACCTCTCCTAAACAGGTGTTCTACTCCGCTAGCCAGCACCTCTCCTAAACAGGTGAGGGTTTCTTTCGCCTAATTAAACATAAAACACACGTCTGCCTAATTATAAAGCATTAGTTGTCGTAAATGGACCACTTACAAGTCAACTGACAGAGCACGGACGACCCTGAAAGAACAGCAACACTCGCTACAGCTGATGTTGCAGAAGAGTATTTTTCCTATATGGAGCTACCTATATAGTTGCCGATGCAGGCTTGCTCGGGAAGTTGAGACACTTGAGTTTCTCATGTAAATAATGTAGTTAGCTAGATGTGGTATTGGTAACTTGGGTTACAACATTAAGTTGTTGCCTGAAACACAGGTTTAGTTGATAAGCAATGGATCCAGGGCCGTATCTGACAGTTATATCAGCACTGACCTTGTCGCTACGCTATCTTAGTGCTGGACAGTGACACAGGCTTACGTGATGCCGTGGGGCTCGATAGCTTTAGCTAACTGGGTCGACTTGCTAACATTAGCTAGTTGAGTAATCAGCTTACCGTACAAACCAAACCAGGCTAAATAAATGCAAGTTGACATGACAAACACATAGCTTTCAATGTTACTTTCTAACAACTTTCTAACAAGCGAACTGGATGTCTTACCTGAGCCATGTGTGTGTTGGCCTGCAGCATCCGGGACAGAGACACAACAGACCAACCCGGCATCTTGGAGAGGAAGGAATGTTACTGGAACTGAGTCCTGGTTAGAGAGATGCGTGCGCAGGGTCTCAAACAGCTGATCCTAAATGAGAGAGAGAGAATAATAAACACTGAGCGAGGGAGAGGGAGAGGACAAGAGACTGAGAGGGAGAGGTAGAGGACAAGAGACTGAGAGGTAGAGGACAAGAGACTGAGAGGGAGAGGACAAGAGACTGAGAGGGAGAGGACAAGAGACTGAGAGGGAGAGGACAAGAGACTGAGAGGGAGAGGACAAGAGACTGAGAGGGAGAGGACAAGAGACTGGGAGGGAGAGGACAAGAGACTGAGAGGGAGAGGTAGAGGACAAGAGCCTGAGAGGGAGAGGACAAGAGACTGAGAGGGAGAGGACAAGAGACTGAGAGGGAGAGGACAAGAGACTGAGAGGGAGAGGACAGGAGACTGAGAGGTAGAGGACAGGAGACTGAGAGGAAGAGGACAAGAGACTGAGAGGGAGAGGACAAGAGACTGAGAGGGAGAGGACAAGAGACTGAGAGGGAGAGGGAGAGGACAAGAGACTGAGAGGGAGAGGACAAGAGACTGAGAGGGAGAGGACAAGAGACTGAGAGGGAGAGGTAGAGGACAGGATACTGAGAGGGAGAGGACAAGAGACTGAGAGGACAAGAGACTGAGAGGACAAGAGACTGAGAGGGAGAGGACAAGAGACTGAGAGAGAGAGGACAAGAGACTGAGACTGAGAGGACAAGAGACTGAGAGGTAGAGGACAAGAGACTGAGAGGTAGAGGACAGGAGACTGAGAGGGAGAGGACAAGAGACTGAGAGGGAGAGGACAAGAGACTGAGAGGGAGAGGACAAGAGAGAGGACAAGAGACTGAGAGGGAGAGGGAGAGGACAAGAGACTGAGAGGGAGAGGACAAGAGAGAGGACAAGAGACTGAGAGGGAGAGGGAGAGGACAAGAGACTGAGAGGGAGAGGACAAGAGACTGAGAGGTAGAGGACAAGAGACTGAGAGGGAGAGGACAAGAGACTGAGAGGGAGAGGACAAGAGACTGAGAGGGAGAGGACAAGAGACTGAGAGGGAGAGGACATGACACTGAGAGGGAGAGGGAGAGGACAAGAGACTGAGAGGGAGAGGACAAGAGACAGAAAGGGAGAGGACAAGAGACCAGATTGCAGTGAGAGAGAATGGCTGGAGATTAGGATGAACCCTCTGTGTTCTAACCCCACCCCACACACAGGCATAAAGACCCCTCTTTCACCCCCCCCAAATACACACACACACAGGCACATAGACCCCTCCTTCACCCCCCCCCCCAGACACACATACACACACAGGCATATAGACCAGTAGGGTGAGTCAACATGACAGAGAGGAGGGTGGTGTTTCTCTACCAGTAGGGTGAGTCAACATGACAGAGAGGAGGGTGGTGTTTCTCTACCAGTAGGGTGAGTCAACATGACAGAGAGGAGGGTGGTGTTACTCTACCAGTAGGGTGAGTCAACATGAGAGGAGGGGGGTGTTTCTCTACCAGTAGGGTGAGTCAACATGACAGAGAGGAGGGTGGTGTTTCTCTACCAGTAGGGTGAGTCAACATAAGAGGAGGGTGGTGTTTCTCTACCAGTAGGGTGAGTCAACATGACAGAGAGGAGGGTGGTGTTTCTCTACCAGTAGGGTGAGTCAACATGACAGAGAGGAGGGTGGTGTTTCTCTACTAGTAGGGTGAGTCAACATGACAGAGAGGAGGGTGGTGTTTCTCTACCAGTAGGGTGAGTCAACATGACAGAGAGGAGGATGGTGTTTCTCTACCAGTAGGGTGAGTCAACATGACAGAGAGGAGGGTGGTGTTTCTCTACCAGTAGGGTGAGTCAACATGATAGAGAGGAGGGTGGTGTTTCTCTACCAGTAGGGTGAGTCAACATGACAGAGAGGAGGGTGGTGTTTCTCTACCAGTAGGGTGAGTCAACATGACAGAGAGGAGGGTGGTGTTTCTCTACCAGTAGGGTGAGTCAACATGACAGAGAGGAGGGTGGTGTTTCTCTACCAGTAGGGTGAGTCAACACTGACAGAGAGGAGGGTGGTGTTTCTCTACCAGTAGGGTGAGTCAACATGACAGAGAGGAGGGTGGTGTTACTCTACCAGTAGGGTGAGTCAACATGACAGAGAGGAGGGTGGTGTTTCTCTACCAGTAGGGTGATTCAACATGGCAGAGAGGAGGGTGGTGTTTCTCTACCAGTAGGGTGATTCAACATGACAGAGAGGAGGGTGGTGTTTCTCTACCAGTAGGGTGAGTCAACATGACAGAGAGGAGGGTGGTGTTTCTCTACCAGTAGGGTGAGTCAACATGACAGAGAGGAGGGTGGTGTTTCTCTACCAGTAGGGTGAGTCAACATGACAGAGAGGAGGGTGGTGTTTGTCTACCAGTAGGGTGAGTCAACATGAGAGGAGGGTGGTGTTTCTCTACCAGTAGGGTGAGTCAACATGACAACATGTTGTTTTTCTTGCTTGGCTTCCCCAGGGATTTAAGAGAGGACAAGTTCAGGGAGAAGAGGGGGGAGAGAGGACAAGTAGAGGGGGGAGAGAGGACAAGTGGAGTGAGAAGAGGGGGAGAGAGGACAAGTGGGGGGAGAGAGGATATAATAATATAATAATAATAATAATAATAATAATAATAATAATAATAATAATAATAATAATAATATAATAATAATAATAATAATAATAATAATAATAATAATAATAATAATATAATAATAATAATAATAATAATAATATATGCCATTTAGCAGACGCTTTTATCCAAAGCGACTTACAGTCATGTGTGCATACATTCTACGTATGGGTGGTCCCGGGAATCGAACCCACTACCCTGGCGTTACAAGCGCCATGCTCTACCAACTGAGCTACAGAAGGAGGACAGAGCTACAGAGGACAAGTAGAGGGGGGAGAGAGGACAAGTAGAGGTGGGAGAGGGGGCAAGTAGAGGTGGGAGAGGGGGAAAGTAGAGGTGGGAGAGAGGACAAGTAGAGGTGGGAGAGAGGACAAGTAGAGGTGGGAGAGAGAACAAGTTCAGGGAGAAGAGGGGGGAGAGAGGACAAGTCAAGGGGGAGAGAGGACAAGTTCAGGGAGAAGGGGGGAGAGAGGACAAGTAGAGGGGGAGAGAGGACAAGTTCAGGGAGAAAAGGGGGGAGAGAGGACAAGTAGAGGGGGAGAGAGGACAAGTAGAGGTGGGAGAGAGGACAAGTAGAGGTGGGAGAGAGGACAAGTAGAGGTGGGAGAGAGGACAAGTAGAGGGGGGAGAGAGGACAAGTAGAGGTGGGAGAGAGGACAAGTAGAGGTGGGAGAGAGGACAAGTAGAGGTGGGAGAGAGGACAAGTAGAGGTGGGAGAGAGGACAAGTAGAGGGGGGAGAGAGGACAAGTAGAGGGGGAGAGAGGACAAGTAGAGGGGGGAGAGAGGACAAGTAGAGGGGGGAGAGAGGACAAGTAGAGGTGGGAGAGAGGACAAGTAGAGGTGGGAGAGAGGACAAGTAGAGGTGGGAGAGAGGACAAGTAGAGGGGGGAGAGAGGACAAGTAGAGGGGGGAGAGAGGACAAGTAGAGGGGGGAGAGAGGACAAGTAGAGGTGGGAGAGAGGACAAGTAGAGGTGGGAGAGAGGACAAGTGGAGGGAGAAGAGGGGGTAGAGAGGACAAGTAGAGGGGGGAGAGAGGACAAGTAGAGGTGGGAGAGAGGACAAGTGGAGGGAGAAGAGGGGGGGAGGACAAGTAGAGGGGGGACAGAGGACAAGTGGGGGGAGAGAGGACAAGTAGAGGGGGGAGAGAGGTCAAGTAGAGGGGGGAGAGGGGACAAGTAGAGGGGGAGAGGGGACAAGTAGAGGGGGAGAGAGGACAAGTGGAGGGAGAAGAGGGGGGAGAGGACAAGTAGAGGGGGGAGAGAGGACAAGTGTGGGGAGAGAGGACAAGTAGAGGGGGGAGAGAGGACAAGTTCAGGGAGAAGAGGGGGGAGAGAGGACAAGTAGAGGGGGGAGAGAGGACAAGTGGTGGGAGAAGAGGGGGGAGAGGACAAGTGGGGGGAGAGAGGATATAATAATATAATAATAATAATAATAATAATAATAATAATATATGCCATTTAGCAGACGCTTTTATCCAAAGCGACTTACAGTCATGTGTGCATACATTCTACGTATGGGTGGTCCCGGGAATCGAACCCACTACCCTGGCGTTACAAGCACCATGCTCTACCAACTGAGCTACAGAAGGAGGACAGAGCTACAGAGGACAAGTAGAGGGGGGAGAGAGGACAAGTAGAGGTGGGAGAGAGGACAAGTAGAGGTGGGAGAGGGGACAAGTAGAGGTGGGAGAGGGGGCAAGTAGAGGTGGGAGAGGGGGCAAGTAGAGGTGGGAGAGAGGACAAGTAGAGGTGGGAGAGAGGACAAGTAGAGGTGGGAGAGAGGACAAGTAGAGGTGGGAGAGAGAACAAGTTCAGGGAGAAGAGGGGGGAGAGAGGACAAGTCAAGGGGGAGAGAGGACAAGTTCAGGGAGAAGGGGGGGAGAGAGGACAAGTAGAGGGGAGAGAGGACAAGTTCAGGGAGAAAAGGGGGGAGAGAGGACAAGTAGAGGGGGAGAGAGGACAAGTTCAGGGAGAAGAGGGGGGAGAGAGGACAAGTAGAGGGGGAGAGAGGACAAGTGGAGGGAGAAGAGGGGGGAGAGGACAAGTAGAGGGGGGAGAGAGGACAAGTGGGGGAGAAGAGGGGGGAGAGAGCAACATAATTCACAAACTTACTTCTATTGCAGTCAATCTGTGAATGATATCATAAAAATAGGATGCCAGGCTGCCAAAATGTGTCTGTGTGATGATGGTGGTGGTGGGCTGGTATTCAGTGAGTGTGATATAGCAGGGTTGTATTTGGAGTGCTAGGGACAGCCAGGGAGAGTAGTGTCTAGGCCTCTGGGCTAAACGTGCTATGGACAGAGGGATATGGAGGGGTTGATCTGAAACACAGAAAGTCTATTTTCCTCATGTTCAAATACAAACATCAATGGTGTACCTGCTGTCCCAAATGCCCCCACAGGAGGGCGATATATACATTACATGCACTGATCTTAGTTTGGTTACATTACACTGATCTTTGCTTGGTTACTTGTTACATACTTGTTACGTTAGTCTCTCACCTAGTGTTTACATGCAATGCAATGTATACTTTACTTGATCTAATATAAATATTAAACATCGTCTGTTTGATTAATCTATCGTCCATTCTAGCAGGGGGGCAAAGTCTGCAAGAAGAATGTGCATGACAATCATCGATTTAGTAGTTAACTTGTGTTGCTGATCATAATTTAACATTTAGTCCAAAACGCTCCTCTGGTTTTGGTTAGTCCAATCCTGTATCTTTGGGACGGGACGACCCTAAACGTAACCTTAACCCATACATTTAACCTCAATTTAACCATAAATGCCTTTCCTAACCATAACCATTTTACATTTCAACTTCAACATGGTAGATATGGTAGGGACGTTCCAAGGATCCCCAGTAGCAAGGACCCTCCGACGTTTCATGCCAAGGTAGAGGGCGTCACATGTATTCTTGGTAGTTGGAGTCTTTTCACCGTAGCATTCCAGGGACCTTTAGAGAAAAATGCGAGCTTTTGTAACTACATTTCCCTCCAGCTCCCTCGGCGTCATCTCCGCTCACCGCCTTCCCTCCCACTTTTGTTGGTCCGTGAGGAAGTCGCAAGATGGCTGACATCGCTTGAAAGTATGTCTCCTTCCTCAACATGAAGTCGTGAGTGTGGAAGAAAGCGAGGGAGGCACCATCGGCCGTTTGTTTTTAATTCACTTTTTATTTTTATTTTATTTCTGCCGTTAATTTCTCCAAATATCCATTTCATGTCGCGTCGTCTCTGTCCCAGAGTTGTCTTTGAGAGTTGACGCGTCAAGTCACGCCGGGGACCCAGCTCGCTACAGCGGTTAACGTTAGCCAGCGAGATAGCTGGTTAGCTAGCTAACTAAATCATATTTTTGTTATCCCATCGGCCTGCTAACTAGCACGTCTCATTAATTTGAAATAGTCTAACTGTTCTAATATCAATATACTGTCAGATTAAGAATTACTCGACCGTCATGTTCGCCAACTAATGCGCAACGTTTCTTCGTGTGAATCAGGATTATAATTTTGGAGTAAATCATACCATTACTATAGTTAGCCACTAGCCATCATCAGTTATCAACATTTCATGTGTTATTACCTAGCTAGCTAGCTGGGTAGAGGGGAAGTTAAACTTTAGCCGGAGAATTACACTAGCTGGCTTTGCTGGCAGTTGACCAACATACTGCTAGGGATGGACACACAATTGTACTCACACGACCAAATATAGAAGATTGGCTTTGCCCACTAACTAGTTAGCTAGCATTCTTACTTGCTGTTAGGAAGTACACCTCTCGGCCTGGCCAACTAGCGTACTAGGCTAGTTTGCCTTTGCAGGGTTGGTCACTCGTATCAGAGTTGAGGGTGGCAGCAGCGAGGTGCAGCAACAGTCGTTCAGTCAGTCACACAGAGAGATACGTTAGCGAGCTGCCAGGTTCTAGCTAGTTACAGTCTCGACTCTCACATCAGCTATCACCACGGCGTTCCGAACGTACCCGGAGCCCCCCTCCCCTGGCCAGACCCACCGGCTCAACAACACCGGGATGGGTGTGCAGGGCTTCCAGGAGTATCTTGAGAAACGGTGTCCCGGGGCAGCTGTCCCCGTGGACCTCCTCAAACTAGCCCGTACACCGGGCCGCCAGCCCCCGCACCACCACCCCCATCACCCCGGCCCTATGCCTCCTCCACCCCCGGCCCGGATACTCATCGATGCTGACTCCGGTCTGCAGCGGCTGTACGGCGGCTACCAGACGGACTGGGTGTGCGGCGGGGAGTGGAACGCCATGCTGGGATACCTGTCCGCTCTGTCCCAGGCCTGTCTGTACCAGGGTGGGCTTGAGCTGGTCGTGGTGTTCAACGGGACCCTGGGGAAGGAACGGTGGCCGGAGTGGGCGCGCCGGGCCCAGGGGCAACGCCAGACAGCCCAGCTCATCGTCAATCATGTTGGCAGTAAGGCAACTCCGCCTCCCCGTGCTTGGTTCCTGCCCCCAGCCTGCCTCAGCCACTGTGTCCGCCTCGCCATGTTTCGCTTCAGAGTGCGGGTGAGTAAAGAGCAATAGCTGCTTCCCCATTCATAGAGGCTATCTACCTTTAACGCCTATTGATGAAGGCCTCTTCTTCCTGGGGGACTTCTGTTAAAAGCCCAAATGCTTGCTCTCGACGGCAATACAGTTTTGGAAACGTAAGGGAAGTAAATCAAATCAAATTTTATTGGTCACATACACATTTAGTAGATGTTATTGCAGGTGTAGCGAAATGCTTGTCTTTCTAGCTCCAACAGGGCAGTAATATCTAACAAATCACAAGAATACACACAAACCTCAAAGTAAAATAATGGAATTAAGGAATATATAAATATTAGCTTAAGCATTGACTAAAATACAATAGAATACAGTATATACAGTGGGGCAAAAAAGTATTTAGTTAGCCACCAATTGTGCAAGTTCTCCCACTTAAAAAGATGAGGCCTGTAATTTTCATCATAGGAAGAAAAAAAAATCCAGAAAATCACCTTGTAGGATTTTTTATGAATTTATTTGCAAATTATGGTGGAAAATAAGTATTTGGTCAATAACAAAAGTATCTCAATACTTTGTTATATACCCTTTGTTTGCAATGACAGAGGTCAAACGTTTTCTGTAAGTCTTCACAAGGTTTTCACACACTGTTGCTGGTATTTTATCCCATTCCTCCATGCAGATCTCCTCTAGAGCAGTGATGTTTTGGGGCTGTTGCTGGGCAACACAGACTTTCAACTCCCTCCAAAGATTTTCTATGGGGTTGAGATCTGGAGACTGGCTAAGCCACTCCAGGACCTTGAAATGCTTCTTACGAAGCCACTCCTTCGTTGCCCGGGCGGTGTGTTTGGGATCATTGTCATGCTGAAAGACCCAGCCACGTTTCATCTTCAATGCCCTTGCTGATGGATGGAGGTTTTCACTCAATCTCACGATACATGGCCCCATTCATTCTTTCCTTTACACAGATCAGTCGTCCTGGTCCCTTTTCAGAAAAACATCCCCAAAGCATGATGTTTCCACCCCCATGCTTCACCGTAGGTATGGTGTTCTTTGGATGCAACTCAGCATTCTTTGTCCTCCAAACGCGACAAGTTGAGTTTTTACCAAAAAAGTAATATTTTGGTGTCATATGGTCAGATGAAATTCTCCCAATTTTCTTCTGGATCATTCAAATGCTCTCTAGCAAACTTCAGACGGGCCTGGACATGTACTGGACATGCGCTGGCTTAAACAGTGGGACAAATCTGGCACTGCAGGATTTGAGACCCTGGCGGCGTAGTGTGTTACTTTGGTCCCAGCTCTCTGCAGGTCATTCACTAGGTCCCCCCCATGTGGTTCTGGGATTTTTGCTCACTGTTCTTGTGATCATTTTGACCCCACGGGGTGAGATCTTGCGTGGAGCCCCAGATCGAGTGAGATTATAAAAAAAATAAAAATATATATGCCATTTAGCAGACGCTTTTATCCAAAGCGACTTACAGTCATGTGTGCATACATTCTATGTATGGGTGGTCCCGGGAATCGAACCCACTACCCTGGCGTTACAAGCGCCATGCTCTACCAACTGTGCTACAGAAGGACCACCATTATCAGTGGTCTTGTATGTCTTCCATTTCCTAATAATTGCTCCCACAGTTGATTTCTTCAAACCAAGCTGCTTACCTATTGCAGATTCAGTCTTCCCAGCCTGATGCAGGTCTACAATGTTGTTTCTGGTGTCCTTTGACAGCTCTTTGGTCTTGGCCATAGTGGAGTTTGGAGTGTGACTGTTTGAGGTTGTGGACAGGTGTCTTTTATACTGATAACAAGTTCAAACAGGTGCCATTAATACAGGTAACGAGTGGAGGACAGAGGAGCCCCTTAAAGAAGTTCCAGGTCTGTGAGAGCCAGAAATCTTGTTTGTAGGTGACCAAATACTTATTTTCCACCATAATTTGAAAATAAATTCATTAAAATCCTACAATGTGATTTTCTGGATTTTTTTTTCTCATTTTGTCTGTCATAGTTGAAGTGTACCTATGATGAAAATTACAGGCCTCTCATCATTTTAAGTGGGAGAACTTGCACAATTGGTGGCTGACTAAATACTTTTTTGCCCCACTGTACATATGAGATGAGTAAAGCAGTATGTAAACATTATTAAAGTGGCCAGTGATTTCAAGTCTCGGGCAGCAGATTCTAATGCTTCGCTCACACCGACAGTGTCATTACATTTTGGTACACCAGAATGACATTTGTTTCCAATGAAACGCTGCGTTTGCTTTGCAGCATTGTGTTGCAGAGGCAGTTGCAGTGTGTTCGGTGTGGTGCGTACTTTGGATGTTCGAATGTGTGCGTCAAACTGGTATGTGTAGACGGCTTGACAGAAATGGTAGCAGAAGGTGAGTGTTGAACTTTTGTTGCAGACACATCCAGATGATGCTGTCGGTGTGTTAGAAGCGTAGGCGCAGGGTTACGTAACCGGGTGGAAGCTGTCTAGTGATGGCTATTTGACCTGTTGACACTAGGGGGCAGTGTTTTCATTTTTGGAAAAATAACGTCCCCAAAGTAAACGGTCTATTTCTCAGGACCAGATGCTGGAATATGTATATAATTGACTCCTTAGGATAGAAAACACTCTAAAGTTTCCAAAACTGTAAAAATATTGTCTGTGAGTATAACAGAACTGATATTGCAGGCGAAAGCCTGAGAAAAATCCAATCCGGAAGTGACTCATCTTTTGAAAGCTCTGCGTTCCGATGCGTCCCTATTGAGCAGTGAATGGGCTATCAACCAGATTACTTTTTCTCCGTATTCCCCAAGTTGTCTACAGCATTGTGACGTAGTTTCACGCCTTTATGTTGAAGAATATGCGTAAGCGGCTACATTGCGCAAGTGGTCACCTGATGGCTCTGAGTGATTCTTGCGTAAAATACAGAGGTAGCCATTTTTCCTCTCGCTCCTACTGAAAAACCAATTGTCCCGGTGGATATATTATGGAATAGATGTTTGAAAAACACCTTGAGGATTGATTATAAACAACGTTTGCCATGTTTCTGTCAATATTATGGAGCTAATTTGGAATATTTTTCAGCGCTTGACCGCAATTTCTGGTCGGTTTCTCAGCCAAACGTGAAGAACAAAAGGAGCTATTTCGCCTACAAAAATAATATTTTTTGAAAAAAGGAACATTTGCTATCTAACTGGGAGTCTCGTGAGTGAAAACATTCGAAGCTCATCAAAGGTAAATTATTTAATTTGATTGCTTTTCTGATTTTCGTGACCAAGTTACCTGCTGCTAGCTGGACATAATACTATGCTAGGCTATCGATAAACTTACACAAATGCTTGTCTTGCTTTGGCTGTAAAGCATATTTTGAAAATCTGAGATGACAGGGTGATTAACAAAAGGCTAAGGCTGTGTTTTAATATATTTCACTTGTAATTTTCATGAATAGGAATATTTTCTAGTAATATTTATGTCCGTTGCGTTATGCTAATTAGTGTCAGATGATGACAACGATCCCGTTCACGGGATGGGAGATACAACTTAACAGTTTAATTGCCTTGAAATAGAAGCTGTTTTTCAGTCGCTCTGTCCCAGCTTTGATGCACCTGTATTGACCTCGCCTTCTGGATGGTAGCGGGGTGAACAGGCAGTGGCTCGGGTGGTTGTTGTCCTTGATCTTTATGGCCTTCCTGTGACATTGGGTGGTGTAGGTGTCCTGGAGGGCAGTTAGTTTGACCATGGTGATGTGTTGGGCAGACCACACCTCCCTCAGGAGAGCCCTGCGGTTGAGGGCGGTGTAGTTGCAGTACTGGGTGTTGATATCGTCCAACAGGATGCTCTCGATTGGTCATCTGTAAAGGTTTGTGAGGGTTTTAGGTAGGGATGCACAATATATCGGTAAGCATATGGGAATCGGCCGACATTAGCTAAAAATGCCAACGTCGGCATCAGCCTGATGTCTAGTTTAACACCGACGTCAAAGCTGACACCTATGCAACGTAGGTAGATGACGTAATGACGCCGAACAAAAGCAGAATAATACAAAGTGCACACTTCCAACAACTAACCAAGTTCAAGTTGAGCAGTCATTTCAAAGGGTAAGAACATTTCAGCAAGACAACTCTATGGCAACATCCATTAACGCTAAGATAATAGAATTCATTGCACTTGACAATCAACCGTTCTCTGTCGTGGATGATGTTGGCTTTTGCCGACTGGTCGAGCACCACGAGCCCCGGTACACACTAGCAAGTAGGTGCTATTGTTCAGATGTTGCCCTACCGGAGTTACACGGTATTGTTGAAACTAACTAGATGCCAGGTACAAGGACCGCTCCTGTGTCGCCACCATGCTCGATGCCAGGTACAAGGACCTCTACTGTGTCGCCACCATGCTAGATGCCAGGTACAAGGACCTCTAGTGTGTCGCCACCATGCTAGATGCTAGGTACAAGGACCTCTACTGTGTCGCCACCATGCTAGATGCCAGGTACAAGGACCTCTACTGTGTCACCACCATGCTATATGCCAGGTACAAGGACCTCTACTGTGTCGCCACCATGCTAGATGCTAGGTACAAGGACCTCTACTGTGTCACCACCATGCTAGATGCCAGGTAGAAGGACCGCTACTGTGTTACCACCATGCTAGATGCCAGGTACAAGGACCTCTACTGTGTCGCCACCATGCTAGATGCCAGGTACAAGGACCTCTACTGTGTCGCCACCATGCTAGATGCCAGGTACAAGGACCTCTACTGTGTCGCCACCATGCTAGATGCCAGGTACAAGGACCTCTACTGTGTCGCCACCATGCTAGATGCCAGGTACAAGGACCTCTACTGTGTCGCCACCATGCTAGATGCCAGGTACAAGGACCTCTACTGTGTCGCCACCATGCTAGATGCCAGGTACAAGGACCGCTACTGTGTCGCCACCATGCTAGATGCCAGGTACAAGGACCTCTACTGTGTCGCCACCATGCTAGATGCCAGGTACAAGGACCGCTACTGTGTCGCCACCATGCTAGATGCCAGGTACAAGGACCTCTACTGTGTCGCCACCATGCTAGATGCCAGGTACAAGGACCTCTACTGTGTCGCCACCATGCTAGATGCCAGGTACAAGGACCTCTACGGTGTCGCCACCATGCTAGATGCCAGGTACAAGGACCTCTACGGTGTCGCCACCATGCTAGATGCCAGGTACAAGGACCTCTACTGTGTCGCCACCATGCTAGATGCCAGGTACAAGGACCTCTACTGTGTCGCCACCATGCTAGATGCCAGGTACAAGGACCTCTACTGTGTCGCCACCATGCTAAGTGCCAGGTACAAGGACCTCTACTGTGTCGCCACCATGCTAGATGCCAGGTACAAGGACCTCTACTGTGTCGCCACCATGCTAGATGCCAGGTACAAGGACCGCTACTGTGTTGCCACCATGCTAGATGCCAGGTACAAGGACCTCTACTGTGTCGCCACCATGCTCAATGCCAGGTACAAGGACCTCTGCTGTGTCGCCACCATGCTAGATGCCAGGTACAAGGACCGCTACTGTGTCGCCACCATGCTAGATGCCAGGTACAAGGACCTCTACTGTGTCGCCACCATGCTCAATGCCAGGTACAAGGACCTCTACTGTGTCGCCACCATGCTAGATGCCAGGTACAAGGACCTCTACTGTGTCGCCACCATGCTAGATGCCAGGTACAAGGACCTCTACTGTTTCGCCACCATGCTAGATGCCAGGTACAAGGACCGCTACTGTGTCGCCACCATGCTAGATGCCAGGTACAAGGACCTCTACTGTGTCGCCACCATGCTAGATGCCAGGTACAAGGACCGCTACTGTGTCGCCACCATGCTAGATGCCAGGTACAAGGACCTCTACTGTGTCGCCACCATGCTAGATGCCAGGTACAAGGACCTCTACGGTGTCGCCACCATGCTAGATGCCAGGTACAAGGACCTCTACGGTGTCGCCACCATGCTAGATGCCAGGTACAAGGACCTCTACTGTGTCGCCACCATGCTAGATGCCAGGTACAAGGACCTCTACTGTGTCGCCACCATGCTAGATGTCAGGTACAAGGACCTCTACTGTGTCGTCACCATGCTAAGTGCCAGGTACAAGGACCTCTACTGTGTCGCCACCATGCTAGATGCCAGGTACAAGGACCTCTACTGTGTCGCCACCATGCTAGATGCCAGGTACAAGGACCGCTACTGTGTTGCCACCATGCTAGATGCCAGGTACAAGGACCTCTACTGTGTCGCCACCATGCTCAATGCCAGGTACAAGGACCTCTGCTGTGTCGCCACCATGCTAGATGCCAGGTACAAGGACCTCTACTGTGTCGCCACCATGCTAGATGCCAGGTACAAGGACCTCTACTGTGTCGCCACCATGCTCAATGCCAGGTACAAGGACCTCTACTGTGTCGCCACCATGCTAGATGCCAGGTACAAGGACCTCTACTGTGTCGCCACCATGCTAGATGCCAGGTACAAGGACCGCTACTGTGTCGCCACCATGCTAGATGCCAGGTACAAGGACCGCTACTGTGTCGCCACCATGCTAGATGCCAGGTACAAGGACCTCTACTGTGTCACCACCATGCTAGATGCTAGGTACAAGGACCTCTACTGTGTCGCCACCATGCTAGATGCTAGGTGCAAGGACCTCTACTGTGTCACCACCATGCTAGATGATAGGTACAAGGACCGCTACTGTGTCGCCACCATGCTAGATGCCAGGTACAAGGACCTCTACTGTGTCACCACCATGCTAGATGCCAGGTACAAGGACCGCTACTGTGTCGCCACCATGCTAGATGCCAGGTACAAGGACCTCTACTGTGTCACCACCATGCTAGATGCCAGGTACAAGGACCTCTACTGTGTCGCCACCATGCTCGATGCCAGGTACAAGGACCTCTACTGTGTCGCCACCATGCTAGATGCCAGGTACAAGGACCTCTACTGTGTCGCCACCATGCTAGATGCCAGGTACAAGGACCGCTACTGTGTCGCCACCATGCTAGATGCCAGGTACAAGGACCTCTACTGTGTCACCACCATGCTAGATGCTAGGTACAAGGACCTCTACTGTGTCACCACCATGCTAGATGCCAGGTACAAGGACCTCTACTGTGTCACCACCATGCTAGATGCCAGGTACAAGGACCTCTACTGTGTCACCACCATGCTAGATGCCAGGTACAAGGACCTCTACTGTGTCGCCACCATGCTAGATGCCAGGTACAAGGACCTCTACTGTGTCGCCACCATGCTAGATGCCAGGTACAAGGACCTCTACTGTGTCACCACCATGCTAGATGCCAGGTACAAGGACCTCTACTGTGTCGCCACCATGCTCAATGCCAGGTACAAGGACCTCTACTGTGTCACCACCATGCTAGATGCCAGGTACAAGGACTGCTACTTCGATGCAGACAAGAAACAGGGTTTACGTGACATGTTAGACACAGCTGGACAAGATGGAAACGGACACAGTGACAGTGCAGAGGAAGAGAGACCACGGCTAGACAGCTGAAACTTCACTGCTTGACATTTATGACACTGAACAAATAAACAAACAACGAAACAGCACTGCAAGTATGTGAAAGAAATAGGTTTTTGATTGTTTTACTGGTAATGGGGACCTACGTAAATGCCAACAAAATAACAGTTTTGTCAGTGTGTAAAAACTACTTAACTGTACTAGAATGCTTAAAAAGCGGCAAAATATGTAAATATCGGTATCAGGTTTTTTGGCAAGGAAAATATCAGATATCGGTATTGTGCAAAAATTCCATATCGGTGCATCCCTAGTTTTGGGTGCATAAGGGTTTTAGGTGCCAAGCCAAATGTCTCCAGCCTCCTGAGGTTGAAGAGGTGCTGTTGTGCCACCTTCACCACACTGTCTGTGTGCATGGACCATTTCAGATCGTCGTTGATGTGTACGCTGAGGAACTTGAAGCTTTCCACCTGCTCCACTGTGGTCCCGTCGATGTGGATAGGGGGGTGCTCCTTTGTTTTGTCGACATTGAATGAGAGGTTATTTTCCTGGCACCACACTCCCAGAGCCCTCACCTACTCCCTTTAGGCTGTCTCATCATTGTGGGTAGTCAGGCCTACTACTGTTGTTGTCTGCAGAGTTGAGTTGGAGGCGTGTGTGTCCATGCAGTCATGGGTGTACAGGAGGGTGCTGAGCACGCACCTTTGTGGGGGCCCCTGTTTTGAGGATCAGCAAAGTGGTGTTTCCTACCTTTACCACCTGGGGGTGGCCCATCAAAGTCTTGGACCCAGTTGCACAAGGTGGGGTTCAGACCCAGGGCCCCTAGATTAATGATGAGCTTGGAGGATACTATGGTGTTGAAGGCCGAGCTGTAGTCCATGAACAGCATTCTTACACAGGTATTCCTCTTGTCCAGGTGGGATAGGGCAGTGTGCAATTGCGTTGTGTGGATCTATTGGGGCGGTAAGCAAATTGAAGTGGGTCTAGGGTGTCAGGTAAGGTAGATGTGATATGATCCTTGATTAGCCTCTCAAAGCACCTCATGATGACAGGAGTGCTACGGGTCGATAGCCATTTAGTAAAGTTACCTTTCCTTTCTTGGGTACAGGAAAAATGGCGGACGTCTTGCGGCATGTGGAGACAGCAGACTAGGATAGGGAGAGATTTGAGTATGTCCTTAAACACTCAAGCTCTGACGACGCGGAAAGGGTTTCCGCCTGGGCCGGCAGCCTTGCGAAGGGTTAACAAGCTTAACCTCTGCAATACCCATCCCGGATCCAGTATAATTGTCATCAGCAACGCTGAATAGCATAGCGCCACAGTCATATAATATTACTAGAAAATATTAATATTCATGAAATCACAAGTGCAATATTGCAAAACACAGTTTAGCCTTTTGTTAATTCACCGGTCGTCTCAGATTTTGAAATTATGCTTTACAACGGAAGCAATACAAGCGTTTGTGTAAATTTTTCGATCACTCTGCTTTACAAGGCTGCTTTGCTAGCGCTGACTGGAATATGTTCCCTGGACTCTGCCGATAGCATAGACGAGCAAACCACCTCGGTGACCAGTTTCATTAGGAAATGCATCGGCGACGTTGTCCCCACAGTGAAGTTTCTCTGCTTCCTTAATCAAAAGCCCTTAATTAACACAGAGGCTGGTGCTAAACTAAAAGACAAAGCTATCGCAGACAACTAAGGCTACGACAAGGAGACTGGGTGATCTCGCTCTGAGGTTACGACAAGGAGACTGGGTGATCTCGCTCTGAGGCTACGACAAGGAGACTGGGTGATCTCGCTCTGAGGCTACGACAAGGAGACTGGGTGATCTCGCTCTGAGGCTACGACAAGGAGACTGGGTGATCTCGCTCTGAGGCTACGACAAGGAGACTGGGTGATCTCGCTCTGAGGCTACGACAAGGAGACTGGGTGATCTCGCTCTGAGGCTACGACAAGGAGACTGGGTGATCTCGCTCTGAGGCTACGACAAGGAGACTGGGTGATCTCGCTCTGAGGCTACGACAAGGAGACTGGGTGATCTCGCTCTGAGGTTACGACAAGGAGACTGGGTGATCTCGCTCTGTGGCTACGACAAGGAGACTGGGTGATCTCGCTCTGTGGCTACGACAAGGAAGACTGGGTGATCTCGCTCTGAGGCTACGACAAGGAGACTGGGTGATCTCGCTCTGTGGCTACGACAAGGAAGACTGGGTGATCTCGCTCTGAGGCTACGACAAGGAGACTGGGTGACCTCGCTCTGAGGCTACGACAAGGAGATTGGGTGATCTCGCTCTGAGGCTACGACAAGGAGACTGGGTGATCTCGCTCTGTGGCTACGACAAGGAGACTGGGTGATCTCGCTCTGTGGCTACGACAAGGAGATTGGGTGATCTCGCTCTGAGGCTACGACAAGGAGATTGGGTGATCTCGCTCTGAGGCTACGACAAGGAGATTGGGTGATCTCGCTCTGAGGCTACGACAAGGAGATTGGGTGATCTCGCTCTGAGGCTACGACAAGGAGATTGGGTTATCTCGCTCTGAGGCTACGACAAGGAGATTGGGTGATCTCGCTCTGAGGCTACGACAAGGAGACTGGGTGATCTCGCTCTGAGGCTACGACAAGGAGACTGGGTGATCTCGCTCTGAGGCTACGACAAGGAGACTGGGTGATCTCGCTCTGAGGCTACGACAAGGAGACTGGGTGATCTCGCTCTGAGGCTACGACAAGGAGACTGGGTGATCTCGCTCTGAGGCTACGACAAGCAGATTGGGTGATCTCGCTCTGAGGCTACGACAAGGAGACTGGGTGATCTCGCTCTGAGGCTGACGTGAGGTTTTTAATCAGGTCAACACTCGTAAGGCCGTGTGGCCGGATGTTATTCCAGCAAAAAACAGCTGGCAGGCATATTCACAATCATTCAGTCTGTAATTCCCACACATCTCAAGCTAGTCATCATTTCATAATTTATCTAAGGCTACCTGCCAGAATGACTACTGCTCTGTAGTCATGAAGTGCTTTGAAAGGCTGGTTATGGCTCACATCAACTCCATCATCCCAATATCGAAGTCAAATTAAATGTTTTTGGTCGCATACACATATTTAGCAGATTTGTATTAATTATGGATCCCCATTAGTCCCTGCCAAGGCAGCAGCTACTCTTCCTGGGGTTTATTATGGATCCTCATTAGTTCCTGCCAAGGCAGCAGCTACTCTTCCTGGGGTTTATTATGGATCCCCATTAGTTCCTGCCAAGGCAGCAGCTATTCTTCCTTGGGTCCAGCAAAATTAAGGAAGTTTATACAATTTTAAAAACATTACAATACATTCACAACACATTGTGTGCCCTCAGGCCCCTACTCCACTACTACCACATACAGTACAAAATCCATGTGTGTGTGTGTATTGCATATGTTATCGTGTGTGTCTGCCTGTGTGTGTGTCTTCACAGTCCCCGCTGTTCCATAAGGTGTATTTTTACCTGTTATTTAAATCTGATTCTACTGCTGCATCAGTTACCTGATGTGGATTAGAGTTCCATTCAGTCATGGCTCTATGTAGAACCATAGTCTGTTCTGGACTTGGGGACTGTGAAGAGACCTCTGGTGGCATGTCTTGTGGGGTATGCATGGGTGTCAGAGCTGTGTGCTAGTAGTTTAGACAGACAGCTCGGTGCATTCATCATGTCAATCAATACCTCTCATAAATACAAGTAGGGATGAAGTCAATTTCTCCTCTACTTTGAGCCAGGGGAGATTGACGTGCATATTATTCTTATTAGCTCTGTGTTCATCCAAGGGCCAGCCGTGCTGCCCTGTTCTGAGCCAATTGCAATTTTCTTAAGTCCCTCTTTGTGGCACCTGACCACACGACTGAACAGTAGACTTCTCAACATCTTAGCTACTGTCGTATCAATATGTTTTGACCATGACAGTTTACAATCCAGGGTTACTCCAAGCAGTTTATTCACCTTAACTTGCTCAATTTCCACATGATTAATTACAAGATTTAGTTTGCTTTAAGTTTTTGATATATTTAGGAGTAACTTATTCCTTGCCACCCACTCTGAAACTAACTGCAGCCCTCTAAGTGTTTCAGTGGCTGTGGTAGCTGACATGTTTTGTGTTGAGTCATCTGGATACATAGTCACAAACCCTTTACTCAAAGCCAGTGGCATGTCGTTAGTAAAGATCGAAAAAAGTAATTGGACTAGACAGCTGCCCTGGGGAATTCCTGATTCTACCTGGATTACGTTGGATAGGCTCCATTAAAGACCCTCTGTTCTGTTAGACGGGTATCTCCTTATCCACAATACAGCAGGGGGTGTAAAGCCAGAACACCCTCTGTTCTGTTAGACGGGTATCTCCTTATCCACAATATAGCAGGGGGTGTAAAGCCAGAACACCCTCTGTTCTGTTAGACGGGTATCTCCTTATCCACAATATAGCAGGGGGTGTAAAGCCAGAACACCCTCTGTTCTGTTAGACGGGTATCTCCTTATCCACAATATAGCAGGGGGTGTAAAGCCAGGACACCCTCTGTTCTGTTAGACGGGTATCTCCTTATCCACAATATAGCAGGGGGTGTAAAGCCAGAACACCCTCTGTTCTGTTAGACGGGTATCTCCTTATCCACAATATAGCAGGGGGTGTAAAGCCATGACACCCTCTGTTCTGTTAGACGGGTATCTCCTTATCCACAATATAGCAGGGGGTGTAAAGCCAGAACACCCTCTGTTCTGTTAGACGGGTATCTCCTTATCCACAATATAGCAGGGGGTGTAAAGCCAGAACACCCTCTGTTCTGTTAGACGGGTATCTCCTTATCCACAATATAGCAGGGGGTGTAAAGCCAGAACACCCTCTGTTCTGTTAGACGGGTATCTCCTTATCCACAATATAGCAGGGGGTGTAAAGCCAGAACACCCTCTGTTCTGTTAGACGGGTATCTCCTTATCCACAATATAGCAGGGGGTGTAAAGCCAGAACACCCTCTGTTCTGTTAGACGGGTATCTCCTTATCCACAATATAGCAGGGGGTGTAAAGCCAGAACACCCTCTGTTCTGTTAGACGGGTATCTCCTTATCCACAATATAGCAGGGGGTGTAAAGCCAGAACACCCTCTGTTCTGTTAGACGGGTATCTCCTTATCCACAATATAGCAGGGGGTGTAAAGCCATAACAAATATACGTTTTTCCAGCAGCAGACTTATCGATAATGTCAAAAGCTGCACTGAAGTCTAACAAGACAGCCCCCACAATCTTCGTATCAATTTCTCTCAGCCAATCAGTAATTTGTGTAAGTGCTGTGCTTGTTGAAGCACCACTCCTCCACTGCATAGGGCTGATGGACAGACAGCAGTCACACACAGCAGGATATTAAACTAAAGGATAAGCAGTCCATAAACTCACATAATAAACCAGTAGATCGTAATCATAAGAATACATAAACATTAAGCATTTTCCAATCTGAATGTACAACTATTACTTCCCATCGCAAAAAACATTTCACATTTAGCATAGAATTCATACAGACATACATGTAGAATATTGGGCCTAAATGAATTCTATATGTTTTAATTGATTGTGATATAGAATATTGGGCCTGTATGAATTCTATATGTTTTAATTGATTGTGATATAGAATATTGGGCCTGAATGAATTCTATATGTTTTAATTGATTGTGATATAGAATATTGGGCCTGAATGAATTCTATATGTTTTAATTGATTGTGATATAGAATATTGGGCCTGAATGAATTCTATATGTTTTAATTGATTGTGATATAGAATATTGGGCCTAAATGAATTCTATATGTTTTAATTGATTGTGATATAGAATATTGGGCCTAAATGAATTCTATATGTTTTAATTGATTGTGATATAGAATATTGGGCCTAAATGAATTATATATGTTTCAATTGATTGTGATATAGAATATTGGGCCTAAATGAATTCTATATGTTTTAATTGATTGTGATATAGAATATTGGGCCTGAATGAATTCTATATCTCAATCAATTTAACCATGTATACCAGTGTACCTATGAAACCATAATGTATAGCCTCTGATACCGAGAGACTAATGCTAAACTCAGCATGTGATATCTGTAGAATCTCTACTGGACTGAAGACTGACTGACCTCCAGATTCACTACTACTGTCAGGGTGAAGGGTTAAGGTGTGAAATGTTCTGTTGTATTATCCAGGTTGTCCAGACGTTGGAGGACCACCACCAGGAGGTGCTGTCCCTCTACAGGGACTTTGGTTTCTGCGGCCTGATCGCCCAGGACTCAGAGTTTGCCCTCTGCAACGTGCCCGCCTACTTCTCCTCGCATGCCCTCAAACTGTCCTGGAACGGCAAGAACCTGACCACCCACCAGTACCTGCTCTCTGAAGCAGCCAGACAGCTGGGTCTGAAGACACAACACCTGCCCTGCTTCACTGCACTGCTGGGTAGGTACCTAATTAACCAAAACTTGAAGCCTGGGTAAGTCCATGGTAGAAAAATAGCTAAATAGGTAACCTGCTGTAAATCAGTGACTCCTCGCAACATGTCAAACTAATGAAATGCCTTGCTTGGGCAGAACTCCAGAGGGACCAGATTATTATAGTAGATATTGCAGGAGGATAGCTTGGACATGGCAGATTTTAAGCCTTGATGGTGTGTATGCTGATGGTGTGTATGCTGATGGTGTGTATGCTGATGGTGTGTATGCTGATGGTGTGTATGCTGATGGTGTGTATGCTGATGGTGTGTATGCTGATGGTGTGTATGCTGATGGTGTGTATGCTGATGGTGTGTATGCTGATGGTGTGTATGCTGATGGTGTATATGCTGATGTGTATGGATGGTGTGTATGCTGATGGTGTGTATGCTGATGGTGTGTATGCTGATGGTGTGTATGCTGATGGTGTGTATGCTGATGGTGTGTATGCTGATGGTGTGTATGCTGATGGTGTGTATGCTGATGGTGTGTATGCTGATGGTGTGTATGCTGATGGTGTGTATGCTGATGGTGTGTATGCTGATGGTGTGTATGCTGATGGTGTGTATGCTGATGGTGTGTATGCTGATGGTGTGTATGCTGATGGTGTGTATGCTGATGGTGTGTATGCTGATGGTGTGTATGCTGATGGTGTGTATGCTGATGGTGTGTATGCTGATGGTGTGTATGCTGATGGTGTGTATGCTGATGGTGTGTATGCTGATCGTGTGTATGCTGATGGTGTGTATGCTGATGGTGTGTATGCTGATCGTGTGTATAGAACACAATGTGGTTTTTCTTCAAGGTTTTACATTTTTCTGCAATGTTACAAATTAGCATACGGAAAAACTCAATGCAAAATGTGTCCGGTCTATAAACAGTGAGGAACATGCAGCACCAACGAGTTGTTACGGTGACCATATTACCTCCACACCGGTGGTCACGAGTCACGACTAGTCAAATTCCACATGACCATTTAGTCACTGTAATTAGGCTTCTCTAAGCTCTGATGCTGCTGATGGTCATTAGTAGTCTACCAAACTTGCTAACTGCCTGGTACTCAGCACTCTATTGTCCCTCCAATCACTCTGACATCAATGCAAATGTAATTTAAAATCTAATCAAACACTAATCAAACACTTCATGAGAGCCCATGAGCTCATGTTGGGCAATATTTCTATAGGCTATGCTATTGTGTGAGAAAACAGAGTGATGGCCTCTATTAAAAAGAGGAGGATCCCATCAGCTTTCTACAGACTAGACCTACTATATTTATTTCTAAACTTTCCTAATATTAACTTCTTGCGGATCAGTGGGACGCTAGCAAAAACTTCTGGTGAAATTGCAGTGCCAAAATTAAAAACTCTAAAAACGTGCCCGTTTTTATAGTCTACTTGAGTCAACTTTCTCCCTCTCCTCTGCTTCCCACACCAAGCCCTAACCCCATCACAAATAGCAAGTTGAAACCTCTCGCCAGACAGGAAGATGTGATCTCGCAACTGTGTTGTTGTGAGAGTCAGGGGGAGGGGCTTGGTGTGTTAGTCAGGGGGAGGGGCTTGGTGTGTTAGTCAGGGGGAGGGGCTTGGTGTGTTAGTCAGGGGGAGGGGCTTGGTGTGTTAGTCAGGGGGAGGGGCTTGGCGTGTTAGTCAGGGGGAGGGGCTTGGCGTGTTAGTCAGGGGGAGGGGCTTGGCGTGTTAGCCAGGGGGAGGGGCTTGGCGTGTTAGTCAGGGGGAGGGGCTTGGCGTGTTAGCCAGGGGGAGGGGCTTGGCGTGTGTAAACCATAGGGGAACAGGCAAAGATAAAATGTGTCCAAGTTAAGGCCAATGCGTTTCTATGGGTTTATTTTGGACCTCAGCTTGTCGCCTGCCTTTGGGACGACTCCTATTGTTATGGAGGAGACGTGCATCTTGTCATTATTTACAGATCTCTGGTGTAAATGGGGAAATGCACACAGCACAGAGGAGTGAAGGAGACCAAAAATACAATCACCAGAACAAGCTGACAAACGTTAATTAAAACTGTTATTCTTACCATACAGGCATTTGGAATTTTGCTCAAACACACACAACTGAACTTTCTCTCCCTCTCTCCCCCCCCGTAGGGAACCATATTCTCCCTGATGAGGACCTGGCTGCCTTCCACTGGAGCCTTTTAGGACCAGAACACCCCCTGGCCTCACTCAAGGTATAACCTCTGACCTTTAACCCTTCCACTGGAGCCTTTTAGGACCAGAACACCCCCTGGCCTCACTCAAGGTATAACCTCTGACCTTTAACCCTTCCACTGGAGCCTTTTAGGACCAGAACACCCCCTGGCCTCACTCAAGGTATACACTCTGACCTTTAACCCTTCCACTGGAGCCTTTTAGGACCAGAACACCCCCTGGCCTCACTCAAGGTATACACTCTGACCTTTAACCCTTCCACTGGAGCCTTTTAGGACCAGAACACCCCCTGGCCTCACTCAAGGTATACACTCTGACCTTTAACCCTTCCACTGGAGCCTTTTAGGACCAGAACACCCCTAACCTCACTCAAGGTATACACTCTGACCTTTAACCCTTCCACTGGAGCCTTTTAGGACCAGAACACCCCCAGCCTCACTCAAGGTATACACTCTGACCTTTAACCCTTCCACTGGAGCCTTTTAGGACCAGAACACCCCTGGCCTCACTCAAGGTATACACTCTGACCTTTAACCCTTCCACTGGAGCCTTTTAGGACCAGAACACCCCTGCCTCACTCAAGGTATACACTCTGACCTTTAACCCTTCCACTGGAGCCTTTTAGGACCAGAACACCCCCTGGCCTCACTCAAGGTATACACTCTGACCTTTAACCCTTCCACTGGAGCCTTTTAGGACCAGAACACCCCCTGGCCTCACTCAAGGTATACACTCTGACCTTTAACCCTTCCACTGGAGCCTTTTAGGACCAGAACACCCCCTGGCCTCACTCAAGGTATAACCTCTGAACTTTAATCCTGACGATCTCTTCTAGTTACTTCTAAATCATTACATTAAGCTATACCCCTGCAGTCTGGCCCATCATCTCTAACCTCTGACCCTGATGATCTCTTCTATTTACTTCTAAACCATAACATTAAGCTATACCCCTGCTGTCTGGCCCATCATCTATAACCTCTGACCTCTCGGTGTGTGCCCACCAGTTTGGTGGTGCCTCCCTGTGAGGTTGTTAAGTAGGCGGTGTCTGACCTCTAACCCTCTAGGTGCGTTCCCACTAGTTGGTGGTTAACAAGGCGGTGTCTGACCTCTAACCCTCTAGGTGCGTGCCCACTAGTTGGTGGTTAACAAGGCAGTGTCTGACCTCTAACCCTCTAGGTGCGTGCCCACTAGTTGGTGGTTAACAAGGCGGTGTCAGACCTCTAACCCCTGACCTCTAACCCTCTAGGTGCGAGCCCACCAGTTGGTGCTGCCTCCCTGTGAGGTGGTTATCAAGGCGGTGTCAGACCTCTAACCCCTGACCTCTAACCCTCTAGGTGCGAGCCCACCAGTTGGTGCTGCCTCCCTGTGAGGTGGTTATCAAGGCGGTGTCAGACCTCTAACCCCTGACCTCTAACCCTCTAGGTGCGAGCCCATCAGTTGGTGATGCCTCCCTGTGAGGTGGTTATCAAGGCGGTGTCAGACCTCTAACCCCTGACCTCTAACCCTCTAGGTGCGAGCCCACCAGTTGGTGCTACCTCCCTGTGAGGTGGTTATCAAGGCGGTGTCAGACCTCTAACCCTCTAGGTGCGAGCCCACCAGTTGGTGCTGCCTCCCTGTGAGGTGGTTATCAAGGCGGTGTCAGACCTCTAACCCCTGACCTCTAACCCTCTAGGTGCGAGCCCACCAGTTGGTGCTACCTCCCTGTGAGGTGGTTATCAAGGCGGTGTCAGACCTCTAACCCCTGACCTCTAAACCTCTAGGTGCGAGCCCACCAGTTGGTGCTGCCTCCCTGTGAGGTGGTTATCAAGGCGGTGTCAGACCTCTAACCCCTGACCTCTAACCCTCTAGGTGCGAGCCCACCAGTTGGTGCTACCTCCCTGTGAGGTGGTTATCAAGGCGGTGTCAGACCTCTAACCCCTGACCTCTAAACCTCTAGGTGCGAGCCCACCAGTTGGTGCTGCCTCCCTGTGAGGTGGTTATCAAGGCGGTGTCAGACCTCTAACCCCTGACCTCTAAACCTCTAGGTGCGAGCCCACCAGTTGGTGCTGCCTCCCTGTGAGGTGGTTATCAAGGCGGTGTCAGACCTCTAACCCCTGACCTCTAAACCTCTAGGTGCGAGCCCACCAGTTGGTGCTACCTCCCTGTGAGGTGGTTATCAAGGCGGTGTCAGACCTCTAACCCCTGACCTCTAAACCTCTAGGTGCGAGCCCACCAGTTGGTGCTGCCTCCCTGTGAGGTGGTTATCAAGGCGGTGTCAGACCTCTAACCCCTGACCTCTAACCCTCTAGGTGCGAGCCCACCAGTTGGTGCTACCTCCCTGTGAGGTGGTTATCAAGGCGGTGTCAGACCTCTAACCCCTGACCTCTAAACCTCTAGGTGCGAGCCCACCAGTTGGTGCTGCCTCCCTGTGAGGTGGTTATCAAGGCGGTGTCTGAGTACGTCTCCTCCATTAAAGACCTGGGGAACCTCGACGTTATCGCCAGAGACGTCTTCAAACAGTCACAGGTACACACACCACTAGTTCTCTCTCTCCCCCCCTTTAGTTTGGAGTGACAGTTGTCTTAACCCAATCAATGATTTGAGGTGTCACTGGCTCTGACCCTTCTAACTACGTAAGTAAATATGTGATTTTCCTGTTGCACAATGTTCTGCGCATGTGTTGGTAACTGCTTCGCCATGTTCAGAGCATGCGGGCACAGGGGGGAAGATCTGGAGTGTAGTGGTGACGTCAGACCGTCGACTTAAGTAGGCAATAGAAAAAAAGCCTGTCTGTCATGTTCATTGATTGGGTTAAAGTGAACCGTCACTGCAAAACTAGCAGACCAAAGGAGACTCATTGTCTACGCCTTCCCCTAAACCCTTCATGGAAAAATAATGCCAAAACTCGAGATCGAAAAGACTCTGTGAAAGCGAAGAAACAGACGTCGAAAGTAAAGATATGAGTAGCGTAACCAAAAGGTAGTCCGTGCAGGCAAGAGCGTCGGCTAAATGAATTCAATACGATTGGTTGCTGGGAAAGTTGCCCCCCAGTATCCAAGAAGTTAATGACATAGGAAACACTGTTCATACTTGTACCATTCATCTCTATGCAGATGACACAGTGTTGTGTTCCTGTGCCACCTCAGTGCAGCAGGCCATTCATCTCTATGCAGATGACACAGTGTTGTGTTCCTGTGCCACCTCGGTGCAGCAGGCCATTCATCTCTATGCAGATGACAACAGTGTTGTGTTCCTGTGCCACCTCGGTGCAGCAGGCCATTCATCTCTATGCAGATGACACAGTGTTGTGTTCCTGTGCCACCTCAGTGCAGCAGGCCATTCATCTCTATGCAGATGACACAGTGTTGTGTTCCTGTGCCACCTCAGTGCAGCAGGCCATTCATCTCTATGCAGATGACAACAGTGTTGTGTTCCTGTGCCACCTCAGTGCAGCAGGCCATTCATCTCTATGCAGATGACAACAGTGCAGATGACAGTGTTGTGTTCCTGTGCCACCTGCAGATGACACAGTTTGTGTTCCTGTGCCACCTCAGTGCAGCAGGCCATTCATCTCTATGCAGATGACAGTGTTGTGTTCCTGTGCCACCTCAGTGCAGCAGGCCATTCATCTCTATGCAGATGACACAGTGTTGTGTTCCTGTGCCACCTCAGTGCAGCAGGCAATTCATGAACTAGGATGACTTTGATTCAGTTCAGAAATCCAGATCTTAAATGGGTGTAAATACTAAGTAAAACCAAGCTCATGCTGTTCTGTAGGTCATGAAATGTTGCCCCTGAGTACTTGCCCTATAAATGGAGCCCACATTGAGCTTGTTTCTCAATAGAAGTACCTGGTTGTCTGGATTGATGACAAGTTGTCCTTTATAACACACATAAATCATCTGACTAAGATCCAAGATGTTTTTTTTTTTCATATCAAAATAACCCATTCACAGGAATGGATAACATTAGAGATCTCTCCAGTCTCTACAGACTTGGGAAAATCTGCATTTTGTCTTCATTGCTTTTAATTTGTGGAACAATCTGCAGAGTTCACTGCACTTAGATGTGCTGGTGCCACTCAGGCAGTTTACATTATTGGTTGAGGACCTCTATGTAGTTGAATGGGAATGCTTTTATTAAATGTAAAAAAAAATTATTGAGCTGAATTCTATTGTTTTATACACGTGTATGTTTTAATATTCTGTTTTTATTGTAATGTGTACAGGGCTCTCTTGTAAAATATGTTTAATCTCAATGTGGATCCCTGTTTAAATAAAGGTTAAATAAATATATATTTGTCTCCCTCTAGTCTCGTATGGAGGACAAGGTGCAGCGTTTTAAGAGAGCTGTGGAGTATTTCTCAGCTGCCTCTAAACCCCGCCCACTCTCCATGGGAACCTCCCCCTACCTCTGTGAGTAACCCCGCATTTGGCGAAGGCCGCTGTCCGTCATACAGTATCTCTTGTGACACAAGCACGATTGGCTAAAGCTTTTTCTTAAATACTTGTTAGACCTGCTAAATTGGACAAGTAATTTATTTCTCTGTCTGTGTGTAGTGCCAGGGTTTGGGCCGGCTCCGTTTGGTGGACCTCCTGGCCACATGGGGGCGATGCAGACTGTAAAGACCCAGGTAGGAGTCACATGCCTCTGATGTAGCTAGTTATTACCTCCTAAGCTTCTTGGCTCAGTAGTACAGTAGCTGGTTCTCTTGTATTGACTCAGTAGTACAGTAGCTGGTTCTCTTGTATTGACTCAGCAGTACAGTAGCTGGTTCTCCTCTTGACTCAATAGTACAGTAGCTGGTTCTCCTCTTGTATTGACTCAGTAGTACAGTAGCTGGTTCTTCTCTTGTATTGACTCAGCAGTACAGTAGCTGGTTCTCCTCTTGTATTGACTCAGTAGTATAGTAGCTGGTTCTCCTCTTGTATTGACTCAGCAGTACAGTAGCTGGTTCTCCTCTTGACTCAATAGTACAGTAGCTGGTTCACCTCTTGACTCAATAGTACAGTAGCTGGTTCTCCTCTTGACTCAATAGTACAGTAGCTGGTTCTCCTCTTGACTCAGCAGTACAGCAGCTGGTTCTCCTCTTGACTCAGCAGTACAGTAGCTGGTTCTCCTCTTGTATTGACTCAGCAGTACAGTAGCTGGTTCTCCTCTTGACTCAGTAGTACAGTAGCTGGTTCTCCTCTTGTATTGACTCAGCAGTACAGTAGCTGGTTCTCCTCTTGACTCAGTAGTACAGTAGCTGGTTCTTCTCTTGTATTGACTCAGTAGTACAGTAGCTGGTTCTCCTCTTGTATTGACTCAGTAGTACAGTAGCTGGTTCTCCTCTTGACGCAATAGTACAGCAGCTGGTTCTCCTCTTGACTCAGCAGTACAGTAGCTGGTTCTCCTCTTGACTCAGCAGTACAGTAGCTGGTTCTCCTCTTGTATTGACTCAATAGTACAGTAGCTGGTTCTCCTCTTGACTCAATAGTACAGTAGCTGGTTCTCCTCTTGACTCAATAGTACAGCAGCTGGTTCTCCTCTTGACTCAATAGTACAGTAGCTGGTTCTCCTCTTGACTCAGTAGTACAGTAGCTGGTTCTCCTCTTGACTCAGCAGTACAGTAGCTGGTTCTCCTCTTGTATTGACTCAATAGTACAGTAGCTGGTTCTCCTCTTGACTCAATAGTACAGTAGCTGGTTCTCCTCTTGACTCAATAGTACAGCAGCTGGTTCTCCTCTTGACTCAATAGTACAGTAGCTGGTTCTCCTCTTGACTCAGTAGTACAGTAGCTGGTTCTCCTCTTGACTCAGCAGTACAGTAGCTGGTTCTCCTCTTGTATTGACTCAATAGTACAGTAGCTGGTTCTCCTCTTGACTCAGTAGTACAGTAGCTGGTTCTCCTCTTGACTCAGCAGTACAGTAGCTGGTTCTCCTCTTGTATTGACTCAATAGTACAGTAGCTGGTTCTCCTCTTGACTCAATAGTACAGTAGCTGGTTCTCCTCTTGACTCAGCAGTACAGTAGCTGGTTCTCCTCTTGTATTGACTCAATAGTACAGTAGCTGGTTCTCCTCTTGACTCAGTAGTACAGTAGCTGGTTCTCCTCTTGTATTGACTCAGCAGTACAGTAGCTGGTTCTCCTCTTGACTCAATAGTACAGTAGCTGGTTCTCCTCTTGACTCAATAGTACAGTAGCTGGTTCTCCTCTTGACTCAGCAGTACAGCAGCTGGTTCTCCTCTTGTATTGACTCAGTAGTACAGTAGCTGGTTCTCCTCTTGTATTGACTCAGCAGTACAGTAGCTGGTTCTCCTCTTGTATTGACTCAGTAGTATAGTAGCTGGTTCTCCTCTTGTATTGACTCAGCAGTACAGTAGCTGGTTCTCCTCTTGACTCAATAGTACAGTAGCTGGTTCTCCTCTTGACTCAATAGTACAGTAGCTGGTTCTCCTCTTGACTCAATAGTACAGTAGCTGGTTCTCCTCTTGACTCAATAGTACAGCAGCTGGTTCTCCTCTTGACTCAATAGTACAGTAGCTGGCTCCTCTCTTGTATTGACTCAGCAGTACAGTAGCTGGTTCTCCTCTTGACTCAGCAGTACAGCAGCTGGTTCTCCTCTTGACTCAGTAGTACAGCAGCTGGTTCTCCTCTTGACTCAATAGTACAGTAGCTGGCTCCTCTCTTGTATTGACTCAATAGTACAGCAGCTGGTTCTCCTCTTGACGCAATAGTACAGCAGCTGGTTCTCCTCTTGACTCAATAGTACAGTAGCTGGTTCTCCTCTTGACTCAGCAGTACAGTAGCTGGTTCTCCTCTTGTATTGACTCAATAGTACAGTAGCTGGTTCTCCTCTTGACTCAATAGTACAGCAGCTGGTTCTCCTCTTGACTCAATAGTACAGTAGCTGGTTCTCCTCTTGACTCAATAGTACAGTAGCTGGTTCTCCTCTTGACTCAATAGTACAGCAGCTGGTTCTCCTCTTGACTCAATAGTACAGTAGCTGGTTCTCCTCTTGACTCAATAGTACAGTAGCTGGTTCTCCTCTTGACTCAATAGTACAGTAGCTGGTTCTCCTCCTGTATTGACTCAATAGTACAGTAGCTGGTTCTCCTCTTGACTCAATAGTACAGTAGCTGGTTCTCCTCTTGTATTGACTCAATAGTACAGTAGCTGGTTCTCCTCTTGACTCAATAGTACAGTAGCTGGTTCTCCTCTTGACTCAATAGTACAGTAGCTGGTTCTCCTCTTGACTCAATAGTACAGTAGCTGGTTCTCCTCTTGACTCAGCAGTACAGTAGCTGGTTCTCCTCTTGTATTGACTCAATAGTACAGTAGCTGGTTCTCCTTGTATTGACTCAATAGTACAGTAGCTGGTTCTCCTCTTGACTCAATAGTACAGCAGCTGGTTCTCCTCTTGACTCAATAGTACAGTAGCTGGTTCTCCTCTTGACTCAGTAGTACAGTAGCTGGTTCTCCTCTTGACTCAGCAGTACAGTAGCTGGTTCTCCTCTTGACTCAATAGTACAGCAGCTGGTTCTCCTCTTGACTCAATAGTACAGTAGCTGGTTCTCCTCTTGTATTGACTCAATAGTACAGTAGCTGGTTCTCCTCTTGACTCAATAGTACAGCAGCTGGTTCTCCTCTTGACTCAATAGTACAGTAGCTGGTTCTCCTCTTGACTCAATAGTACAGTAGCTGGTTCTCCTCTTGACTCAATAGTACAGCAGCTGGTTCTCCTCTTGACTCAATAGTACAGCAGCTGGTTCTCCTCTTGACTCAATAGTACAGTAGCTGGTTCTCCTCTTGACTCAATAGTACAGTAGCTGGTTCTCCTCTTGACTCAATAGTACAGTAGCTGGTTCTCCTCTTGTATTGACTCAATAGTACAGTAGCTGGTTCTCCTCTTGACTCAATAGTACAGTAGCTGGTTCTCCTCTTGACTCAATAGTACAGTAGCTGGTTCTCCTCTTGTATTGACTCAATAGTACAGTAGCTGGTTCTCCTCTTGACTCAATAGTACAGTAGCTGGTTCTCCTCTTGTATTGACTCAATAGTACAGTAGCTGGTTCTCCTCTTGACTCAATAGTACAGTAGCTGGTTCTCCTCTTGACTCAGCAGTACAGTAGCTGGTTCTCCTCTTGTATTGACTCAATAGTACAGTAGCTGGTTCTCCTCTTGACTCAATAGTACAGTAGCTGGTTCTCCTCTTGACTCAATAGTACAGTAGCTGGTTCTCCTCTTGACTCAATAGTACAGTAGCTGGTTCTCCTCTTGACTCAGTAGTACAGTAGCTGGTTCTCCTCTTGACTCAATAGTACAGCAGCTGGTTCTCCTCTTGACTCAATAGTACAGCAGCTGGTTCTCCTCTTGACTCAATAGTACAGCAGCTGGTTCTCCTCTTGACTCAATAGTACAGCAGCTGGTTCTCCTCTTGACTCAATAGTACAGCAGCTGGTTCTCCTCTTGACTCAATAGTACAATAGCTGGTTCTCCTCTTGTATTGACTCAATAGTACAGTAGCTGGTTCTCCTCTTGACTCAGCAGTACAGTAGCTGGTTCTCCTCTTGACTCAGTAGTACAGTAGCTGGTTCTCCTCTTGACTCAGCAGTACAGTAGCTGGTTCTCCTCTTGACTCAATAGTACAGTAGCTGGTTCTCCTCTTGACTCAATAGTACAGTAGCTGGTTCTCCTCTTGACTCAATAGTACAGTAGCTGGTTCTCCTCTTGACTCAGCAGTACAGTAGCTGGTTCTCCTCTTGACTCAATAGTACAGTAGCTGGTTCTCCTCTTGACTCAATAGTACAGTAGCTGGTTCTCCTCTTGACTCAATAGTACAGTAGCTGGTTCTCCTCTTGACTCAATAGTACAGTAGCTGGTTCTCCTCTTGACTCAATAGTACAGTAGCTGGTTCTCCTCTTGACTCAATAGTACAGT